>NC_092393.1:49517487-49830101 GCF_030028105.1 Mobula birostris | reverse complement strand
ATAGATTGAATGTATGTGCATAAAGTGACACTAGGCGCGCTGGGTAAGGTGCCTCTGACAGGAAATAATAAAGCTGTGGTAGTTGGGGGGGGGTAGTGGGTGGGTGAAGGTGTTATCAGCCTTACTGCTTGAGGAAAGTAACTGTTTTTGAGTCTGGTGGTCCTAGCATGGATGTTATGCAGCCTCCTCCCTGAAAGGAGTGTGACAAACAGTCTGTGAGCAGGATGGGTGGGATTCTTCATGATGTCTCTGGCCCTTTTCCAGCACACGTTCCTGACGGCCGATAGGCTGCAGTTAGTGATGCATCGGGTGGTTTTGACTACCCGATGTAGAGCCTTCACAACACGCTGGAGGAACTCAGCAGGTTGGGCAGCATTTGTGGAAAAGATCAGTTGACGTTTCAGGCCGGAACCCTTCGTCAGGACTGTAGAGGGAAGGGGCAGAGGCCCTATAAAGAAGGTGGGGGGAGGGTGGGAAGGAAAAGGCAGGTAGGTTCCAGGTGAAAAACCAGTAAGGGGAAAGATAAAGGGGAGGGTGAGGGGAAGCAGGGAGGTGATAGGCAGGAAAGGTGAAGAAGGAATAGGGGAAAACACAATGGATGCTGCCCGACCTGCTGAGTTCCTCCAGAGTGTTGTGAGTGTTGCTTTGACCCCAGCATTTGCAGATTATTTTGTGTTTACGATGTAGAGCCTTCCTGTCTGCCACAGTGCTATTTCCGTACCAAGCAGTAATGCAGCATGTTAGGATGCTCTCTACAGCGCACTTGTAGAAGGAAATGAGTATAAATGTACAAAACCCAGCTCTCTTCAACCTCCTCAGAAAGTAGAAGCATTTGGTGAACTTTCCTGAGTGTGCCGGATGTATTTTGTTACCAAGAGAAGTTTTGCAAGATGTGTACACCCAGGAGTTTGAAACTGCTCGCAGTTTCCACTGCTGCGCTGCCAATGTAAAGAGGGGTCTGAGTGATGAGAGTTCTCTGACGTTCAGAACCATCTCCTTTGTCTTGTTGAGACTGACGCATTAACATTACCAACACTACAGATGAGTGTGAACATTTCAGCTACTGCAAGTCAATTGGTATTAGCTGGAGCAAAATTTTTAAAAAACTGCTGAGGGAGCTCATCAAAGTCAAAAGTCAAAGTAAGTTTATTATCCAAGTGCATATATATCATCATATACTACCCTGAGATTCATTTCCTTGCAGGCATTTACAGTAGAAATATCATAGAATCAATGAAAAACTACACAGAAAGACTGAAAAAGCCAATGTGCAAAAGCAAACTGCAAAATAGAAGAACAATAGATAGACATAAAACTGAGAACTCCTTGAAAGTGAGTCCAGTGGTGGTGAGTGAAGTTATCTATGCTGGTTTAGGAGCCTAGATGGGTTGGGCAGTATCTGTGGAGGAAAATGGATGATTGAAAGGGAAGTTTCAGGTCAAGACCTGTATCTCAATCCAAAAGGTCAACCATCCCTCAGCCTCCACAGATGCAGCCTCCAGCAGTTTGCTTCTTTTTCGCTCCAGCTTATACCATCTACAAAGTCTTGTGTCAGTATAAGCTGTATTTGAGTATACACTGGCTGGAACTGGAATAATATAAAGTCCTGTAGAAGACCAGCACCAAATTCAATGCAGGCAGAAACTAAAGGATAATTTAATCACAACTTCTCAGAACCCATTAAGTGGGCTTCAGCAAGATATATTTGACTGCCCTCAATCCCTAACTGACTGTAATAACTTACAGGGCAATGACATTACATTACTTCAAAATGGGCTACTGAATGATTTAATCAGTTTTGTATTTTTTCAGACCACAAGATCAGAATCAATTTGAAAATCATACAACAGACCAAAGAAGTTTTTAAATGGGCTAGCAATGGCTGAATTTCTTTTTCACTTCCATGCAATTTCAAAGAATGCATGTACCATAAGCTTGTGATCTGCAAATTTTATTTAGCAGTATGACTGGCACTCTTTCTCCTTGCACTAAAGCAGCAATCATTACACAAGTGGTGATTACTAAGAGCTAAAACAACATGATGCATTTATATAGTGCCTTTACAAGGCAAAAATATTCCAAGCACCTCCCAACAGCATAAACAAATACTGGTATCCAATCTACAAATTCTTCAATGGATTCATGGAGCAGGGCAAAGTTTGAGAGGCTGGGAAAGCACACCCAGTGACTGAACACAAAGGATTCTGCTGATGCTGGAAACTGAGAGTAACACGCATCAAAATGCTGGACTCAGCAGATCAGGTAGCATCTGTGGAAAGCAATAACGAGACAACATTTCAGGCCAAGAACCTTTATCAGGACTGGAAAGGGAGAAGAAGCTGGACTAAGAAGGTGCACCTTCTCTCTTCTCCTTACCTGCCTATCACCTCTCTCTGGGGTCCCTCTTCCTTCCCTTTCTGCCATGGTCCACTCTACTCTCCTGTCAGATTCTTTCTTTTATTTATGTATTTATTTATTGAGATATAGTGCAGAATAGGCCCTTCCAGCTGCACCACCCAGCAACCCCCAATTTAACCGTAGCCTAATCACAGGACAATTTACAATGACCAACTAGCCTACTAACCGGTACGTCTTTGTACTGTGGGAGGAATCTGGAACATTCAGAGGAAGCACGCGGTCATGGGAAGAACGGACAAACTCCTTAGACAGCAGCAAGAATTAAACACAGATCACTGGTACTGTAAAGTATTGTGCTGCCGCTATGCTATCTGCCACCCTTCTTCAGACTTTTACCTTTTCTATCCAGCACCACACACACACACACACACACACACACACACACCCCTTACCCTTGCACGGCTTCACCCATCACTTTCTAGCTTGGACTCCTTCCCCTCCTCCCACCTTCTTCCTCCTTTCCTTCCAGACCCAATGAAGGATCTCTGTCTAAAATGTCAACTCTTTATTCCAAGTGATTGAAGCTGTGGCTAAAGGGCAGTTATTTGAGAGTGCACACTGATGAAGCAAAGAACTAGTACTGAAGCAAAGAAATGAAGAATGCACAGCACTCAAATGTCCTTCAAATTAAATGAAGGGTTTGTGCCTCCTACAGTTATGGAAGACAACGGTAATAACTGTTGAAAAAAAGTATTGACTTGATTGAAATTATGCTGGAGTTTAAACTTAGATGGCAGCACATAATAACACAATTCTAATTAAGCTAACCTACTTTACTTGTTTTTAAATGGTGTGGAAATACTTTCGCCCACTCTACCTGACCCCAACATAATGATAAAATGTACCATTTTTAGCAGTATGATTCAACACTTACATAATGTATTAAAATAATTTTAAACAGGAATTGATTAAGCTATCTTTAAGCAGAAAGTTAATTCCCTATAATATGAGGCATTGCTGTAATTTGTTCCCACTCTTGTATACAATTTAAACACAGAGTTTTTGCTCTTTTGATTTGAGAGTTTTAAAAAATCCCATGTATTAAGACTTGAAGAACAAAACTGTATTACCTAACTTGAGAAAGATCACTGCAAACTGTTAAACTTTTACATGGCTTACCACTTACCTGGTGGGCAGGATTAAGGAAAACCCCAAAGCATTCTACAAGTATGTGAAGAGCAAGAGGAAAAGACATGAAAGAATAGGACCTATCAAGTGTGACAGTGGGAAAGTGTGTATGGAACTGGAGAAAACAGCAGAGGTACTTTACTTTTATTACTTTATTGCCACCAAACAATTTATACTAAAGCGTACAATCATCACAGCGATATTTTTAATAAAAATTTAAATTATAAATCATAAATAGAAAATAGAAAAGGGAAAGTAAGGTAGTGCTGAAAAACTTAGAGAGTCAGGTCCGGATATTTGGAGGGTACGGCCCAGATCCAGGTCAGGATCCGGTCAGCAGTCTTATCACAGTTGGAAAGAAGCTGTTCCCAAATCTGGATGTACGAGTCTTCAAGTTCCTTAGCCTTCCCCCGGAGGGAAGAAGGACGAAAAGTGTGTTGGCTGGATGGGTCTTGTCCTTGATTATTCTGGCAGCACTGCTCCGACAGCGTGCGGTGTAAAGTGATTCCAAGGACAGAAGATTGGTTTGTGTGATGTGCTGGGCTGTGTTCATGATCTCCTGCAGCTTCTTCCGGTCTTGGACAGGACAACTTCCTTACCAGATTGTGACGTAATGCTTTCTATGGTGCATCTATAAAAATTAGTGAGGGTCTTAGGGGACAGGCCAAATTTCTTTAGCTTTCTCAGGTGGGCCTTCTTGGCAATGGACTCTGCTTGGTTGGACCAAGTCAGGTCATTTGTGATATTGACCCCGAGAAACTTAAAGCTTCTGACTTGTTCCACCTGCGCACCACCGATGTAGATGGTGTCGTGCGGTCCGCTACTCCTTCCGAAGTCAACAACCAATTCCTTCTTCTTGCTGACGTTGAGGGATAGGTTATTGTCTTCGCACCATCTCACCAGGTTCTTAATTTCCTCTCTGTACTCAAACTTTACACTACAGAAAAGGATCTTGGTGATTGTAGTGATGACTTGCAGCAGACTGAAAAGCTTGAGCATGTAGATATTAAGAAAGAGGATGTGCTGGGGCTTTTAGAAAGCTTCAAGTTGGATAGTCGCCGGGACCGGGTGAGGTGTACCCCAGGCTACTGTGGGAGGCGGGGGAGAAGATTGCTGAGCCTCTGGCAATGATCTTTGCATCATCAATGAGGATGGCAGTGGTTCCAGAAGATTGGAGGGTTGCGGATATTTTTCCTTTATTCAAGAAAGGGAGGAGAGAGCACCCAGGAAACTAGAGACCAGAGAGTCTTACCTCAGTGGTTGGTAAGTTGATGGAGAAGATCCTGAGAGGCAGGATTTACGAACATTTGGAGAGGTATAATATGATTAGGAATAGTCAGCATGGCTTTGTCAAGGGCAGCTCATGCCTTACGAGCCAGATTGAATTTTTTGAGGATGTGACTAAACACGTTGATGAAGGAAGAGCAGTAGATGTAGCGTATATGGATTTCAGCAAGGCATTTGACAAGGTACCCCATATGCAAGGCTTATTGAGAAAGTAAAGAGGCATGGGATCCAAGAGGACATTGCTTTGTGGATCCAGAACTGGCTTGCCCACAGAAGGCAAAGAGTGGTTGTAGATGGGTCATATTCTGCATGGAGGTCAGTCACCAGTGGAGTGCCTCAGGGATCTGTTCTGGGACCCTTACTCTTCGTGATTTTTATAAATGACTTGGATGAGGAAGTGGAGGGATGGGTTAGTAAGCTTGCTGATGACACAAAGGTTGGAGGTGTTGTGGATAGTCTGGAGGGCTGTCAGAGGTTACAGTGGGACATTGATAGGATGCAAAACTGGGCTGAGAACTGGCAGATGGAGTTCAAACCAGGTAAGTGTGAAGTGGTTCATTTTGGTAGGTCAAATATGATGGCAGAATATAGTATTAATGGTAAGACTCTTGGCAGTGTGGAGGATCAGAGGGACCTTGGGGTCCAAATCCATAGGACACTCAAAGCAGCTGCGCAGGTTGACTCTGTGGTTAAGAAGGCGTAGGGTGTATTGGCCTTCATCAATCATAGAATTGAATTTAGGAGCCGAGAGGTAATGTTGCAGCTATATAGGACCCTGGTCAGACCACACTTGGAGTACTGTGCTCAGTTCTGGTCACCTCACTACAGGAAGGACGTAGAAGCCATAGAAAGGGTGCAGGAGACTTACAAGGATGTTGCCTGGATTGGGAAGTATGCCTTATGAGAATAGGTTGAGTGAACTCGGCCTTTTCTCCTTGGAGCAACAGAGGATAAGAGGTGACCTAATAGAGGTGTATAAGATGATGAGAGGCATTGATCGTGTGGATAGTCAGAGGCTTTTTCCCAGAGCTGAAATGGTTGCCAGAAGAGGACACAGGATTAAGGTGCTGGGAAGTAGGTACAGAGGAGATGTCAGGGGTAAGTTTTTCATTCAGAGTGGTGAGTGCATGGAATAGGCTGCTGGCAACGGTGGTGGAGGTAGATACGTTAGGGTCTTTTAAGAGACTTTTAGATAGATACATGGAGCTTAGTAAAATAGAGGGCTATAGGTAAGCCTAGTAATTTCTAAGGCAGGGACATGTTCGGCACAACTCTGTGGGCCAAAGGGCCTGTATTGCGCTGTAGGTTTTCTACGTTTCTATGTTTCCATTTTCTGATAACTTGTGTATAATGAGATCATACACAAGGACTGAACTTTGAAGAGGAGAAATTTCTCTGCTGGAGTCTCTCCAGTGTAAGCCATCATCTTATGTTTCTAAACAACCATGTTGGATTTAAAGCAGCATGCTGAACCAAAAACAAAACCATTAGTTCAGTAAAGTCGCTCACTAATAAAATGCAAACATTTATAGATCACATTGAATCTATTTCTTTTCTTTAATTTGCTTACATTTTAGAATTAGAAATTACCAATGACTCAATCTGATTTGCAGACTTTTGGATGAGACATTAATCCATACCAGGTGATTACTCGCTAGTGTCCTGTTCAGTACTGTCCTTCAATCAACATCATCAAAACAAAAATGTGACCATTCTGACACCACAACTGGCAGAAGCTGGCTAGAAAGAAATCAGCTACAAAGCTACTTGCATTGCATTAGGGTTTGAGAACTGTTACTGGCTGCAAGGCTCCTCAACTTTGTCATGAATGGCCCCAAGCTCAGCTGCAAAAGGAGAAGGATTGGGTCTGGGGCCAGCAACCCCATTCTGTAAAAACCGAGTGCTACAGAAACACAACAGAAGCCCAAAGATCCTCATCTCGGGGAGAGGAAGGATACGCCAGGAGGATGGGTTACATCTGGGGACAATTTGAAAGACTGGCCCAGGACAGGGGACACAGGTGAGCTGCTGACAGTAGGGGTGAAGGGCTGAAGAACAGAAGCAGAAGGTTCCATGGAGATTATGCAAGAAGTGAAATAGGTTATAAAGGTATATTTTCAATACTTCTTTGGAGCAATAAACATTCTGAAGTACAACCCAATGGATAGGCTTATTCTCAGTTACCTTAATGCCTCTCTCTAACTATGTAGAGGATTTGAACACAGTCACTATGTTATACTTCACAAAAAATGGACTTTGGAGACCTTTAAATAGTGATGCCCCACAAGTACTGAAAAGCTAAATCAGGATATGCTTGTGATCCAAAATAACATCAGAAAAATGCTAACTATAGTCAGCAGATCAGTCAGCATCTGTGGAGAAAGAAACAGAATTTGCACTTCAGGTCAATGACCATTCTTCAGAACCTTTCGTCAGGTTAACTTGGTCTCTCCCCCTTTTCCGCACCTCCACCACGCACAGATGCTACTCAACCTGCTGACTGTTTCAGGTACTTTCTATATCAAGGGTTCACAACCTAACGTTCACATACCCTTCCTTAATGGTATTGGTCCACAGCATGAAAAAGGTTGGAAATCCCCGTTCTACAGCCACAAAGACACTTCACAGATCAATAATTGTCATTTAATTTCATCAAGCAAAATCATATCATCAGATGCTGCCAATTATGTCGACAGAATGTATTCTAGTTAAGATGGCAATTTAGCTCCAAAATCATCATTTTATATGTGAATGCTTGAACAGTTACTTCCGAACATCCAGCATTGTTCACTAAAGTGTGGTATAACACCATCTGCAGATCAACCAATATAGTTAGTACAAAAAAATAAAGTTACAATCATGTTCATTTTCAGCTTAGGAAAAGTCACAGGACATGTATTCCATTATTAAAAATGTTTGTAAAGAAATTTGGTAATAAATTATAACTTTACAAACACTCAATGCTTCTTTGCTTCCCTCATGATTATAAACTTGTACCTATACTGGCAGAGAGTAAACAGGTTACACTGTTGAAAGGAAATGGATTTCCTGTCAGAGACTCAAACTTACCACCACCTTCAGCGTTGAGAACCATTGTTCCAGGCACCCGTTCTAGATCAAAATAACTTGTAAATAAAAACTATTTCAGTGAAACAGTTGAAGCTGAAACCTAAACTGCCGAGCAGAGATCCAAGAATTCTTAACACAGCTCAAGTTGCTGAAAGCAGGCGGGGCTTATCAGTACCTAGTACTAGTAAGCCAATCACTACACTTTGTGTAATTTAACAATTGACTGTGCAACAGCCACAGAACACCAATTGGCTGCCTGCTCCGTCACTGTATAAGGAGGTGCTAAGCTTCATTTGCAGCAACTACCCTTGAGACAGGCACACCCTGATTATGCAGCTGAGCTGGCGCCCTTCCTGTCTGTTTAAGTAATAAATGACTCAGTGACTTTGGCATTTTCAGGCCTGCACATGTGTTCGCACAAAGACAACTTCAGAGCTGTTCCAAAAATAATAGACTCGGCACAGCAAATCCCAGTCCTAGTATGTCACTGATAATATTTGAGGTTATCTGCATTTAAATGAAGCTCAAGGCTCAAAATCAAAGGACAAAATAGGTTTATTATACATGTCACCACATACAACCCTGAGATTTGTTTTCTTGAGGGCATACTCAGTGAAACTAAGAACCATAATAGATTCAGTGAAAGGCCACACCCAACAGGGTGGCAAAAAGCAAGCAATGTGCAACAGATAACAATCTGTGCAAGTACAAAGTAAATAAACAAACAAATAAATAAGCATTAAGTATCAAGAGCATGAGATGATCAGTCCTTGAGAGTGAGTCAACAGGCGGTGGGAACAGTTCAGTGATGGGGCAAGTGAAGTTATCCCCTCTGATTCAACAGCATGATGGTTGAGGGGTAATAACTGTTCCTGAACCTCATGGTGTGAGTCCTGAAGCTTCTGTACCTTCTTCCTGACGACAGCAGTGAGAAGGAAGCATGACCTGGGAGGTGGGGTCCATGATAATCGATGCTGCATTCCTGTAACAATGCTCTGTGTAGACGTGCTAAATGGTGGGGAGGGCTTTACCCGGGAAAGACTGGGCCATCTCTACTACTTTTTGTAGGCTTTTCTCTTCAATGACATTGCCTACTCTACTGAAACATTGGTTTGCTTTAGAGAACAAATTGGACACATTTGGTATGTACTTGTCCAGGTTCTCTTTGAACCCCAGGGCTGCACCTTCTGCTCTACTCCAGATTGATTTATTTAATTTCTGTACATTATTACTTGTACCTCTCCTCCTTGTCCACTGTTGAGATCTATAACCATACTTTCATCTCAGTGGTGCTCAGCAGCTCCATCGCTTTCAACAGCCTCTCCACCTCGATCTACTGTGTTGTTTTAGCTATCTCCTCTTCCAACCCATATAATGATCAACTCTTCATTGATCTAACTCACAGACTCCGAGCCTCTGCAAATCAAGCAAGATTCTTCAACCTCATTTCCAAACCTCAATGCAGCCATGCACATTATGCACATGTTCTTCAGTCTTTAATGAATACACGCTCCTATACTAGACTGCCTACCTGTGATTCCATCATCAGATTAAACTGTGCCGCTGTCCTTGATGACAGACTGCTACCTTTATAATTGTAGTACCTAGCTATAAGATTACTGATATAAACAGAACATAGTACTTCAGTCATAAGCAACCTACATTTTATGACAATAGTATAACACATTGTGAGAATAATATTTTTTTTTAGATTATGAGGACACTCAGTCCTCTTTTATTGTCATTTAGAAATGCATGCATGCATTAAGAAATGATACAATATTCCTCCAGAGTGATATCACAAAAAAAAGGACAAACCAAAGACTAACACTGACAGAACCACATAATTATAACATATAGTTACAGCAGTGCAAAGCAATACCATAATTTGATAAACAGCAGACCATGGGAACGGTAAAAAAAAGTCTCAAAGTTCCGATCGACTCCCGATAATCCCCGATAGCAGGCGGCAGAAGGGAGAATCTCTCTCTACCATAAACCTCCAGGCACTGACAACTGTCAATGCATTGGAAGCGCCTGACCACAGCTGACCGAGTCCGTCCGAAAACTTCGAGCCTCCGACCAGCCCTTCGACATCGAGCACTGAGCACCAACTCTGCCGAGTGGTTCGACCCTGTCCCGGCCGCCGAGCAACAAGCAAAGCCGAGGATTCGGGGCCTTCCCCTCCGGAAATTCTGGATCACACAGTAACAGCTGCAGCGAAAAAGGCATTTCAGAAGTTTCTCCAGATGATCCTCCATTCTCTCACGTCTGCCTCCATCAAATCAGGATTGTGCACGGCACCCTACTTGACAGATTACAGATACCATTCACCGGAGTGGCCGCGCAAGCTGCGTCCCGCCCCCATCTTCTCTTGCTCCCATAATAATCATTTCTAATAGATCTAAAATTATGACATAACATTCAGCAAATAATCATTTACAGGGCACGAGAATTTCCCTCTTTTGTTTTCAATTTTCACAATATACGAGGCCAACGAGCACATTAAATAAAGACTTTACTATTATTAGCAGAATTGATGAAAGAATAAACAATGACTTCTATTGCAACACACACACAATGCTGGAGGAACTCGGCTGGTCAGGCAGCAACATGGAAATGAACAGTCAAAGTTTCAGGCCGAGACCCTTCTTCAGGACACATTTCTATTCCATTTCAAGAATGATTTCTGTTCCATTTTGCACATCCTGCCGAATTGATTAATCTGAACTGTAATATAAACTGAAAATGCTGGCAATACCCAGAAAGCCATATAGCACCAAAGAAGGAATCAGAGTTAATGCTTCAAGCTGATGAACTTTCATCACAATGTTTTCATACCCTTCTGATAAAATATTATTGAACTATGTTTCAACTCCTCTCTCCACTGCTGCTGCTTGATCTGCTCATTATTTCCTGCGCATTTTTCAATTTCAGATTCCCAGTAAGAGCATTGATTTTAATTTTTGAATATAGTTTAAACCATATTTCACCATAAAGTGTAAAACACCACATTCGATTTGCGTATAGATACTGGAGGCGTAGGAGAGATAAGAGACCACATGGAGTGCTTGTGACTATTACATTCTAGCTATTGAGGGAGTGCAGCGTAGGTTCACGAGGTTAATTCCCAGGATGGCGGGACTGTCATATGTTGAAAGATTGGAGCAACTGGGGTTGTATACACTGGAATTTAGAACGATGAGACGGGATCTGATTGAAACATATAAGATTATTAGGGGATTGGACAAGCTAGAGGCAGGAAACATGTTCCCGAGGTTGGGGGAGTCCAGAACCAGAGGCCACAGTTTAAGAATAAAGGGTAGACAATTTAGAACGGAGTTAAGGAAAAACTTTTTTCCACACAGAGGGTTGTGGTTCTGTGGAATGCTCTGCCTCAGAAGGCAGAGGAGGCCAATTCTCTGGATTCTTTCAAAAAAAGAGTTAGATAGAGCTCTTAGAGATAGCGGAGTGAAGGGATATGGGGAGAAGGCAAGAAAAGGGTACTGATTGTGGATGATCAGCCATGATCACAGTGAACGGCGGTGCTGGCTCGAAGGGCTGAATGGCCTACTCATGCACCTATTGTCTGTTGTCTATTATTAGTTAAGGGATAATTCTAATACCAGACAGCAGGCATTTTAAGGAGAGAGAGGATAAAATCAAAAAACAACTTTTTAATCATAGAGAATGGTGGGTGCCTGGAATGCACTGCCAGGTGTGGTGGCAGAGGTAGATACATTAGGGATTTTAAGAGATGTTTAGATCGGTGAATGAATGTTAGGGAAATGGAAGGATATAAGTATTATGTAGGCATTAGTTTAGTTCACCATTTGATCACTTATAACCATATAACCATATAACAATTACAGCACGGAAACAGGCCATCTCAGCCCTTCTAGTCCGTGCCGTACTCATACCCTATCCTATTCCCACCGACCTGCACTCAGCCCATAACCCTCCATTCCTTTCCTGTCCATATATCTATCCAATTTAACTTTAAACGACAACATAGAACCTGCCTCAACCACTTCTGCTGGAAGCTCATTCCACACAGCTACCACTCTCTGAGTAAAGAAGTTCCCCCTCATGTTACCCCTAAACTTCTGTCCTCTAATTCTCAACCCATGTCCTCTTGTTTGAATCTTCCCCACTCTCAATGGAAAAATTCTAACCATCTCAACTCTATCAATCCCCTCATAATTTTAAACACCTCTATCAAGTCCCCCCTCAACCTTCTACGCTCCAAAGAATAAAGACCTAACTTGTTCAACCTTTCTCTGTAACTTGGGAGATGAAACCCAGGCAACATTTTAGTAAACCTCCTCTGTACTCTCTCAATTTTATTGACTTATTTAATTGTGGGCCGAAGGGTCTGTTCTTCTGCTGTATGTTCGATGTTCTTCTCTGCTGTAACTGCTGCAGAGAGATTCTTCTTCAAAGACTGTACCACACCTAAGACAGCAGATATATAGAAGGGGGCTTCACTGAAAATATTTACTCAGTACTGAGCAACATCAGTATTCATATTATTCTCAAATTTCAAAATTTCTACCAAGTGAGTCAAGATGGACTCATGTCTGCAGCATCGGTGGTGATAAGTTTAGTACTGGAAACAGGCTTTCTCGAGCAACTCTAGATTGCTAGAGTCTCTTGTGGCTCCACAGGTTTTCTCTAGTTTACATGGAATCATAATTTCCCCAAAGACCAACTGGTTTATAAGATTTGCAGAAACCCATAAGTATATTTTACCTCAATGTATTTTTAAGCTATGAAATTTTCAGGGTACAGACACACGATCAGTATAAAAGAAAAAGCTTTACTATTCTACATTACAATTCTCCATCATTCACACCTTTCCTTTATTGTTCTCCCTTTCCTTTCCCAGAAACTTGAAAGTTAAGCAAGCATTTAGGCAATGGATTTCAATGACTAAATCCAACCTATTTACAGTAAAGCTTTGAGAATCTACTATCTTATTATTCAGAAATTGGATTTAAACTCAACTTTGTTTATTTGTCATTCAACCATACAAAAGTACCTATGAAGACAGCCAAATGAAACAGCGTTACTCTGGAGCCAAGGTGCAAAACATAATACCAACAGTCATACACAGCACAAGGCACAGGTATATAAAATATAGTCATACACTAAAAATATAGTTCAAGTCCCTGAGTCCATGAATGTTGCAGCAGTCTCCAGTCAAGCACAGTACGGCTTGTCTTTTGCTGAGTGAACACTGGGGGGCAGGGGGGGGAAGAGCAGTACGGCCTCCTGCACTCCTGCTGCCAACTCCGAAGCCTCTCCCTGGACGACTGTAAACAGGCGACACCACGGCTTGAGGCCTAGTTCTCGTGACAACTGAGGCCACACAGCTCCCCCGCTGTCTGTTCCTGACATTAGCCAATAAACCAATGAATTGGACTTGCAGACCTTTGATGTCCAACAGGGTCTTGCGATCACAAGAAAAGCAACTAACATGATCACTCGCTGTTAGACTGCACACCTCCCTTTGCGCACCAACGCCTCTCTGTCACAAGCAGCATCACAGTCCACACCAAGTTCAGCTCCTTCAGCTTCTCCACAACTCACTGATGGGCTAGACCTGCAGTACTTTAAGTTCTTGATGTCCAGCAGGGTCTTTCAATTGTAAAAAATACATTAAAAAGACAATAATACTGTTGGTTGGCCCCACAGAAACCACTGCATCCGACTGCACAGCCATTTTACCAGGAGAAATAGAGGTGGGTAAATAGAGGAGCTGCTCCCATTAGCAGATAATATGAAGGTTGGGAACACATATTCAAAATGATATGAAAAATTCAGTGAAGGGATAGGCAAGAATTTATCTTTAGATTATGCACAGAATAATTCTGATATAAAATTCAGATGGCATAACTTCACAGCTCCAGCAATCCAGGTTTGATCCTGACCTCTGGTGATGTGGGTTTTCAGTGGGTGCACCGATTTCCTCCCACATCCCAAAGTACACTCAGTAGGTTAACTGGCTGGTGTAAGTTGCACCTAGCATAGTAGTAGTCATAGACGTACTTTATTGATCCCAGGGGAAATTGTTTTCATTACAGTTGCACCATAAATAAATAGTAATAAAACCATAAATAGTTAAATAGTAATATGTAAATTATGCCAGGAAATAAGTCCAGGACCAGCCTATTGGCTCGGGGTGTCTGACCCTCCAAGGGAGGAGTTGTAAAGTTCGATGGCCACAGACAGGAATGACTTCCTATGACGCTCTGTGTTGCACGTACAGTGCCTATAAAAAATATTCACCACCTCGTAAGTTTTCATGTTTTATTGTTTTACAACATTGAATCAAAGTGGATTTAATTTGACTTTTTTTTTTGACACTGATCAACAGAAAAAGACTCTTCGTGTCAAAGTGAAAACAGATCTCTATAAAGTGATCTAAACTAATTACAAATATAAAACCCTAATTAATTGATTGTGTATGTATTCACCCCCTTTAATATGACACATCAAATCATCACTGGTGCAGCCAATTGGTTTTAGAAGTCAGATAATTGGTTAAATGAAGATCACCTGTGTACAGTCAAGGTGTTTCAAATGATTGTGGTAAAAATACACCTCTGTCTGGAAGGTCCAGCTGCTCGTGAGACAGTATCCTGGCAACAGAACACTTTAAGCAACTCCGTGAAAAGGTTATTGAAAAGTACAAGTCAGGAGATGGAAATGAGTAAATTTCCAAGGTACTGAATATTCCTTGGACAGTATTCAAGGCAATCATCAAGAAATGGAAAGAATATGCCACAGCTGTAAATCTGCTTAGTGCAGCCCATCCTCAAAAACTGAGTGACCGTGCAAGAAGGGGACTAGTGAAGGAGGTCACCCAGAGACCTATCACAACTCTGGAGGAGTTGCAAACTTTAGTGGCTGAGATGGGAGAGGTTGCACACGCAACAACTGTTACCCGGGTGCTTCGCCAGTCATAGGTTTATGGGAGAGTGGCAAAGTAAAAGCCACTACTGAAAAAAAAATTCACATAAAATCTTGCCTAGACTTTGCCAGAAGGTATGTTGGAGACTCTGAAGTCAGCTGGAAGGAGGTTCTATGGTTTGGTGAAACCAAAATTGAGCTTTTTGGCCATCAGATCAAAACCCAATGTTTAGTGTAAGCCAAACGCCGCCATCATCAAGAACACACCATCCCTACCATGAAGCATAATGGAGGTTACATCATGCTGTGGGGATGCTTCACTGCAGAAGGCTCTGGAAGGCTTGTGAAGGTAGAAGGTAAAATGAATGCAGCAAAATACAGGGAAATCCTGGAGGAAAACCTGCAAGAGTCAGCAAGAGTACTGCGACTTAGAAGAAAATTTGTTATCCAGCAAGACAATAAGCCCAAGCATAAAGACAAAGCTACACAGGAATGGTTTAAAAACAACAAAGTTAATGGCCTGGAGTGACCAAGTCAGAATCCAGACCTCAATCCAATTGAGAATTTATGGCTGGACTCAAAAAGGGCTGTTCACTCGTAATCCCATTCAATCTGACAGAGCTCAAGCAGTTTTGTAAAGAAGGATGAAAAATTGCATGGTCCAGTTGTGCAAAGCTGATAGAGACCTATCCACCCAGCATAGTTTATTAGAACTAGGATTTTGTGAAACAATGGTTCAAAGCTGAAGCAAAAGGAATATTATTGTGTGGCTCTCCATCCATTGGTCAATACCTAATGGGCTACCCTTTCACCCAATCAAAATCTTAGCAGGATCTTTAAGCTTTTGAAGTGATTTTGTAGCTATCCTTTCAAGCTTGTGTACTTTGATGAAGATCAGATTAGCTTTATCAAATGAACATCAAAACATGCAATCATTTGTGCTAAATCAAAGCAGCAAGGATTGTACTGAGCAGCCTCAAATGTTGCACGTATACGGCACTGACTTTGCTTGCCCACAACTCACTAACCCTAAGCCATACATCTTTGGAATGTGGGAGGAAATTGGAGCACACAGAGGAAGCCCTTGCAGTCATTCGCTGATGATCTCAAGGGATCATATCCCAGCTGAATGCAAGGACCATTTATATTTCTGGAGAGGATTCTGCTGGGAATGCTTTTTCCATAAGGAAACCAATGCTAATAACAAACAGCAAGCAATGAATGTCCTTTTTATAACTCATTACAGCACTCCAGATAGCCTCTTCTACAGTAGTTCCAAAGACCCAATGTTGAATTCAGGTAAATGGCTTTGTGTAATAGGCAGAATAATTTAGCTCTGCTCCCACTCCAACAAAGGTGTCAATATTTTCAAATCCAAATGCTAAGACAGCTGAGCCTTTACAAACTTTGTAATTTCCGATGCACTCTAACAGTATCGAAAGCTCAATGTTATGGAGCACAATTTTATATAAAATTTCTACTGTGGTACAATTTTCAGAAATAAATTTGCAGTTTCAATAAATGGTAATGATGATTCATTTCAGAATGACAACTTGCAATTTTATGAAAAGGCTTTTTCAAATTCCTCTGGCCTGTTTCCGTTTGTTAGAAATACAGTGACTGTTTCTTAGTGATAAATGAAACAGCCACTTTGTTCACAGGAACTTTCAAGGATAATCAGACAATGATCTTGCACATTGTTTACCTACACTGCACATTCTCTGTAGCTGTTACACTTTATTCTGAATTTTCTTATTGTTTTAACTTGCTCTAACTCAATGCACTGTGTAATGGCTTGATCTATATGAAGAATGTGCAAGACAAGCTTTGCTCTGTATCTCAGTACATGTGACAATACGAATCCATAACATCTTGGTGCGGCAACTGCTTTGCATGCAACCACATGAAACTGCAGACAGCTGTGGGTACAGCTCTGCACATCACAGGATCAGTCTCCCCTTGCTGCCTCAGTAAATCAGTCATCATAATGAACGACCCTACCCACCCTGGACATTCTCCCCTTTCCACTCTCCCCATCAGACAGAAGATACAAAATGTGAAAGCACCAGGCTCAATGACAGCTTCTAACCACAGTTATCAGACTCCTGTACGATAAGATGGACTCAGAATCTACATCATTGTGATCCTGCACTGCAATTTTTGGGTACCTTTTACACTTAATACTGCATTGTTATTATTTTACCTTGTTCTAGTTCAATACACTGTGTAATGAACTGATCTGCATGAACAGTATACAAGGCTAGCTTTTCACTGTTTCTTGGTATATGTGACAATTATAAATCAATGTCAATAATAAACCAACTGCAATCTTGGTGGCATTGGTTGTGATACAAGAACCACTTCTGCTTTTCTTCACCTTCTCAAAGCATCATCAACATTAATTTGGGTATACACTCAGTGGCCACTTTATTGGGTACCTCCTGTTCCTAACAAAATGGTCTACTGCTGCTGTCGCCCATCCATTTCATGGTTCGACGTTGTGCCGTCAGAGATGCTCTTCTGCATACCACTGTTGTAACAAGTAGTTACTTGCATTAATATCACCTTCCTGTCATTCCAACCTCTCATTAATAAAGCACTTTTGACAACAGAACTGCAGCTCACTGGATGCTTTTTTTCCTTTGTCGCACCATTCTCTGTAAACTCCAGAGACTTGTGCATGAAAATCCCAGGACAGAAGCTGTTACTCAGATACTCAAACCACCCCACCTGGCTTCAACAACCACTCTATGGTCAAAGTCAGTTAGATCACATTTCTTCCCCATCCTGGTGTTAGGTCTTAACAAATGAAACTCTAGATGATGTCTGCATGTTTTTTCGTATTGAGTTGTTGACTTGTTATTGGCTGATTAGATATCTGCATTAACGTGGCGTACACCTAAGAAAGAGACTACTGAGTATAATTGGTATTTTAGTTCTGTGTTGTCTTCTCAACAATCCAGCACACCCTCACCACTACACCAGATCATAAGCAAAATCCAGGGACAAAATTAAGATCCTTTCCTTTGACCCAGGCAATGAGAGAGAATATCAAATTATTTCAGAGTTGTAAAAAGCTTTCTGAAATTCTGCACTCCCATCCTGACAGCTTGCAATTACAACTAAAGCATTATAGATTTTCATTTGAAGCACTGGTCTTTAAATTGGATTCCAAACAACCAGGTCTATCCCAAGAGAATTATTTACCAAAAATTAATATTTTCCAAGGTTGGAGGAAAACGAATCTTCAAAAATCTTCCTGAATTGCCATTAATTAGACTTTGATTAGGCCAAAATACACAATAGCATTCAATACTTGTTGTCTGCTGGTAATATTCAGCATGCAAGTACTTTCAATATACAATCAAATTCTACACAAAATTACATACCAGTTTTAATTACTATTGTGTTGGGCACGTGGCCAAGTGGTTAAGGTGTTCGTCTAGTGATCTGAAGATCGCTAGTTCGAGCCTCAGCTGTGGCAGCGTGTTTGTGTCCTTGAGTAAGGCACATTGCTCTAGTGTCTGTGCGAGGAGTGGCACCCCACACAGACTTCCAATCTGCGCCTTGTAAGGCATGAAAACACCCGACGCATGCCTCTCAAGGTCTGAGTCAACATTCCCCTCCTTTAATTACTATACTACATTAATTATTAGCTTGTAAAACATGAGGATTAAATCAAGGAATTACACAAGAGGATGATTAAAGAACACCTGCACTTTGCAGCACACTATTTAACTCATGAAAAAAAATCATAAAAAATATTTGGTTCCCCAATATGAATGTCCCAACTTGCATGTTAATCTGCCACCTACTGTCCAGTGGATGGTTCAACCAGTTATTACACCAAACCTTGGCACAATGAGGTGTCTTATAAACTGGAAAGTGACAGCAACATATTATGTATAAATTGGCCTTGGCAGAGATATTTCTATCTTCATTAGCCATGTTCATCATGATTTGGCAGAGAATGTGGTGGCATGATTAATAAGTCTGTTGAAAACACCAAAATTGGTAGCAAAATGGACAATAAGCTAAGTTTATAACAGGATCCAGGACATGTGGGGAAATGGTTAGTGGAATTTAATTCAGACAATTGTAAAGATATATATATGTCACAAGCGCATTGAAACATATAGTGAAACGATGAGTGATACAGCTGTTGGGGAGGGTTTAAACTAACTTGGCAGCAGGATGAAAACCAGCGTAATAGAGCTGAGGATGGGGCAGTTGGTATACAACCAGATGCAGAGTGTAGTGAGACTGTGAGGAAGGACAGGCAGATGACAGGGCAGAATTGCAATCAGTGGGATGAGTTAAAGTGTAATGGAGGGGCAAAATCAAAAAGGATGATGACTACTAAAGATGTTATATATGAATGCAAAGAGTAGACAGAATAAAGTAGATGATCATGTAGCACAATTGGCAGCTATGATGTTGTGGGCATCTGAGTCATGGCTGAAATAAAATCATAGTAGGGAGTTTAATATCCAAGGATACACGTTGTGTTGAAAGGACAGACAGGTAGGCACAAGTGTTTTGCGACAGTCTTCACTGTGAAAGATACTAACAGAATGCCAGGAGTGTGGAAGTGTCAGGAAGCAGAAGTGAGTGATGTTGCTTATTACTAAAGAGAAGGTGATTTGGGATCTGAAAAGTCTGAAGGCAGGTAAGCCAGCTGGACCAGATGGACTACACGCCAAGGTTCTGAAAGAAGTAGCTGAAGAGATTGTGGAATCATTAGTAATGATATTTCAAGTATCGCTAGATTCTGGAATGGTTCTTGAAGACTGGAAAATTGCAAATGTCACTCCATTGTTTAAGAAGGGAGGCAGGCAGAAGAAAGGAAATTATAGGCCTGACTTCAGCTGTTTGAGACTATTATTAAGTAAGAGGTCTCAGGGTACTTGGAGGCACACGATAAAATAGACCAAAATCAGCATGGTTTTCTAAAGGGGAAATCTTGCCTGACAAATCTGCTGGAATTCTTTGAGGAAATAACAGGCAGGATAGACAAAGGAGAATGTGGATGTTGTTTGCTTGGATTTTTCAGAAGGCCTTTGACAAGGTGCTGCACATGAAGCTGCTTAACAAGATAAGAACTCACGGTATTGCAGGAAAGGTCCTAGCATGGATAGAAGATGTCTGACTGGCAAAAGACAAAGGGGGCCTTTTCTGGTTGGCTGCCAGTGACTAGTGGTGTGCCACAGGTGTCGGTGTTGGGACGGCTTTTTTCCACATTATATGTTAGAAGGAAAGTTATATTTATCAAAAGGAGATATAAAGTTAGTTATAAGGAAAAACTGAATTGGTTAGGACTTTATTCACAATCAGGTTTGATATCACCTGCATATGTCGTGAAATTTATCAACTCCGGGGCAGCTGCATGATGCAATACATGATTAAATATAGAAAAAAACTGAAATGATTAAATAGAGATAAAAACTGAATTTGTGTGTGTGTGCGTGTGTATAAAAATATAATGTGTGTGTTAAATTAAGATAAGTAGAGTGAAAACAAAAATTTAGAAAAAAGTAGTGAGGTAGTGTTCATGGTTTCAATGTCCATTTAGAAATTGGATGGCAGAGGGGAAGAAGCTGTTCCTGAATCATTGAGTGTGCATCTTCAGGATTCTCTGCCTCTTTCCTGATTGTAACAATGAGAAAAGAGCATGTCCTCAGTGGAGGGGGTACTTGATGATTAAAGCTGCTTTTCTGAGGCACGGCTCCTTGAGGAAGTCTTGGATACTATAGAAGCTAGTACCTGTGAAGGAGCTGACTAATTTTAAAACTCTCTGCAGCTTACTTTGCTCCTGTGCAGGAACCACACCATTTCCGCACCCCACCCCCATACCAGATGGTGACATGGCCAGTCAGAATGCTCTCCATGGTACATCTGTGAAAGTTTGAGTGTTTTAGGTGAGAAACCAAATCTCCTCAGACTCCTGATGAAATATAGCCACTGTCTTGCCTTCTTTATAGCTGCATCAATATGTTGGGACCAAGTTAGATCCTCAGAGGTCTTGACATGCAAGAACTTGAAATTGCTCATTCTCTCCATCTGATCCCTCTTTGAGGATTGGTGTCTGTTCCCTCGTCTTACCCTTTCTGAACATAGAACATAGAAGACTGAGGTGAGATTTGATGGAGTTATAAAAAATTATGAGGGATATAGATATGGTTAAATTCAAGCAGTCATTTTCCAATGAGTAAAGGGTGAGACAACAACTAAAGGTCATGGGTAAAGGGCGAAAGGTGAAAAGTTTAAGGGGAACCTGAGGGGAAACTTCTTCACTCTGAGAGTGTAGAACAAGCTGCCAGCACAAGTGGTCCATGCAAGTCCAATTTCAATGTTTAAGAGAAGTTTGAATAGGTACATGGACAGGAGGAATATGGAGGGCTATGGTCCCAGTGCAGGTCAATATAAGTAGGTAGTTTAAATGGTTCTGCATAGACTAGATGGGCTGAAAGACCAGGTTCTATGCTACATTTTTCTATGACTCTATGTAAATGATCTGGATGAAAGAATTGATGGTTTTCTGGCCAAGTTTGTGGACAATATAAAGATAGGCAGAGGAATCCTCATGCAGACTGAGTCGATGGAAAGAAAGGCAAGTGAACGATGACAAGAGTGAGATATATAAAATTATGAGAGGAGTAGATAGGGTAGGTAATTGCAGTCCTTTTCTCCCAGGCCAAAAACTAGAGGGCATATGTTTGAGATGACAGGACAAAGATCTAAAGGGGGCCCAAAGGGCAAATTTTTCCACAGAGTGGTGGGATATATGGGACAAGCTGCCTAAGGAGGTGGTAAAGACAAGTACCATCACAATATTTAAAAGGCATTGGGGTAGGTAAATCAATAGGAAAGGTTTGTAGCAGGGGTTCTCCAACCTTTCTTATGCCATGGACCAATACCATTCAGCTAGGGATCCGTGGACCCCAGGTTGGGAACCCCTGGTTTAGAGGAGTATGAGTCAAAGAGAGGTAAATGGGATTATTATAAATAGCCATCTTAACCAGCATGAGCAAATTGGACTGAAGGTTCTGTTTCCATGCTGCATAACTCTATGAATGTAGAAAGTGTTACAGGTGGTCGAATAGTTAGAAATTAAAGGCGGAAAACATGGTGATGTAGTTTGTGCTGCTGCTTCAGTTCTCCAAGAATCCAGATTCAACTGCAATTTGGGCATGGTCTACGTGGAGTTTGCACGTTCTTCTTGTGGCTGTGTCAGTTTCCATCGGGAGCCCTGGCATTCTCCCATAATAAACAGATAGGTTAACTGGCGTCTGTTAATTTCCTCCATTGTAATTGGCAAAAATAATTGAGTGTTGATAGAAAGTGAGAGAATAGGATAAGGATCAATAGAGGATTCCTCTTCTGGAAGCAAGCATGCATCCAATGGACCAAGTGGCTTGAGTACTGACAAGTAGGTAAATAGTCTGAATTCTAGTTGCAACTACCACAATCCACAATGCCCCAAACCACTTGAACAATTAAATACTAAGACTTAAAGGCCTGCCTAAGATTTTGCACAGTACTGTAACTTCAATTTAATGTTAACTGGGGTATCAGGAATGAACAGAAGGATAATCGGTCAAAGTCTAAATATACAAGTAATATGTATGGGGTCCACAAGGTTAAATCATGATAGACCAGAATCAAAAGTGTCAGCTGTAGACAACGGTAAATACTGTTTAAAACCCGGTGCTCGAAGCAGAAGGTGTGTGGTGAGCAGTTTGTGGTTAATCGGCTCTTCCACAGACAGACCAAAAATAACATCTTCTAGCCACTGAAATTCAATGGTTAAAAGTAGGTTTTTATTTCTAATTTTTGCATCACAGAACTGTTAGTTAAGTAAATTATACTGTCTTAAAACTACTAAAGATGCAATAAATAGGCCTTCAGTAATTATGTAATCTTACCCTTGAGACTGAAATATGTATGCGATGGAACTCGATTGCCAGTGACCAGGAATTATAAACAGCAAACCTGAATTAATTTTAAGAGAATTTTTTCAGTTTTAGTCACATATCAATTGCTCTATATGTTTTGTCTTGGCATCACAAGAATGATTAAATTCTGTGTTCCAGTGACAGCCATTATAAAGGGCAGGGAAGACCAGCAGGTGAAGTGCACATGAAAGAACAAATTTTGTACTCATTTTAACCTGCAATACAAAGATGTCATGTGCTCAGAATGTCATCCACGATTCTATGCTGTGCACAAGTCTGGATAGCACAGCTGCCATGATCCGAAACTAAGAACATGACTATTCAAAGTTACTCCATCTGTGACAGCCAACTTGGCTGATTAATAAACTCAAGTCATTAATGCTGTTCAAAATGACTTTATAGGGCTATTGATGTTACACAAGACATTTCACTAAATGACCAGACATGGATTTTTTTTTGTCTTCTGTATAGACTATGAATGTTAAAAATTACTTAAGGGTTTAAACAAAAGGAAAATTATAACTGAACAAAAGCAACTTTGAAGTGCTGCAGTACTAGGCCAGCAGCTTGTGATTCTTTGGAGTATAGGATCCCAAAGCAATAAATAATTCCAACACTGCCCTGAGCTTTGATAGTTCATAGGAAGATCTCTCTAAGTCATCTCTGTGCAAAGGTGAGGTCCTTTCACATAGGAAAGTATAGTATTAATGCAGAACAAAGCAAGTGAGCTTGGAAAGCAGCTTTCAAAACTTTACATAAAAACGAAGTCAGAGAAAAAAAAATTCCCATTCAGCTCAAACAATTCAGAATATTCCTGCTGTCACATTGATAATGATTATTTAAAAGCACTGCCATTGCAGCACAAGCTGCATTTAATGTTTCTTCCCCAGGTCAATTCTATTCCAAATAAATTCTTAAAAATCATTTGTATTTTTCGACATCTAAGATTGCTGGCCTCGTTTCATTATTTAGAAAATGATGTCTAGTTTTCAGTATAGCAATAAAAGAATGACTTGCTGTTGTGTAACCTAATTTATGACCCTTTTAGAACATCCCAAAGCACTTTACAACCAAGGAAATACTTCTGTGCAGACGCTGTTGAAATATAGAAAATGTAGCAGTGTTGGGTCAATTTGAGACCAGGAGCATCTACAAGAGCAATGAAATAATGGTCAGACAATCTGTCTAAGGAATGTAATTTAAGGAATAAATATTACCCAGAACACAAGGGATAACTCCTCTACACTTTGAAATATTGCCATGGCCATCTTTTTTTAAATGAGACCAGACACAGCCTCAGTTTAACACGCTATTGAGAAAAGACAGCACTCCTGTCAATAAAAAGTCACAGCCTAGATTTTTGTGCTAATGTGTCCAGAGAACATCAGAAAACAGGAGTAGGAACAGGTCAGTCAGGCCCTAGTGCTTGCCTCAGGACTTATTTCCTCCTCTGTGTCACTTCCCCAAAGCCCTCAATTCCTTCATCATTCAGGTATTTATCCACTTGTTCCCCAATGATCTAACCCTCCCCACCCCCTTGGGGAAGAGAATTCCCAAGATTCACCACCCTCTACAAAAAGTACCTGTGCGCTTCAGTTTTAAATGACTGCCTCCTAATCAGGTATCTATGTCCCATCAGTCAAAATTCTCATTGACCCTGTCATGTTTCCTAAGGACATTATGTTTCAAGAAGATCTCCCCTCACTGTTCTAAGCTCCAAAAAGTGCTACCAACTGAGCCAACAATGACATCTTGTGATGACGTTTCCGGTGGTGTGATAGCTCACTGACACATTTATTGAAAGCCTCCTACAAGAACAAAGTTTACCAGCAACAAATCAAACGAAAAAAAAGCTGGTTGAAGTTCAATTAAATATTTTTTCCTTCTTCTGAGAAACTCGATTAGAAGTTCTGTCACAATAAAATCAAAACTTCATTGTTGGAGACAAAGCTAACCATAAATACTGTAATTAATATGGCAATGGAGATTAATGAATTAAGTGAGAAAGAGGGATTCTCTGATGTTCAATAGAACAGAAGAATGTTGCTGCATGCTGGTCTTGAGGTAAATTACTAGGGGACAGCAGGAAAAGACCATTTGACCAATTTTATATCTGCTTTTCCGTGCTGTTGTTAATAGACGGGAAACACTAAAACAGTAAGATACCTCATTTCCCGCTTGATATTCACCCTTGCCCGCGTGCCCTTACTACAACCTCACAAGTGCAAACACAGAATTAAACACACATTTTAATAGACCTATCATTTATTTTGAGCACAATTGCTCACATTACTGCAAGAATAGTGCAGTTTGTGGATCTGAAGGTGCACACAGCAGATAACAAATCATGATTTTATTTTCTGACTACAGTTCGTGCCTGGAGCGAGATGAATTGCTGAGCATTTGGACAGACTGATCAAAAGCAGAACTAAAATATGTAAAATTGCAAGTTCACGAACAGGAAATCTGCTTCCTGTTTGGCATTTAAGATTATTTTGTTCAAAAAAAACCCTGCAGCTTAAAAATTAACATAAAACAAAACCTTGAACCCACCGTATTCAGCTCTAGGGCATTAAACACCCAACAGGGCAAATCTTTGAAAGTAAAAATTCTTTTGTACCAATTTAACCCACCACATATTAAATACAAATAATCTAGCTCTTAATATTATTTGTATTTGCAGTTCGTTTTCTTTGACTCATTGGTGTTTGTCAGTCATTGTTTATGTATTAGATATTTTTCATAAAATTCTATTTCTTTTTTCTATAAATGCAAGAAAATAAATCTCAGGGTAGCATATGAGAACATATTTGTACTTTGATCATTTAAACTGTGTATTCATGGCTTAAATTATTACAAAAATGGAGGTTAAAGGAATTTAGAATAAATAGACAGCTTCATAATATTGAAATTTTTAAAAATCCAATTTATTTTGCAATGAAAAGTATGGAAATAGGGCCGACTTGGTCCCAAACCCTGTTGCTTTGGGACTACACCACATAACATACTTCAGTATGTTGACACACACAAAATGCTGGAGGAACTCAGCAGGTCAGTCAGCATCTATGGACAGGAATTAATAGTCGATACTTCAGGCTGAGGCTCTTCATTCAGGGCGTCTTCTATTCATTATTCTGATTTTCCAGCATCTACAAAATCTCTTGTGTTTCTGATTCTGTATGGATACTTTAAACTTTATCAATTACTTGATTATTTATTTTTAACATGTTGTGGTTGAAATTGGCCTTCTTAGCCCTACACCTTTGACTTCATCAACAGATTGCGATGATGATCAAATTGTCATCAAATTTGGCTACCAACAGAATTCTTCCCAATTTACTGCATGATGGTATGCAAGCAATGACCCTAACCAGCAGGTCTAATCTGAACCTATCTTAGTGAAGAAGGCTATATCATGGCTCAACATATTTCTCAATAGTTCTCACCACAACACTGCATTTCATCTCCAACAAACCTCCCATGGAACTGTCAGAAAATAGGAGGAGTAAGCCGCTTTGCCTTCTCAAAGCTGCCTGCCAATCAATATGACCAAAGACACTGGAGCAGAATTAGGCCATTCAGCCTGTTGAGTCTGCTCAAGTATTCCATCATTCCATACTATCCCTCCCAACTACATTCTTCTTTCTTCTCCCTGTAATCTTGAACACCTTTATTAGTCAAGAACCCATCAACCGCCGCTCTAAATATACCCAATATCTTGGCCTTCACAGTCGTCCTGGCAATGAATTCCACAGATTCACCACTTGCTGGCTAAAGAAACTCCTCCTCATCTGTTACAAAGGGACATCCTGCTATACGGAGGCTGTGCCTTCTGGACTTAGACTTCCCCACTATAGGAAACATCCTCTCCACATCCACTTCATCCAGGCTTTTCAATACTCCAGGCACTCCAGTCTCAATCACTAAGCTGCCATACAGAGAACAGTGCTTATGTACACACACACACATTCAGAAATTAAGCTCCAAGTCACCTTTGACATTTCCACTGCAGCATAGCTTTGAGTGAGAAGATGGTATTACCTAGATGGAAGGGTTTTGACGACAGATGCACCTCTTGTAGGTATTACCAATGTTGGCATTCTTAAAAAAAGCTTGTACCTTCTTCCCACAGCTGCCATCAAGCAAGAAGCAGAGAAGCCTGAAGTCCCACACCATCAGGTTGAAGAACAGTTACTCCCCTTTAACCATTTAGTGTTTAAACAAACGATCCAGGACTAAATGTTTCATAACAGAATGGTGGAAGCACACAAGGGAGGTCACTAATTCTACCTGGGCTGGATTAATAGATCTCAATCACACATCAATAAGAGCACCAGCGCTTCGTGGCCTGGTTTTACAAGACACAAGACATAGGAGCAGTATTAGGCCATTTGGCCCATCGAGTCTGTTCTGCAAAGCTCCCACTTTTGTGCCCAAATTCCCACTCTTTACCCAATTCTCCCTGAAAATGTGGATCTTCATAGATGTTGATGGAGCACAGGATCCGATTCAGCAGTACTGCTCCATTGTACTATCACTCATAAGCCACATCAAGCCCTGGAAACTATAAAACCATTCCCACAAGAAGCCAGTACTTTCAGGAAAGAAAGGAGAAACCTTGAATGGACAAAATGTTTTAAGTCATTTCCAAGTACACAGGCACAGCCACAACTGAAATGACACTAACAGTGTTAACTAATGTTGATGACCACAACCTCCTTGTGGTTTTGGGGTTTGCATGCCTCAATAACCCGGAGAGCTATGCTGGAATCAGGGCTCCGGCTCTTGGTAGGATCACCCATGCCAAACAGGTCAAAGGGTAGAGAGACCAGACTTGGAGTGGTGCACCAGTCCCCCAAGTTCGTGGGTTCAACTCAGGGCTAACAATCCTTACTGATCAAACAAAACTGTGACGGAAACAGCAATGAAGAATCCTTATACGTCTGTGTGCCACGGTATTCCTGAGTCTCTATCTGGGACTTGCATCAGTGACTGACAGTAAACTGAGGGGAAGCTACGGACATAATGAAGGAAGCCGTGAATGCTGCCACAGATGCAGGGCCTTCATTGCTGCCCTGAACGCCAATGGCATAACTGGCAAAGGAAGAAGAAGAAATGTTGAGCCACAGATGTGGATCAAGCAAACGCAAATACTAACCTGATCAGTTTTCAAACTTACAGAAACAAGTAGTGGTAAGATACTGGCTCATAAGGAATGCACAACATTAAGTACAATGGCACGACACTGACTTTTAAGTTAAATATGTTGTTGACTGCCCAATTAACTTCATTTTTCTGTTTCAGAACAACTAAATTTCTTCACAATCCCCTGTTGTAAACTTGCTTTAAAATGCCCTCTGGCAACAACAGAAACCTTGCTGAAGCTTTGAGAATTACATTCTAAAAGTCAAACAGGAAGTTGAGAAGATCAAGCAACACACATAAAATGCTGGTGGAATACTGCAGGCCAGGCAGCATCTATAGGAAGAAGTACAGTGGACATTTCAGGTCAAGACCCTTCATCAGGACTAACAGAAAAATGAGCTAGTAAGAGATTTGAAAGTGGGAGGGGGAGGGGAAGACCAGAAATGATAGAAGAAGATAGGAGGGGGAGGGATGAAGCCAAGAGCTGGGAAGTTGATTGGCAAAAGGGATACAAGGCTGGAGAAGGGAGAGTATTGTGGGACAGAAGGCCTTGGAAAAAAGAAAGGGGGAGGAGAGCACCAGAGGAAGATGGAGAAGATCACTTTGTTTTTCTTTAAAAAAACAGTAGTCCTGTGGTTAAAATCTATTGATGCTTTGAAATCACTGAACAAAAACAGTGGGTTTTATTTTAGTTCAAAGCTTGACTATAATCAAAAGGGCAGCAATGAAGGACATTTATAGTTCCTGCAGGAAGCAATCATTACCAGGCACCCCTCAGTGAAGTTGCGCCTCATACACATATGGCAGATATCTTACTGCCCCATTAGTATTGCTCATGTCTGTGTGTTGAAACTCTGTGTAAGAGCAGCAAAGAATGTCTGTGTCAGTTCAAAACTCCTCAGTAATATCTCCAAGCAGTATTCAATTTTGAGAGTACAGTAGGAAAGGGAAGTGGTGGAGTGGAGTGGTGAGATTTGATTCTCCTTCATGCAACTGGACTTTTGGGCTGGATGATTCAACTTGTATTGACGATGAGTGGAGGAACATTGGACTACTCTCTATAATAAATGGGGAAAACATAAGACAAAATAAATAACTGTTTGCCTTCACATGGGGGGGAGTGCACCAATCGAAAATACAAGTTTCAAATCTCTCCCCTCCACCATACGGACACTACTGTTATTTTAACAGAGGGGACTGTATCAAGTCTGTATTAATCTTAGGTAATTAAATGATTATACAAAAATGTCACTTGGAATCAGTCCAAATTAGATATTAATTCACCTATTCCTACTAAAATAGAAACTTAAATTTAGGTTGAGGGATGTTGAAAACAGCTGGAAAACTCAAGGTGAAAATAACAGAAGGGAAATCATAATTTAACATAGGATGAGTTCATGGCACAAGGCAGGAAACCTCTGCTAAAGGTTACTGTTTATTGTATTCGCCCAATAGACAGATAAAATGGCTGAAAATTTAACAAAATATCGGTATTTCAGCATGCCTGTTATCCACTATTTTGCTCCTGTAAAGAGCTGTAGTAAAATTTTGACCAAATGGACGCTCTTCCTTTTTTATTTCCATGTTGGATTGAAATAATTTTAAATTACCTAAAATTATCAAAATAAGTTACCAAGCAATCTTTAAATACTTCAACTAGTTAAGGCACTACATGGTTAAAATGCAGATTACCTATTTATCATAGAAATGTCCAATTTCTGATCAGGCTGACCTCAGTTGCCCTGGGGTATCAAGGGTAAAATCAACATTAGCCGGTCTGAGTTTTGGTTGAGGCATTAAACTAAGAGCCAATCAGTGTTCTTTCAAAGTGAAGCAAAAACCTCAACAAAATTATTTCAAAGGAGAATCATTAGAAAGCAGAGTAGGGAAATTATCCCCTGTGCCCTGGCCAATGGTTTTTCATCCTAGTGATATGGCAAGGCCAGCACTCAAGGACACTGCAGACTATCTGGTGAAGTACTTTCAGAGTGTTGTCAAAGTTCATATACTAGACACCGTTGGGGCACCCTTTGAGAGAAGGGTAGTGCAGTCTGATGCGACCAGAATGAACATTAAATTTTCCTGAATGCTATTGGTATCGCTTTGCTTTGGAAACTGAAGCAGAAAACCTCAGTTTATTAAAGAAGAACGACGCGTAGCAAAGCAAATATAGCTCCTCCTCATTTTAATGAGGGATACTTTTGATGGCATCATTTATGGTTTATCTGCCACCTTTCTGCCTCCCGTTGTCATTCTGGAGACGTGCAGTCCTTTCTTCCCCCGTCAACTGTTTGTTGTTTGTCTCTGATCCTGGAGACATGCATGCCTCTCCTCCTCTGTCTCTTCTTCTCTCATTTTTTTTTTGTCCTGTCTCTTTGATCCTGGAGTCGTGCGGCCCTGGCCTCATCCGATTCTTGTTCTCTCTCTCTCCTTGCCGCTTCCCAACAATTTTTGGCGTCATCTCTTGACCATAATGTCCCCCTTCCCTTTCTGCGCAGCATAATTAGGCTGACCAGTTTGTTTTGACTCTAATGCAGGATAAAAGATATGAAGCAGTAACACCAAAGGATGCTGATTATTCTTGATGATGTGGTTGTCACTCTCCTAAATGGACGTGATATAGTCACCACTGTCCTTTGACTGCAGCAAAGGGTTTGATGGGTGTCTCGAAGTACGTCATTACAATAAGATTTAATTATCTCTTATTGATGGGTGGCAGTTAGATCTGTCCCAATCCTGCATGTGCTGATGGCGATTAGCAGAATGTGACCCCTCGAAATAGAGCTGCCCTGCCCTTTTGCTCCGGTAGGTGGCGTGGCTGAGGCTAGCCGTGCGCATGTGTTGGGCTGCCGCGTCCCGATTTCCATGATGGCAGATCGTCTCTCGGGTCAAAGCCAGCCTGTTGATTTTGGCGAATGAGCAATTTTATACAAATATATAACCCTGAACTTTGCCTGCATTCTGTAAGTTAGCTCATTTTAATTCGATTTAGCCAAAAAAAGTGCCGCTGTAATGTACTGTTTGCGTTAATTGGAGGTCACAACCGTACTCTAGCTTGAGATTCCTTTTCTTGAAAGCATTTACAGGAAAATACAGAAAAACAATAAAATTGATGAGAAACTATACATAACAAAGACAAACATCAATGCACAATGACGTCAAATCGCACAAATAGTAAATAAAAAAAACATGAATTATAGAGTCCTTGAATGTGAATCTCTAGGTTGCTGAGTCAGTTCTGCATTGAGGTTTGGGAAGTTATCCACACTGGTTCATGAGCCTGATGGTTGAAGATTAATAACTGTTCCTGAACCTGGTGCGGTGGAACACAAGACTCCCGTACCCCCTGCCTGATGGTAATAGCAAGAAAAGAGCATGGCCTGACGCTCCCTGTTGATGTGCTAAATGATGGGGAGGGCTTTGACTGTGATGGACTGGACTGTAGGCACCAGTTTTTGTACACCTCTCCGTTCCTGGGCATTGGTGCTTCCGTACCTGGCTGTGATGCAGCAGGGATCAATTTATATACCGTAAGGATGAAGGAACGGTGACACATTTTCAAGTCATGGTGGTGCATGACTCAGAAGAGAGCCTGCAGGTGGTGACATTCCCATGCACCTGCTCCCTTTACTCAGCCTAGTGGTGGAACACAGAGGTTTGGGAGATGCTAACAAACTAACTTAGTTGAACAATATACTTCCACACTGCAGATAAAGCACAGTGCATCCTCAATATGAGAGCTAACGTATTGGTGATGGATAGGGAGTCAATCAACTTCAGTTTATGTCATTCCCTGTCTTGGGCAGGAGGTACAATTTCCACAGCACCAGGTTCAAGAACATTTATTACCTGACAACCATCAGACTCCTGAATCAGTGTGGATAACCACACTCACCTCAGTGTTGAACTGACTTCACAAACTATAAGACTGACTTTCAAGGACTCTGTATTATTTACTTTTGTTTATTGTTATATTTATTATATTTATGTATTATTTATTTAATTTTTGATATTTAACATTTGCATGATTTACCCTCTTTTGCACAGTGGATGCTTGTTAGCCTTTTAATTTTTTCCTAAATTCTATTATATTTATTTTCCTGAGAATGCCTGCAAGAAAATGAAACTCAAGGTAGTATAAGGTGACTTATACATACTTTGATAATAATTTTACCTTGAACTGATCTATTCCTATCATTCCAGGATTTGGTTGGCTGGTCCAGTTAGATTTCTGTCAAATGGTGATAGGCATCCAGATAACATCAACAGAACTCACCAATTACATTCCTAATGCATAACAAGTAGTTAAGCTAAACGCTCCCTTGTTGGTGTCGTCCAGAGCTTAACACTTGAGGAGTGCAAGTGTTACTCGCCACTTACCAGCTTGCACTTGAAAGTCCTTTGGGTCTTGCTGTATGCAGCAATGGATTGCTTCCCATCTGAGAACTTGCAAGTGTAGTCAATCAAAAATCCGCAAACACTTCTAACCTGAGGATGAAGCTGCTAGAGATTGTTGGGCCTAAGTCACTCCCACAAAGTTCTCCTATAATGATTTCTTAGGAGCTGAGCTAATTGGCATCAATGCCCAAACTCATTTTCCTTTGTACAAACTATGTACTCAGTGCTGAAATGCATTCCCTTGATGCCCAATGACTTCAGTTTTACCTGACTACATTTTCACTAGCTCACTCTTGTTTGTGCAAGCTTTCTGTACACGAACTAGCAACTGCTTCTCCTACCATATAACTAAGACCAGTGAAGTACTTTGGTGTATCCTGAAAAAAAAACATGATAAGCACAATCTAATGCAAGTCTTTGATCCTACTGGAGATGCCAGAGGAGAGAGAGAAAGTCAGGCATGGCTTCAAAGTTTGCTCATTGTGGTCAAATAGTCCCTCCATATTATCTAAACCAGGAGTTGCCAACCTGGAATCCACAGACCCCTTGCTTAATGGTATTGGTCCATGGCATTAAAAAAATTGGGAACCCCTGGTCTAGACACATGAAGTATTAGGGAATGATTGGCGCAATGCAACCAAAGTGTTAAAAAGACACAGAATTAGCGAGCTGTGATCAAGCTGAGCAGAGATGGACAGGGACATCAGTCATTCTCCGTTGGAGACTAGAAAGGGAGTTAGACTGAAATGCAAGGAGATGCATTACAGTTATAAAATATAATACTTTGAATAGTCCAAGGACAGAAGTGAGAAAGGTGGAAAAGCAAATACACAAAACATTATAATCAATACCTCAGTTTGGACGAGGTCAAAGGAAGTTCACAAAGTAATCAGCTTTGTGAGAAACGACAGGTCAAGTTATACTAATCAAATCATGTACCAAACCTTATGATGACCACAGCTGACGTAAGTGTGCAGCTTCTGCTCCATGCTACGGAAAATAAATTGTTGAAAGCAAGGGTTCACTGGGATCCTGCTCAGAGCATCATCAGAAAGCCAAAATAAAATATTACAAATCACTTTCAAAGCTTTGAGATACAGCAAATAACAGTGTTGACAGTTCAAGCATGGAGAAATACAGCTATTTCTTAAAATACAAATATAATTATGCTTCATAATTTAGAAGTTAAAGCCCAAACCAATGAAAACTATGTAAAGAATGGGCATAGTGACACCCTGCTGGTGCTAATAATTCATAAAAATGGATGGAGTATTTTGGAATCTCCAATACTACCTAGCCAGAAACTGCAGCGCAGGGGAGCAATGCAAATGAAGAATACTATGGTATCAAAGCAAGATGAAATGGTGACTGCTTTGCAACTGATTTTTTGACAAATTAATCTCGTGAACCAACAAGCTTCAACCAAATGGATAGAAAAGATTTAGAGGGGTATGGGCCAAGCACTGGCAAGTGGGACTAGCTTTCATTGGCATCTTGGTCAGCACAGACAAGAAGGGCTGAAGGGCCTGCTTCCATGCTATACTATATATAATTTTTTGTTAGTTTTACTTATTTACAGCACAGAATATGCACTTCCAGCCCTTTGAGCCGCAGTGCCCAGCAATCCCTTAATTTAATCCTAGCCTAATCATGGGACAAGTTACAATGACCAACTGATCTACCAACTGTTACGTCTTTGGACTGTTGGAGGAAACCAGAGTACCTGGAGGAAACCCATGCGGTCATGGAAAGAACTAACAAACTCCTTGCAAGCAGCAGCAGGAAATGAACCCAGGTCGCAGATACTGTAAAGCATTGTGTTAACCACTATACTCTCCTGCCCATTTTTTAAAATAGGGGCCCTGTCCCTTTGCCCAAGCTTACATCTGCTCACTCATTAACTCTCAAAAGAAAATTTTATATACACGGGGAAAGAACTGGGTGATTGTGTCTATCTCCACCAGCTTCTTTGGCAGTGATTTTCAAAGATCACCAACTTCTAATGAAAAAAATATTTTCTCTAAAATCCCCATTTAAACTCCTTCCTTTCACCTTAAATTTATGCCCTCTACTTTTTGATACTTTTTGGAAATAGACCTTAATGCAAATCAAAGACCTGCCATTCTGCAAGATTTATGACTGGTAGAACTCAGGATGTTGGGGAAGCGAATTAAAAGTGACCAGCCAAAAACTGCTTAAAAATTTTGGTGAGGTTTAAGAAGGGGGATACTAGGTAATCAGCTGCTGTAAATTACTGATATTGTGTCAGTGAGAATTGCAGGGGTATTTGATGGCCATCTAAGAGGGAATACGTGGGGGAAATGGGAATGACAGGATTGTTTTGATAGCCAACATTGATCTAACGGACCTAATGGATTCCCTCTATGTCATGGGGAAATATGAAATACACTACGGGATTTTTGTAAGTTAAGCAACATTACAAAGCCTTAAAATACTTTTTATTGCAGTTTTAATAAACAAATTTAGATTGCACTTAAAATCATCAGCTCTAAAATGTGGTGGTAATGGACTGTGAAATATAACTGAATGTAAATTAATCTAAAATCTTGAGATTTTACAGAGATGCCATAGTCTGCTCAGTTATTATGACTTGGATACCAGGACACATTGAGGAGAACCTAACACAGCCATTTCTACTGTAATCAAGCACACTTACAATTAATCCGCGAGCTACAGGTGATCAATGAAACACTCTGGTCAAGGACAAAGTTCAAAGTAAATTTATTGTTAAAGTACATATATAATCACCGTTAGCACCCTGGGATTCATTTTCTTGTGGGCAGTAACAGTAAATACTAAGTAACACAATAGAATCAATTGGGAAAAAAACTGTACACAAAGATAGACAAACAACCAACGTGCAAAAAACAGATTGTGCAAATACAAAAAAAAACAATAATAATAAACAAGAAATAAATACTGAGCATATGAATTGTAGAGTCCTTGAAAGTAAGTCCCTAGATTGTAATCAACAAGTCACCAGAACTAGGCACAATTTACTAGCGGGTACTAATTATCAATATGTCTCAAGCCAATGGTAACACTTTGTGACAGGACAAAATGTCTGATGAAACTTAAAATCATTAAGCAATGTCTGCAATCCAGGTCCAGAGATCCATTCATTATACACAGGATTTAATTCAACAATGTAATTGAGATTAGTGTATGTAACTGACAGAACTGGTAATGGCAAGCTTTGTGATAGTGTCAAGTTTCCGTGGACATAAAGAAAAATTTAATACACCCATTTCTGAAACTGTGTAACTACATAATTTTACACTGAAGTTGCTTACTTTGAACAAGACTCTTCCCAACTGCTCTGGCAAACTCTAGTTTTGCCATTGCTATTCTGCTTTACCATTTATTTATGAATTCATCAGATGAAAGGTCTTGGCCCAAAACATTGACTGTTTACTCTTTTTCATAGATGCTGCCTGGCCTGCTGAGTTTCTCCAGCATTTTCTGTGTGTTAAATAACATTGAGCTCCATTTTTATGGATCCTAATATGTTTTAAAAATAATTTACTAATTACTATTTCCTATTTCCAGTCAGTCACCATCGGGTATGTTTTCAGGATGTGGATTTATAAACACCAGGTGCAATTAAATAAAAGAGGACATAATGAGTTTCTTCCTTAGTCATTCCCAGTAATCTTCTGAAACAAGTTCCCATGTCCTCAGGTCACAGTGTTCATTCCAGATATCTGTCCTGATGACCTTCCTTAGATCAGTCGTCAGTAAATAATGCAAATGAATATTCATGTAACCTAAGATAAAATCATAGGCCGTGACCTCAATTTCCATACATAATGAGAATGAGTAGAAGAATAGGAAATCCATGGGAAATTATGGATATTTTTGTTCAGTATCATGACGTAGATCAGTTAAAGACTTCCTAGGGGCAATGTACAACCTACAAGCTTCATAACTTTCAGATGCAGAAGGAAAGCAGAGTAGTAAATAAAAGCCATGCAGTGACAGGGAGAACACTCAAACTCCACACAGACAGAGGTCAGGATTGAATCCAGATCACAACACCTGAACAAGCTACACAATTGAGCCACCAGCCCTTTCTGTTTACCCAATCTAAGCCCAAAAGAAACCTTTCCCTCGGCCACCTCTTTCAAAGAAAACTGCCTCAGCCTGTCAAGTTTTTCCTTTGCAGCAACATGCCAGTCATCGTAATGTTTTTGTAAATGTCCTCTGTGCCCTCTTCTGAGAACCATCTTACCACAAAATGAGAGTTGGTCATTGGCTTCAAGAAGGATGTGGCGCAAATGCTCCTGTTTATGTTAATAGTGCCAAGGTAGAGAGAGTGGAGAACATCAGCAACAACCTGCGCCGGTCTGACCAAGGAGATGTCACAGGCATTGGAAAGAAACATACCAGCACCTCTACCTCCACTAGAGTCTAAAGAAATTTGGCATGTCCCCTTTGACCTTGACCAGTTTATAAAGATGCACCTTAGAAAGCATCCCATTCATACACATCACTGTTTGGTATGGCAACTACTCTAGCTGAGACCACAAAAAATTCCAGAGAGTTGTGGACTCAGCTCAGCACATCAAAGACACCAGCCTCCTCTCCATGGACTCTGTCTATACTTCTCCCTGCCTCGGTGAAGCAGCCAGCATAATTAAAGCTTTCAGTCCTATTAATTCCACCAATACTTTTCTTAAATTCTGATTTCGTTTGCCTCCACATCCTTTCTGTATCTTTTGCTCTCAAATATGGGTTTAATCTTCCTGCTGTTTCTTTATTCTCAAATACAGTTTCTCCTGTCTCAGTCTAGGACTCAGTTAAGCATTTTTTCTGACGTTTCCTTTCATTTACAGTCTGTTTCCAAAAGGTTGCTGTTATATTCTACATTCATGATCTTTATTGATTCTTTGTTCCTCATTTGGTGAATTCTGAATTTAGTTTTCTCAGTCCTCAAGTTGATGCTTCCCCCCCCCCACCCCCGGCCCCCAGCAATATCTCTTTGATGAGGGTCTATCTTCTCTCAAAACAAAATTCCTTGAGACTATCTTGAAAATTATTAGAGGAGTTATTTCTAGAGTCCTAGTCAATATTTACAGATTATCTGATTATAAGCACGCTGCTTTCATGCAAGCTTGATCTGTATATGACAGCAGCTGCATTTCCAATATAACACCACAAAAATTTAGGAGTACGAGAAGACAGGTTGCCCCTCAAGCCTGTGCTACTATTTAGTATGATCATGGCTGATCAGACCAGACCCCAAATAATCTTCTGCATCATTTCTTGTCAGCCTTTGATTCCCTAAGCTTTCAAAAATTATCTACTTTTCAAATATGTCAGTGACCTAGCCTCTACAACCCTCTGAAGTAGACAGAGTACATCCATGTACTTATCCAATCCAAACTTCTCTTGAACATTCATCTGCCACTTCCCCTTAAATATTTCACCTTTTACCCTTAACCTATGGTCTCACCGAACGTCAATACAAAATGCTTGCTTGCATTTGCCCTATCTACACCCCTCATAATTTTGTATATCTTTTTTTTTCCAATATTTTTATTGATTTCTATATAAAATACAGTTCAAGAGAATACATAAAACAAAAGAAAAAATATAATAATACCAAATACAGTATATTGAGTCACATTAACGAACTCCTTACTCTATATTCATATGGATTAGATTAATTCATATATTAGAATATAAACAATTTTATTTAAAAAAAAAGGATCTACACCCACTACCAAAGTCGAAGCTGTTTGGGAACAAAAAGAAAAAAACTTATCAGATAATAAAATATACTATTAACCAACTTCTATATTTTAACAAGAAGTTAAAGATGATGAAAATAATTTTAAAATAGCCCCCATAAATTTTGAAAATTTTGGTTAGATTCAGAAATTGAACAACGAATCTTTTGTAAATTTATCCAATATACCTTTATCAAATCTCCCTTCATTCTCCTACACTCCAAGGAAAAAGGTTTGAAGGTCCAATTCAATGTCAGAGAAATGTGTATAATATACATCCTGAAATGCTTTTTCTTCAAACATTCACAAAAACAGAGGAGTGCCCCAGAGAATGAATGACAGTTAAACCTAAGAACCCCAAAGTAACACGACCCCCCCCCCCCCAACCTAACCTATTCAACTTTTCTCTGTAACTCAGATCCTCAAGTCCTGGCAACATACCTATAAACTTTCTTTGCACTCATTCAATCTTTTGATATTGTTCCTGTAGGAAATTATCCATTTCCTATGTTATTCTTGGAAAAGTCACTTGTTGTCTTTATGTCTCTCTTACATAATGTTCATACATGTCAGTTCCTTTCTGTGGGTTTTCTTGCATCAGCTCTTCTTTTGCAAACAACTCTTCATGTCTCAATCTACTTATTGCTTGTGCCTCACACACTCTTTATCCTCATGAATCCTTTTATCCTCTTCTTTTTGCCACATCATTCAAAATATCTTCTCTGGTGCTCATTGGCCTGGAAGACTTGGATCTCCAAATTCATGATGTTGTGTGCTGATGCCTGTTATCTTGCTGGATTTGCACAAGGGAGCCAGTGCCAAATTGGGAGGTAGTAGCTGGCTGTAACTGGATGCTGGAGTGTAAACTGCGAGTCAGTGGCTGGGTACACGTGTCCTTTGCAATCTGTTTGAGATTAGTATCATAACAGGAGCAAATAGAAAAAAACAGCATGTTCAGGGAGTTCAGATCTTTTTTAATTAACAAATGCAACTGAATAATTTGAGTTTCAGACGACCTTTTTTGTTTTTATTGAATTTAGTGTTTGGTTCATTTTCATCAAACTGTCACTTCTTAAATCTCACATTGCTAACAATGATTTGTATGAGAGGATGTGGAGCTTTTGATGGCTGAAGGCTGCTGTTAATATTAGGAATGTGCAAATTGTACCTTGACAAAGACTATGGACACATCGCCTCCAGACCAACCTTTAAGAAATTATAATGATGAAAAATAAAGTTTCATACTAAGTGACTGGCACTTTAAAAAAATGCATCTATTTCACGGAAAAGTCCTGTCATCCTCCATAGATCCTGTTTGACCTGCCCACTAAGTGTGTTAATCTGGACTTCCAGATTTGCAGAATCTCCTGTGTCTACGTTATACTGTCATTCTTACCCTGCCTTGTTTGTTTGCATCCTAGCTTCGTGGCAACATGCTCCACTCTTAGATGTGCTCTTAAATAATCTAGAAATCGGCTAGTACAGAAACTTTCTCAGAGGCATTAAAAACTGGTGTATTTTCCACATTCACTTAAGTATCAAGGCTGAAGATATGTGCACATTAGTCTGCATTCAGAGAGCTTTGAAAGACATGAAGCAACATTAGCTATACCTATATACACCCTGTGGCCACTTTATTAGATACCTCCTGTACCTAATAAAGTGGCCACTGAGTGGAAGTTCATGGTCTGCTGCTGTAACCCATCCACATCAAGGTTTGACGTGTTGTGCATTCAGAGCTGCTCTTCTGCACACCATTGTTGTAATATGTTGTTATTCGAGTTATTGTCGCCTTCCTGTCAGCTTGAGTGGTGAGTGTATGGCAGGAGCTGCCAGGAGAAGTGGTTGAGGCAGGTACAATAGTGTTGTTTAAGAAACACTTGGATAGGTTCATGGAGAAATATGGGGCTTAGAGGAATATGGGCTGAATGCAGGAAATTAGGTGGACACTGTGGTGGGCTTGGACTCAGTGGGACAAAGGGCTTGAATCCCTGTTGTATTGCTCTGCGACATTATAAGTGCAGGAAATGGGAGCTTGGTCAGGTTTTCTTCTCACTACCATCATCGGGCAGGAGGTACAGAAACCTTCGGGCCCACATCAGCAGTTTCAGAACAGTTATTATATAAGGCTCCTAAACCAGCATGGATAACTTCACTCACCTCAACTCTGAATTGATTTAACAACCTACTTTTAGGACCCTACAACTCGTGTTCTCTGCATTATTCATGTAATGCCCTGGTAAAGGTTTCACTGCTAATGCTGTAGGGGGTATATCATGTAATGGTCTTTCTGTAGAAGCAGTGTTTGGGTTATAGTTAGAGATAATGGGTGCTTCAGAATATGAGCCATCCAATCAGGAGAGAAGGCTGGATGAGCGGGTGTTTTTTTTTGTGCCTGACACCAGTGTGAGCTTTTGGTCTTTGTTCAGCTTCTTCCCCCTTCCTTTCCAGTCTTGATGAAGGGTCTCAGCCCAAAATGTCAATTTTTTATTCCTCTCCATAGATGTTGCCTGACCTGCAGAGTTCCTCTGGAGAATCTCTTGCGTTTATAACTTACCCCAATTTCAGCATTTAAATGCATACCTACCAGTCTCTGAAAGTTACTGTCATTTTACCCTACAATACTAACAAATGGGTTTTGTGTCACTGTAAAATTTAGACCTGTGACTGGATTATCAGATGCCTCCTTTCACAAATTTTCGTGCAAATAAATTTAATTTCTAAGAATTAGAAACAAAATCAAGTAGCCACCTGTTATGACAGCAGGAAATCCAAGGCAGGATGTGGAGAATAAAGAGTGAACATGGGCTCTTTTTATAAAGACAAATTCATTTTTATATATGAACCTACACAGGTAACTGAAACTCACCCAAAATGTGCCAAATTGGAACTTTCATGAAGAGTCTCGCACTAGGAGCCTTTGGATTTTCAATTTAGTTTTGTGCTTAATATCACATCCCAAGGCGATAATGTGATGCATCAACAGGACCCCACAGTAATTATTTTCCACTACAGGCTTCCTGGTGCCACAACGATGTACAAAGCCACAGAGATCTGGAATATTCACGTACTTTTCATTGGTTCAGCGACTAGTAATTTTGATCTCATCCACTTGTCTGTTCTGCAAAAAAAAGCCATTATCTTTCACTACCAGCCCAGTTCTGCAACACTTGCAGTCTTGGTATCTCTCTTTCACTGACTACCATGTTAAAAAAAATGTAGCCAGAAATTCAAACCTCAAAAGATACTTTGTTAAATAAAATTAGTTTACAGTCTGTGGCAACATTTTGACCATGTCATTCTTCTAACCAGACAGGTTCCTTAGAGCTCTAAAATATTGTTGCAACAGGGGGCAGCCAATCACATGATACATGTTGACTTAACCTTAAAACTGAAATGATGGTTGGCAATCCATGTTACATTTAACAAATGTTACATTTGGCACCTATCCCATGTCCCTTCCCAGCCACTAGGCTCAGTATGATGTTTCATTGCCACATTTAACATCCTGCATTGATTATCATCTTCAGCACACTGCCTCCTTCCACATCTGCTACATTCTCCTGGCTTCAGTCGGTCCACTACCGAAACCTTCACCACCTCCTGAAGTGTTCAATTTTCCAATGAGGAAACTTTACCTGATTCTGCAATAGGCGACAAACATCCTTCACATATCCACCCACAGACCAACTTCAATCGCGGTCTTCCAATTATCTCTATTGCAGTACTTTATCATTACCTTCAACCCTCCCTTAATAACCTCACCTATCACCATCTCTAAACCTTTCCAGCCCTCATTTTGTCCTTGCAACTCAAAGCAAGGATTCTCATTTACAGAAATGTCTCAATTTTGGAAATCATTAAACGGACACTAAAAATAAGTTGTGTTGTGTTATTAGTCTACTGCCGAGTTGAACAGGAGGTCCATTGACTAGTATCACTTAAGAGACAATGATGCAAGCTCATAATGCCACATTCAATTTGGTCAAATTTGAATTTAGACTGAACTGGTATATAAGCATCATTAATAATTCATCCTGCAAATAGCCATCATGCAAAGCCATGCTCTCTTCTCACTCTCTACTACCTCAGGCAGCAGATACAGGAGCCTTATGTCCCACACCACCAGGTTCAGGAAGAGTTTTTACTCTTCAGTTAACAGGTTCCTGAGCCAGCACTCACCTCAGCACTGAAATGACGCACTTTCAAGGACTCTGCAAATCATGTTCTCATTAATAACAAATAATGCTATGCACAATGTCTGCTTTTGCACATTGGGTGCTTGTCAGGCTTAGTTAAGTATCGTTTTTCATAACTTCTAGTGTGTTTCTTCATTTTCCTGTACATATATGCAAGAAAATGAAGGTATATCATGACATATGTACTTTGATAATAAAATTTATTGGGACCAAAGATATCCACCAGCAACTCAGATGCCTCTTATGATGCTTTTTGCTGGTGTAGTCAGCATGGATTTCATTATGACTATCCCAGATGCTGAGAAGTACTGAAACAGAAGCAACGTATAAACTGACAAAGAACCAAAACCTCATGAACCACAACCTGTACCTTCTCTGAGAATACAAGCACCCCACCCAAGCTAGTATGTCACAATGAAAGTCTTAAGCGGATGAAGGGGTGGAGATGTGTCTCTACCAAAGGAGGTGTAAGCTAATCCTTCACTCCGCTAGCCTGCAGGTCACCCTTGGGCAAGGTGTAGCACCTGTTTACCCTGCCCCCCCAGCCCGATCAGGGTCACGTGAAACCACAGGAGCAGATGGTGGATGGTTGTAAGAGCAGCTGGTGCACATCGCAAGTCTTGGTTATGTGACCACTGACACCAGGCAATCTCTGAAGAATACTGATAATGGGTGGGGTCACCCGCCTTGTAAAGACACTGCCCAGAAGGTCATAATGGCAAACCACTTCTGCAGAAAAAGTTGCCAAGAACAATCATGCTCATACAATACAGAACATAATGATGATGATTAGTCACCACTTAATCTTTGCCATAAAACTGGAGGCAACAGGTCAGAAGTCAAGAGTGTACCTCACCATTAGTAACACCCCTGTGCCTCACTGATCCCAAACAAGTAGTGATATAAAGCACAAAGATATCTCAAGGATTTCTAAATGTTGAAAAATTTCCAGTTGTACTGTTAACCTTTACTTTGCTGACTGGAACACACCTACATATTTTATCTGGAATGCTGTTTTTCCCCCTCTCTCACTAAGGAGGAAATCCCAAGGAATGGAGATTCTGATTCTGGGGGCTCTACTCAGCATGCTTAACACAAAATAACTCCAGGAGTTCAAAGCTGCAGTCCAATGTAGATGCTAACAATGCATGTGCTGCATGAACACCTTCAGGCAGATAGTTGGGCTTCCTCGGCACATGCAGCATTACTCCAGCGTGCTCTAACTCAAAATATTTACAGATTTCTCTTTCCACAGATGCTTTTTCACTGGCTGAGTGAAATTCCCCATAGATTGTCACCTTGTCGTGGTGGAGAAGCTTGTGTGGCCCTGTGATCCTGAGAGCAATGCCGTCTGGAGCTATGCTCCTGATAGGGTCACCCATGGCGGTAAGGTCGATGGTGAGGTCCCTGACAAAGGACAATCCAACCAAGACCTCAACGGTGGAACGGGTGGACGAAGTTACTTCGAACTCAACGGCTGTGAAGGCAGATGAAAAGGCTGCAACAAATCCATCAGCTCCAATCATCGTGGTTTCCATGCCATTGGAATCAGTTGGTTGATTTGTGAAGTATCGTGTGCTTCTTGGAGTGCAACATCAAGTACACATTAAACAAATATAAGCACAGGAGTCTTCGCTCTGTGAGCCACTTCTTCAAAACATCATCCTCGATCTTGAGGGATAGCCACGACAACATTTAAACAGTAGGGGAACATATTCTTTGTACTTGCTGTAAATGTGGTCATCATATTTCAGGCACTGAGGCAGAACAATTTTATCGAAGGTCAGTGGAGCAAATGTAGGAACTGTATTATATAAATGAGGATGTTCAATAATTCCCCATTCTGATGTTTGGTCTGAACAAAGGAGAGTCAGTGGAAGTTGTTTACCTGGATTCTCAGAAAACCTTTGACAAGGTGCTGTGCGTGAGGCTGCTAAACAAGAGCCCAGGGTCTGACAGGAAAAATACTAACATGGATAGCACATTTGCTGATTGGCAGGAAGCAAAGAATGAGAATAAAGGGAGCCTTTTCCAATTGGCTGCCGGTGACTAGTGGTGTTCTACGGGGGTCTGTGATGGAACTGCTTTTTAAGTTGTATGTCAATGACTTGGATGAAGGAATTGATGGCTTTGTGGCCACATTTGAAGATGATACGAAGGTAGGCGGAGGGGTAGGTAGTGTTGAAGAAGCAGAGAGGCTGCAGAAAGTCTTAGACAGATTAGAATGGGCAAAGAAATGGCAGGTGGAATAGTGTCAGGAAGTGTATAGATATACCTTTTGGTAGAAGAAATAAAAACGTAGACTATTTTCTAAATGGGCAGTAAATTCAAAAATCTGAGGTGCAAAGGAACATGGGAGGCCTCATGGAGGATTCCCTAAAGGTTACTTTGCAGATTGAATTGGAGGTAAGGAAGGTGAATGCAATGTTAGCATTCATTTTGAGAGGACTAGAATATAAAAGCAAGGATGTAATGCTGGGGCTGTATAAGGCACCGGTAAGGCCTCACTTGGAGTATTGTGAGCAGTTTCAGATTAGATTAGATTATGAGTACACTCAATCCTCTTATTGTAATTTAGTAATGCATGCATTAAGAAATGATACAATGTTCCTCCAGTGTGATATCACAGAAACACAAGACAAACCAAGTCTGAAAAACTGACAAAAACCACATATGTTATAATAGTTACAACAGTGCAAGCAAAACTGCAAATTGATAAAGAACAGACCATGGGCACGGTAAAAAAAAAAGTCTCAAAGTCTTTCGAAAGTCCCATCATCTCACGCAGATGGCAGAAGGAAGAAAACTCTCCCTGCCATGAGCTTCCAGCGCCGCAAATTTCCCAATGCAGCATCCTGGAAGCACCTGACCACAGTCCGACTCTGAGTCCATCTGAAAACTTCGAGCCTCCGACACCGGGCACTGAGCACCATCTCTGCCGAGCACTTCGACCCCAGCCCCAGCAACAGGCAAAGCCAAGGACTTGGGGCATTCCCCTCCGGAGATTCTTGATTGCACAGTAGCAGCGGCAGCGCACCGGGCACTCCAGAAGTTTCTCCAGATGTTCCTCCGTGCTTCTCACGCCTGTCTCCATCAAATCAGGATTGTGCACGGTACCTACTTATAAATACCGATATCATTCACCAGAGAGGCCGTGCGCGCTGCGTCGTGCCGCCATTTTCTCCTCCTCCTCTTATTTAGAGGTTTTGGGCCTCTTATTTAAGAAGGGGTGTGCTGACACTGGAGAGGGTTCAGAGGAGGTTCACAAAAATGATTCCAGAAATAAAAGGGTTATCATATGAGAAGCCGTTGAAGGTTCTGGGCCTATACTCACTGGAATTGCAAAAATTGAGGGGGGCAGGTGGGTCTCATTGAAACCTATGAAATGTTGAAAGGCCTAGATAGAATGGATATGAAGAGGATGTTTCCTTTGGTGGGGGAAGCCTTGGACCAGAGGGCACAATATTAAAATAGAGGGACATCCAATTAGAACAGAGATGAGGCGGAAGTATTTTAGCCAAAGGTTGGTGAATCCATGGAATTCGTTGCCACAGGTGATTGTGGAGGCTAGGCCACAGGGTGCATTTAATGCGGAGATTGATAAGTCAGGGTTTAAAAGGTTATGGGGAGAAGGCAGGAGAACAAAGTTGAGAGGGTAATGGATGAGCCATGATGAAATGGTGGAGCAGAATCAATGGGCTGAATGGCCTAATTCTGCTATGTCTTATGGTCTTAATTCTAGTTCAGTTCTAAATGCTTGAACGTGAACCTGAATCAATACAAGATCAGTGCACCCCAGACAGATAATGAGCAAGCAGCTACTGGTCAAGTTACTCAATCTTTAGGTACATTTTACACCTGGAAAATCACAAGCAGAGTATTTAAATTCCCATGGACTGCATGTTCTCTCACACAAAGAGAACCAGGTCATCACTTGTCACAATCCCAATGTGAAGTCCAAGAATTTCAAATTTATCCCCAAAATTTAATAAAATAAAAGCTTGGATCAGTTAATCCAACAGATTAATGCAGAGAGTAAAACCTGAAGCTTTTTAATCAAACAGAACTCCCAGCAGTGCACAATTAGTTAATGGAAGGCTACTTCAAGCTCGAACTAAAGATGCAATACATTTTCATTTTGGTTAATGGAATTTCTACCACACATGAACTGAAATCTATTTCAAAATTTAGCTTCAATCTACCAAAATTGTTTATCTTTGAATATACATACAGTAGCATGCAAAATTTTGGGCACCCCTGCTCAAAATTTCTGTTACTGTGAATAGCTAAGCGAGTAAAGGATGAACTGATTTCCAAAAGGCATAAAGTTAAAGATGACACATTTCTTTAATATTTTAAGCAACAAAACTTCTTTATTTCCATCTTTTACAGCTTCAAAATAACAAAAAAGGAAAAGGGCCCGAAGCAAAAGTTTAGGCACCTTGCATGGTCAGTACTTAGTAACACCCCCTTTGGAGAGTATCACAGCTTGTAAACGCTTTCTGTAGCCAGCTAAGAGTCTTTCAATTCTTGTTTGGGGGGTTTTCGCCCATTCTTCTTTGCAAAAGGCTTGTAGTTCCGTGAGATTCTTGGGCCGTCTTGTATGCACTGCTCTTGAGGTCTATCCACAGATTCTCGATGATGTTTAGGTTAGGGGACTGTGAGGGCCATGGCAAAACCTTCATCTTGCGCCTCTTTAGGTAGTCCATTGTGGATTTTCAGGTGTGTTTAGGTTCATTAACCTGTTGTAGAAGCCATCCTCTTTTCATCTTTGGCTTCTTTTTTTTTTACAGACGGTGTGATGTTTGCTTCCAGAATTTGCTGGTATTTAATTGAATTCATTCTTCCCTCTACCAGCGAAATGTTCCCCGTGCCACTGGCTACAACACAAGCCCAAAGCATGATCGATCCACCCCTGTGCTTAACAGTTGGAGAGGGGTTCTTTTCATGAAATTTTGCACCCTTTTTTCTCCAAACATACCTTTGCTCATTGTGGCCACAGAGTTCTATGCAAAGGGTTCAAAGGAACATCTAAACAAGCCTGATGCATTTTGAAAACAAGTCCTGTGGACTGATGAAGTTAAAATAGAACTTTTTGGCCGCAATGAGCAAAGGTATGTTTGGAGAAAAAAGGGTGCAGAATTTCATGAAAAGAATTCCTCTCCAACTGTTAAGCACGGGGGTGGATCGATCATGCTTTGGGCTTGTGTTGCAGCCAGTGGCACTGGGAACATTTACTGGTAGAGAGAAGAATGAATTCAATTAAATACCAGCAAATTCTAGAAGCAAACATCACACCGTCTGTAAGAAAGCCAAAGATGAAAAGAGGATGGCTTCTACAACAGGATAATGAACCTAAACACACTTCAAAATCTACAATGGACTACCTCAAGAGGTGCAAGATGAAGGTTTTGCCATGGCCCTCACAGTCCCCTGACCTAAACATCATTGAGAATCTGTGGATAGACCTCAAAAGAGCAGTGCATGCAAGGTGGCCCAAGAATCTCACGGAACTACAAGCCTTTTGCAAGGAAGAATGGGCGAAAATCCCCCAAACAAGAATTGAAAGACTCTTAGCTGGCTACAGAAAGCATTTACAAGCTGTGATACTCTCCAAAGGGGGTGTTACTAAGTACTGACCATGCAGGGTGCCCAAACTTTTGCTTCGGGCCCTTTTCCTTTTTTGCTATTTTGAAGCTGTAGAAGATGGAAATAAAAAAGTTTTGTTGCTTAAAATATTAAAGAAATGTGTCATCTTTAATTTTATGCCTTTCGGAAATCAGTTCATCTTTTACTCGCTTAGCTATTCACAGTAACAGAAATTTTGAGCAGGGTGCCCAAACTTTTGCATGCCACTGTAAATGTTCATTACCCATTACAGATGAAATGTTTTTCCTTGCAGACTATTTATATTGTACTGCCACTCGTGAATGTACAGCTGCACAACTACAGTCAGTGGTCACTTTATTAGATACACCTGCCCGTTAATGAGAATATCTAAGCAGCCAATCATGTGGCAGCATCTTAATGCTTTAAAGCATGCAGACATAGTCAAGAGGTTCAATTGTTATTCAGACCAAATATCAGAATGGGGATAAAACATGATCTAAGTGACAGACTGTGCAATGATGGCTGGTGCCAGACAAGATGGTTTGAATGATCTCAGAAATTGCTGATCTTGGGATTTTCATGCACAACAATCTCTAGAACTTATAGACAATGGTGAGGCAAAACAAAAAACATTCAGTGAGTGGCAGTCCTGTAGGCGAAAACAGCTTGTTATTGCAAGAGGTCAGAAGAAAATGACCAGACTGGTTCAAGCTGACAGGAAGGCAACAGTAACTCAAATAACCATGCATCATTAACAATAGCGTGCATCTCTAAACATGTAATATGTTCAACTTTGAAGTGGATGAGCTGCAGCAGCAGAAGACCACGATTACCTAATGAAGAGGCCATTGACCATATTTCTCAGTTGTCTCATGCAGGTGAGGTATTTAGAAATTTAAACAAAGTTATGAACATGTCCCTGGATGCCTCACAAACGCATCATGAGTACTCTACTGTTACTGCTCCAGTAAATGCACTGGTACAGCACCCAAGATGCAATTTCTATCATCTCATTTCAACCTCACACCTCAATTCCTCACAAGGAGTTGAATTTATAATATTCTACACTACTGAATATAAAAATGTATCTATTATCGTCTTTAACATGCTCCAATTGGGAAGGTTTGATCACAAGTGAATAATGAACTGTGTTTTTTGGTAACGCATCTGACAATGAATATTTGCCTAAATCAAGCAAAGATATAGGTGCAAGATGTCACTCGACTATTCTGCACATGCTGCAAATCCAGAGTAACGTGCAAAATGTTGAAGGAGCTCACCAGGTCAAGCAATATCTATGGAAAAGAATAAAGAGTCGACTTTTCAGGCCAAGACCCTTCATAGGGGTTCCTGATAAAGGGTCTCAGCCCGAAATCTCAACCCTTTATTATTTTTATAGATGCTGCTTGGCCTGCTGAGTTCCTCCAGCATTTCGTGTCTGCTACACAAGACTAATTATTTTGCCTCAGGAGGGAATAGTGCACACACAAGGAGAATTAGCCTAATTAACCAGCAATTAAATGGGTTAAGATGGTAAAGCCTACATTTCATTTTGCAGCTTTTAATAGAAGCGGACAGCATTTCCCACAGACATGTTTCTTCCAGATCTCTGACAGCAAAGTGTCCATTAATTCTGACACAGAAGCACCTTTGTAAACAACAGTATTGTGCAAAAGTCTTAGTTACAGTATATACCTACATATCTAGAGTGCTTGAGACTTTTGCACAGTACTGTATTTGTCAACATGAAGCAGAGAGTGTCTGTAAACCTGTCAGGAGCAAAGGATGTTGGGAATGGCAAAGGTGGAGCATTGTGTGAGGTGAGTGGGACAGGTGGCACAGAGGGGTACACCCATCACCTGAGACACCAGGCAAGGTCACTTGATTACAAACAATTGGTTTATTGATCATTACAGATGGTCTCTCTAGTACTTCCCGCTCCCTTCCCTCCTCCGGAACATGATTCCCCCCTCCACTTTCCCTTCCCCCTTTCCACTTTCAGTCCACAGATGTCAGCATCAGGTTTATCGTGAAATTTGTTGTGTCTTTTTTTTTGCAGCGGCAGTAATACAATGCAATACATAAAATTATGACAGTACTGTGCAAAAGTCTAAGGCACCCTAGAGGTAGATAGATATACACACACTATTCATATTTATCTCTCTCTCTCAGACTTTTGCACAGCACTGTAGCACAGATCCCTCTTGAATACACAGTACTGTATTTCAATCCAAATGAAACCTAATGCTGGAAGCCATACAGATAAAATGAAATTTGCAAGATAGCTTAAAGCAACAAATCATTTGCTGGAGGGACTCAGTAGGTCAAGCAGCTTATCTGGAAGGGAAGGAGATGCTGACCTGTCAGGTCGAAAACCAGCATCAGGATAGTCTGGATGTTCGATTACACGCAATATATCACAGAAACAGGTCAATCAGCCCAGCTTGCTTGTACCCCCGACCATATTTAAATGCACCATCACTATTCACTTCAACCACTGTCTACAATAGCAATTTCTACATGTTAAACATTTTTGGGTGAAGTATTTGTCCTGGATTCTATACTGGTACCCTTGCCAATCTTGCATTGATGGCTTCTATTTATTCTTTCACCCAAATGGAAATGGCCACTATATTTTTTTCATTATCTTTTGTGTTTTTTTCCATTAGGCCAAGAGAATAGAAATTAGACCTTTTCGGTTCTGTAAGGAGTAGAGAAATACAAGGAAGGAGCAAATACAGAGAAGGAAGGGACAGCCCAGGAAACCAAGTCCGTCACCCATCTTCCCACATTAGAACATGGTTCAATAAGGCATTGATTGTTCTGGAGATTTAGCTACTTAAATAAATTAGGTACTTCTTTACCATCAGAATTTTATCTCTTTCAATATTTTACCACCTCTATCTTTGCTTGATTTATGTCTGGGGTTCCCAACCTTTTTTAAGCAATGAACTAATGCCACTAAGCAAGGGGTCCATGGACCCCAGGTTGGGAACCTCTGAGTTCGGTGAATGTTCAGATACAGTAACGAAAGCACAGTTCATTATTAACTTGTGATCAGACCTTCCCAAATTGGAGCATGTTAAAAGTAAAGCGTTGATATATTTTTATTTTCAGTGATGCAGAGAACCACATTGGAGAAACTCCTGTGAATTCAGTCAACATGAAATTCATTGCTCTTGCTTCAAGTGACAATATGTAATTCCATACAAATCAACCTGGCTGGTAAGTACGTTCGATGACCACCACCTCCAGCAGATCTGGAGCTCCTCTGTGAAGATCACAGCAAGAATTAACGCTTCCAGTGATCTGAAATATTAACTCATTGCTCTCCAATGATATTGCCTGAAGCATAGACCTAGTGGATACGTCAGAGCTTTTTCCCCCCAGGCAGAATTGGCTAACACAAGCAGGCATAACTTTAAGCAGAATGGAGGAATATCAGAGATAAATTGTTTTGTTACTCAGAGATTTGGGGGGGGGGGGGGGGGGGAGTGTGGAGTGCCCTGCCAGGGGCGGTGGTGGAAGCAGATACATTAGGGACATTTAAGAAACTCTTAGATAGGCATATGGATGTTAGAAAAATGGAGAGCTACGTAGCAGCGAAGGGTTAGAGCAGGTTAAAAGGCCGGCACAGCATCATGAACCTAAAACCCTGTACCGTACTGTAATGTTTAGAATCAGATTTAATATCACCAGCACTTTGTGAAATTTGTTGTCAGTGTTCGATGTTCACCAAGTATTTCCAAGTTCTCCACAGAATTCCAGCAAATTCTACCAGTGATGTGTAAAACTACAATAAAGAATAGTCAAAAAACTTTGTATTTTCACTACAGTTCACCAGCAGCATTTTGATTTTACTGCTATTGAAGAGTGAGTCCAAAACCACCAAGGGATAGGCAGCATGAAGCAGAAAGAATTGAGAAAAGTCCAGAAAAAGCAGTTTCTACAGCGATTTTCCCATCTGCCAGAAAGGAGTACTTGAAAGAAATATTGAGCATTACCTAAAAACACCACAGGTATCTTAATTTTAGCATACTTAAAGCAAAAATAAATATGAAAACAATGAAGAGATTAATAAAACTACAGGATTAATTAAACCTCTTTGCAGCTCCTGCTGCTGCTGGTTAATTTTCTGAGTGCTAATGGAAATGTGTTCAGGATTACAGTATTGCACATCCAAAAATATTAAGCTCAAAACTTTCAAGCGCATCAAGAGGCAAAAAAAATTACAACAGAGGTTTTTGTTTATTTAACAGGGCAAAAATAAAAGGGACAGAGCCGTCTCTATTTCCTGAGGAGACTGAGGTCCTTTAACATCTGCCGGACAATGCTGAGGATGTTCTACGAGTCTGTGGTGGCCAGTGCTATCATGTTTGCTGTTGTGTGCTGGGGCAGCAGGCTGAGGGTGGCAGACACCAACAGGATCAACAAACCCATTCGTAAGGCCAGTGATGTTGTGGGGATGGATCTGGACTCTCTCACGGTGGTGTCTGAAAAGAGGATGCTGTCTAAGTTGCATGCCATCTTGGTCAATGTCTCCCATCCACTACATAATGTACTGGGTGGGCACAGGAGTACATTCAGCCAGAGACTCATTCCACCAAGATGCAACACTGAGCGTCATAGGAAGTCATTCCTGCCTGTGACCATCAAACTTTACAACTCCTCCCTTGGAGGGTCAGACACCCTGAGCCAATAGGCTGGTCCTAGACTTATTTCATAATTTACTGGCATAATTTACATATTACTATTTAACTATTTATGGTTCTATTACTATTTATTGTTTATGGTGCAACTGTAATGAAAACCAATTTCCCCCGGAACCAATAAAGTATGATTATGACTAACAAATAATGATGGCACTGCCCAAATGGACAAGTTGAGCCAAAGGGCCTGTTTCTATGATGTATGGTTCTATAATGAAAACAAAAATCAGGACCTTCAAAAAGAAAATTATCTTGGCATTTGAAAGAGAACAGATTGCAGGATGTGAGGAAAGAGAAGTGGTGAATGGAATTGGGAAACAGGAAAGAAATGATGGGCTAAATGGCTTTGTTCAATGCCATTATTTCTATAATTCTTAAAGAAACCTAGCAGATCTAGATGTACACAAAAATTTAAAATTAGCTGCTAATGACAATACTATGACATAAAATACTTTGTATTACTGCACTAAAAAAAGGGTAAATTTAAAGCCAAGGTTGATAGGTTCTTGATTAGTAAGAATACATCAAAGACCTATATGACGACTAAGACCGAGAGGACAAATGGTAACAACGAGGGCCCAGCAATACTGAAAGAAGAAGTGGAACATGCTATGAAGAAAATGCGAAAGGGGAAATCATCAGGACCAGATAACATTCCGGTTGAACGGTATGAAGCGCTAGAAGGTTTCGGTGTAGAGAAATTAACAATCTTATTGAATAGAATATACAACAGTGGCAAAGTGCCAGAAGATCTTTTAAAGACAGTACTCATTGCACTGCCAAAGAAACCAGGTGCAACAGAGTGTGGACAACACAGAACAATTAGTTTAATGAGCCACCTCACAAAAATTCTACTTAGAATCATCATGCTCAGAATAAGAAACAATATTAAACCAGAGATCAGTGAAGAACAGTGCGGTTTTGTTGAGGGCAAGAGAACATCAAATGGCACTTATATTCTCAGGAATATTATCGAAAGGTCAATAGAAGTACAACAAGACCTATACTTTTGTTTCATTGACTACACAAAAGCCTTCGACGCAGTGAAACACCAAAGTCATCATGAAAACGCTCAAAGGTATTAACATCGACGGAAAAGATCTAAGAATAATCAGGAATCTCTACTGGCAACAAAGTGCAGCCATATGGATAGACAACGAGATTGGTGAATATCAGCCAATAAAGCGAGGAGTCAGACAGGGTTGTTTTCTATCACCAGACCTGTTCTCCCTATATAGTGAAAACATCATAAGAACCATACAAGACCTACCTGAAATAACTATAGGAGGATACAATATCAACAACCTCCACTATGCGGATGATACAGTACTGAAAGCAAACAGTGAAGTAAATTTACAGAAACTAATATCTACCATCAACACAGAGAGCGAAAGACTGGGCTTTACCTTAAACAAAAAGAAAACTGAAGCAATGGTAATATCAAAGAAACCTGATATCCCAAACTGCAGGATCGTACTGGGAAATGAAATCCTGAAACAAGTTCACAACTTCAAGTACCTTGGATCAGGGGTAACATCTGACGGCAAATGCGAAACAGATATAAAAGCAAGAGTAGCAATGGCAAGAACAGCATTTACAGAAATGAGAAACATCCTAAACAACAAGAAAATAGCAGTTGACATCTGCCTTAGAACTCTCAGTTGCTACATTCTTCCTATATTGATGTATGGCTGTGAGTCATGGACCATCACAAATGCAATGGAAAAAGAATCAGTGCAGCAGAGATGTGGTTCCTCAGAAGAATGCTATGCATATCATATACGGACAGGATAACCAACGAGGAAGTTCTACAGAGAACAAAAACAAAACATACATTACTTTAAAAAAATCAGAAAACAGCAATCAAAATTCTTTGGACACATCGTGCGAAGAGAGACATTAGAACACTTAGTTACAACTGGAAAGCTGGAAGGAAAAAGCAGAGACAGACGGAGAATGAAAATGACAGATGGAATAACATCATGGTTAGAAACAGGGGAGGCAACAACTACAATTCGGAGGGTCAGGGACCGTGATGGATGAAGAGACATGATCGCTCACACCGAACGGCAAGGCCCCTGAATGAATGAAGGGCAGCAACGGTTACAGCGAGAAGGCAAGAAAATGGTGTGGAGTGGGAAAATAAATCAACCACAATTGAATGGCAGAGCAGATTCAATGAACCGAATGGCCTAATTCTGCTCCTCGATCTGAAATTAAACAGTCCTTTTGGACAAAAACAATCTTGTAAGCATTTCTCTGCAACTTACTCATTTTTCAGGCCTTTATTTTATGTATTCATTAACTTTCCTGCCCACCACTACCCCCTCCCCAGGGATTCACATCATGCTATCTGGTTCTTAGTCCCAAACCCCTTTTTTTTAAAAAAAAAATTACAAGTAATACGCACAAAATGCTGGAGGAAATCAGCAGGTCAGGCAGCATCTATGGAAAGAAAAAAGTTCTCTTACACAATGTTACTTCTCTTTTTTCTGCTCCCTGCATTGCCTCCCTGAGGCTTTCCAGTATCTCCATATTGATGCATCAGTAACTTTCACATCCTTTTCAAATCTTCAAGTCTGGAGCAAGACAAGAAAAAACGAAAGGATATGCAATTGCCCAAAGGTTAATTCAAGGTTGGTAATTGATTACCTTGTGATTATCACGCTGTTTTTCATCAGAGATGGCTGACTACAAATTGGTTGCCACATTTTCTGAATGACAACACTGGCTCAATGCCAAACTGATTGTGAAGTGCCTTTCAAAAAGTCCAGAGGTTGTGAAAAGCACTTCAGAAATACTCTCATTTTCTTTAGAACCAAACTTACAGCAGAGACTGGCCAAGAGTTCACCAAGCTAGATGTCATCAGAGGAAAGGTAGAAGAGGGCAAGATCAAGAGAAACATCTGACCAGAGGGAAATAGAGTAAACTGTCAGGACATTAGCTGCAATCTACCATTACTGCAGAACTTGTATGTATCCAGGCCAAAGAAGTGGGTCGGGGGAAAAAAGAATTGTCATGGATGCTACCCACCCAGCAAACTGCCTTTTCCAAAATCCCACTTCTGGAAAGCACTTTAGGGCTATTAAAACAAAAACTTCACACCATCTTAAAATTTTCTTCCCTCAGGCAGTTAATCAGATCAACCATTCTAATTAACCACTCCACCCCCTCTATCTATCTCACACCCCCTCCCAATCACTGCACTATAAACACTTAAAACCACATTTTATAATGCTGTCTACATTGTAAATACTTGCTGGTATTTGTGTATTTTATTCCATATCCATTTTTTAACCTCTAACTTTAAATTTAACACAATTTTTTCTTTATAATTATTCAATGTTGTCATTTTTTTGTTACACATCATGCTAGCACACTAAATGCAAACAGCATCACAGCAGCAGCATTGCAGTCCGCATGAAGCTATTGCCGCTCAGGGTGTCGGAGTTTGGAGTTCAATCCATCTATAGGGAGTTTGTACATTCTCCCTGTGACCACAAGGGTTTCCAAGTGCTCCAGCTCTCCTCCACCCCCCCCCCCCCCCACCAATGGTACAAAAATCTACCATTTAGTAGGTTTAGAGCTCATTGTAAATTGCCCTGTGGTTAGGTGGTGTTTAGTAGGTGGGTTGCTGGGCCTGTAGAATGGCCTGTTCTGCGCTGCATCTCTAAATGAATTTTTTTTCATGATTCTTGACCATTGAAGACTTATTCTTAGCCCTATTTCAGCAACTCCCTGAACGGGCACTGAGTGACAAGAGTGAATTTCACCTTCAAGTTTAAATAATTTAACCTGCTTGAAGTTAGAGGTTTCTAGCTAAATAGCAATGGCTCCAATATTAAACACAAGAGATTCTGTGGAAATATAAAGTTACACAAAATGCTGACTCTTTATTCCTTTCCACAGATGCTGCCTGGCCTGCTGAGTTCCTCCAGCATTTGTGAATGGCTCCAATATTACCAGATATCACTCATTCCCAATAGCACTTTTATAAAAACTTCAGACCTGCCTAATTTCAGTTAAATAAGATCTTCAAGAGCTGGAAAGGGATGGGAACGGGCATGAGCTGGCTTCACAGACAGCACGTCTTATCATGCTCAAAGAATAGCTTTTTTTTTTGCTGTCAACAATGGTGATTGGAATCAATTTTGAGCAATGCTTACATTCTGAGTTCATAACAGCAGAGTAAGATTGAGTCATTATTTACAGAGTGCAAGCAAGAAGAAATTGCTCCAATAAGCACAGAAAATGATGTCAGGAAATTTCAACCCAATAATTCAAGTTTCTATTTCATACTCCAAATTAAATGTGGATTCAGAAAGAAATCATAAAACCTTCAGTTGGTCTCTTTAAGACGTAGCCATTGCAATTTAAAAACTACAATTGATAGATGTTTCTATATTGAAACACTTCCCCTCTTAGTTGCGATACACCATGGCTGTAAAGCAGCCTACAGGCTCCAATAAGAACTTCTTCACAGTACATATTTGGGAACAAGATCAGAGTGTTGCATTAGAATTTGTAAAATGTGTATTATCTTATTACTTTGCATCATAGTTTAGAAGTAAACAGATTAAAGATAAACAATTATTTGCTTGCAAAGTTGGATTCCTGTTTAAGTCACAGAAAGACATTTAATTTCTTAAATAGTACAGCAAATTAACATTCAGACAAATTGGGGGAAGCAGCTTTTAGGGTTAGAAACCTTTAAGTAATTGAAGTAATTCATTGCCAAAGTCCATGCTCAATCAGTTTAACATCACTAGTTCCATTATTCTATATACTAGCATATACCAGACATATGGATCCACATTTTATTTGTAGCCGTTATATTTATAGTCAAACTAATAACAGCTTATTTATTGAGCATTTTTCATACAAACAATGTAGTTCAAAGTGTTTTACAGTGGGATAAAGGGCAAACTTGAAAATAAAAGGCAAAAATATGTTAGTTAAAAACACAATTAAATAAATAGGTTTTGAGCTGGCATTTAAAAGTGTCTCAAACAAGAGAAAGTCTAAAGATGCTGGGATTAAAAATTGTCAACTGAGTCTGCATCCTTTATAGTTATAAATTTCTTATAAAAGGCAACAATCCCCAAAATATTGCACATTGTCAAATTGATCCTGGTCCAAATACACATAAGATCATAAGGCAAAGGGCAGAATAAGGCTATTTGGCCCATTGTGTCTGCTCTACCATTCTGTCATGGCTGATCTATTATCCCTCTCAATCCCATTCTTCTCCCTTCTCCCAATCCAATAATAATTCAACATCATTATCCTCATATGGGTTCAAGACTGGAAATAAATGGTTGGAGATTATAAACCACTTTGGTGCTACTATGCAATGCTTTAAATCAACCATTATTTAATTGCAGGACTGTATTTATTACTTACAGAGATAAAGGCACTCTTCATTAATAATTTGTATAGGCTTTCTTAAACAAAAAATGTTATTATTTTACAATTTTGAACAGGGGAATGAACGGGAGGGGGGGAGAGAGAGAAAAACACAGAAGACTATTTAGCCTGATGTGACAGTCATTTATTCCCACGCCTTACACTCTGCACATAACCCTTGAATTACCTTGCTGCCTGCTGCCACACAATATCTAATGATGCTCTGAAAGCTGAAATTCTACCATCTTTTCAAGCAGCACCTTCCAAATTATTTTTTTTAATTCACATATACTCTCTAGATTCAAATTTTAAAATGGTAAGTCAAAACAAATATTGTTAAATTACAACTTTCTAAATTTCTCCTGGTTCCCAACTTACAAAAGCAACTAAAATGTAGTTCTTCCAAATCCCCAACAATAATAACATTGGACTAAAAACTAGTGATAACCAACAATTCAAGATGGGAAATCCCATACTGTCTGTGAAATAATCTAGATTTAATGAAACAAAATTACAAATCAGCTTTTCTAAATCCATGTCATTTCCAATTTGCTGTGGTATATAATAGTCATAGTCATACTTTATTGATCCCGGGGGAAATTGGTTTTCGTTACAGTTGCACCATAAATAATTAAATAGTAATAAAACCATAAATAATTAAATAGTAATATGTAAATTATGCCAGGAAATAAGTCCAGGACCAGCCTATTGGCTCAGGGTGTCTGACCCTCCAAGGGAGGAGTTGTAAAGTTTGCTGGCCACAGGCAGGAATGACTTCCTATGACGCTCTATGTTGCATCTCAATGGAATGAGTTTCTGGCTGAATGTACTCCTGTGCCCAACCAGTACATATGTAGTGGATGGGAGACATTGACCAAGATGGCATGCAACTTGAACAGCATCCTCTTTTCAGACACCACCGTCAGAGAGTCCAGTTCCATCCCCACCACATCACTGGCCTTATGAATGTTTGTTGATTCTGTTGGTGTCTGCTACCCTCAGCCTGCTGCCCCAGCACACAACAGCAAACACGATCACACTGGCCACCATAGACTCGTAGAACATCCTCAGCATAGTCCAACAGACGGTAAAGGACCTCAGTCTCCTCAGGAAATAGAGACGGCTCTGACCCTTCTTGTAGACAGCCTCAGTGTTCTTTGACCAGTCTGGTTTATTGACAATTCGTATCGCCAGGTATTTGTAATCCTCCACCATGTCCACACTGACCCCCTGGATGGAAACAGGGGTCACCGGTGCCTTAGCTCTCCTCAAGTCTACCACCAGCTCCTTAGTCTTTTTTACATTAAGCTGCAGATAATTCTATCTTAAAAGATATTTATTCTATCTTTTAAGATTGCAGATAATCAAATTATCTTTTTTTTTGCAAAGGTCACCTCAAGATCAACATTTCAGTATACTTTTGAAAGACAGATCAGCTTTTAAAATGGGATAGGAGTGAAATCCTTTCTGCTATGGCATTGTAAACAAAGGAGGAGGAAGGGAAAGACCTAACTTGGTCTGAGTTTGACCCTCCTGATGGTGGAACCAGGTAGAGAGCTTTTCTAAGCTTTGACTTATTAAGAGTTTTATGAAAGAATCGAAATACATAAAATTCTAACTGGTTCAGAAAGACTTACGTATGTGAAGTAGATATTTATTCTAGCTGCGAGTCTGTAATGTGGGGGGGGGGTCACAGTCTTATATTACAAGGCAAAAGACTTAGGACAGAGATGAGGAGAAGCTTCTTCACTCAGTAATGAAACTGGAATTTGTTACCACAGGGGCTGTAGTGGCATGTTGATAATATATTTAAGGTTATAAATACATTCCAGAGAAGCATGAGGTATGTGGAAAATAGGAATACGGCATTGCAACAGGATCAAGCATGAAGGTATTAACTTGCACAGCAGGTTCAAAAAGCTGAATGACCAACTCCTACTTCCCGCACTTACAGTATGTAATATTTGTAAATTAACAAAATGAAATCTGTATTTTCTGGCATGATTTGGCTCTGAAGGTAAGAGCCACATCAAGAGGAAAGTCCTGACAGAACAGCTCAAAGGTTTTCTTGCTGCATACACTTTCACTAACCATTATATTTTACCTAGTATCAATGCTAATTGCTCACTTAGATTAATCAGTTTGTAATTGTATGCAATTGCAAGTGTTTAGTATGTGTCTGTAAGATAGCTACAATATGGAAGGCACACGATTGTCACACTACACCCTGAGGCATATTTTCTACAAAATATTTAAATTACTTATCAAATCCAGGCAAGATGAGCCATCATTCTCCAAGGGACACTGTCTACATTCCAGCTGCTTTTGAAAGAACCATATGGTTCCCACCGTGGGTCATTGCAACAGGAATTAATTAGGCATAAACTACAGTGCTAACAAACTCAACCAAACCTAGTATATTTTGATAGCTTATTTAATGTATTACACAATCCAGTACTAGCTATAGAATATTTACAGCAAAACCAAACAATGTTAACAACTATCAGTATCTATAATACACAACCTATTTTTCTTTTTCAGCATTTAATTGCTAGACTATGGCTTTTAAATAAAAATCACATTTCAATAAAGCTGTAAGGTTTTAACTGTAAGCAGCTTGTAGATTTTCTTGGTGGATACACTTATTTTATTATTTATTATACCTTACCTAGTATGAAAGCTGATTACCTCACTTAATTGCAAATAACAGACTGTAAATGAATAGTGATATTCTCCAATATTGTTATTAATTTGCAGACTGCTACGTGCAACTAGAAAAACAATACTTCTCCGAGCACGAATTCAACCTTTTCAAATTAGTTTATGAGGGGACAAAAATATGAAGTCTACAAGGCCATACAGTAATGAAAAAAATATGTAGATATAACATCCCCATCTGGATTCCAGGTGCTTGGGAATTCAGCGACTCATCAACATCTTTTAAGAATTGAAATTTCTGGTGGCCATTTCTATTTTTGATTTTCCCTCCCCAAATGAAATTTCAGACTCGTGAAACTATTCTTTAGCAACAGCTCTTCCAGTTCACTTTCCCGTGCCATAGCCCTGTTAAGCAGATGAACACCACAGAGTTACGTGGATAAATTGCTCACAATAGCAATCACTCTGAAAGATCAGGATAAAGCTCATTTTTGTTCAAGAGAGACATTATATTATGTCCATTCTATCTGGGCAACGGCTGTTCAACATTGTGACATCTACTCACTTTTAATCAACACCACCAAGAGAGTCTTACACAGCAGTACCTAAAAGGTTTCTCTTCTGTCTGAAAGCTGGTCAAACATACCTGATTTTACATTTACACTTGGACACAGGAAAGCTTGGAAGCTGGATGCACAGAGCTCACTGACGGTCCCCATCATTTGGTTCAACGTTTTTGTAATCCAAAAGCTGTCAAGTACATTTATTTCAGTGACAGTGGCTTTTCCCCCAACAGAGACTTCACAGCATCATCAAATTTCTCAGGCCGTCAGAGAGTCTTGAAGTTCTCTCTTAAGGAAGGAATTACTATATATAGAGGAAACCATATGACTGTCTTATAATGCACCACTGCAGCAGACCGACAATAATCAGATTTTACTGGACGAACATCCCAGGAAAATACTTCCAATTTACTAAATATTACAACGTCATTGCCTGACAGACCTGCCTCAGTCTTCAGTCAGCCAATCCGATACAGACAGAGGAAAGAACAAGCTAAGCTACAATTAAGCACAAACCTCAAATGATTTTGAATCAAATATATGACCAACCCCATTTCTGAGCAATCCCTCTATGCTGAATTCCATAAAATCTTTTTTTTTCCTCTATAGATATGAATTGAAGGGAGGATTCTATGTACCTGTTGGGTAGCATGTTCACTGTTGCTTAGCAACTCAATTCTGTTACATGAAATGAACATTCTGTATAAAATGTACCATCATGATTGTAATAAATGGTCTTCTGAAAAAAGACTACAAGAAATTAAGACTTATGGTACTGAGCAGTAAAACCTTAAATAAAAGAAAAAAGTGATTACAACTCAGACTTGCTTCATAAGGATGAAAGCAGTAGCATGTAATTCCAATCCTGTTTTTAAAGGTAAACAGAGCCAGATCCATCCAATTCTCAGCAGAACATTTTAATGTCAATTATAAATCATCAGATTTCTTGACAATGCTTTAAACCTGCCCCTTAAAAAATTATCTGTGAATTTCAAGTACATTACGACTACAGAATGGTAGAATATAGAGTGAAAGTCTTGATAAAATAAAATTATTTCTATCCCACAAATTTCTGTGTATATTTAATCATTTTTGACTATATTCCTGTAAAGGAGTCATAGAATATGAGCCACAGAGCACTACACCACAGAAACAGACCCTTTGGTCCATCTAGTCTATGTCAGTCTCTGTCTATGTATATAGTCTATGTCTATAGGACCTGGACAATAGCCCCTCCATACCTCTCCCATCCACGTACTTACCCAAACTTCTCTTAAATATTGAAATCAAACCTGCATCCACAACTTCCAGACTCACACCATCCTCTGAGTGAAGAGGTTCCCCCTTTAAATATTTCACCTTTCATCCTTAACCCATAACCTCTACTTCTAGTCTCCCCCAGCCTCAATGGAAAAAGCCTGCTTGCATTTACCCTATCCACACCCTTGATAATTTTGTATACTTCTATTAAATCTCCCCTCATTCTCCTACGCTCTAGAAAACAAACCCCTTCAACCTTTCCCTACAACTCAGATCTTCCAGTCCTGGCAACATCCTTGTATATTTTCTCTGTACTCTTTCAATCTTATTGATATCTTCCCTGTAGAGAAGTAACCATAACTACACACAATACTCAAAATTTGGTCTCACCAACATCTTATACAACTTCAACATAACATCCCAACTCCCATACTCAATTTTCAGTCTGTCAATATCAGAGTTTCTTTTCCCAACCACCCCCCTCCCACCATTCCTCACAAGAGTCACTTTAGCTTCCAAACTGCCTAATCTTCTGGAAAGTTGGACATACAGTTACAATCAACTCCAAAGGACAACAGACAATCATCTACAGCAGATTTATCCCACTTAAGCTACAGAAGTGAAACTCTGTATGACTGGTTCACTTCCTTAATTTTGTATTTGGAGCATCAGTTTGCTACTAAAGCGAAATGATATACCAGTAAAGGAAAAAAAGCCCCCACTATTGAATGCATAACCCTTACATCATTATTTTCCTTGAGGAGCTGTTGCACAATGCTTCCACTGCTTTTAAATAAAACGACAAGCAATATCACATGCAATAGCAAAATAAAGGCAGCTCTCAGCAGGCAAGAAAACTACAATTGTCTATCTATAAAAACAGACAGCGTCCAGCGCTTGTGCACAGTCCCTGACAGAGCAAAATTTATTTATAGTTTAGGCAAAAGCTTTCAAAGACACCAGTTTGCAGCTGTATGGAGACACAATGCCAAAAGATGCATCTTCAGTTCTCCAACTGATGGCTTAGCAGGTTCCAATTCTCTTGTCAGCTGTTAATTTAAGGAAGTCTAAATTTAAGAGCACCAGTCTGCATTAATCTTTTGTACCTCTTGCATTGTTACAACATCCGCAGTTAATTACATGCAGGCTTCCCTGAAAGCATTAACAAAGTCTGTGAAGTAGAAACAAAATACAAATGAAATAACATAAGAGCAAAATTTCCTAGCAACAGAAAACTGAGCTTCCACACTTAAATCATTAACCTTAGGGCTAGCTTAGTTGATTCATGGCAACCTTATAATTGGTTTTCTGCTATACAGGCAGCTAAGACTTTCTGTATCACCGCACGTACACTGCCAACAAACACAAATTTGATGTCAATTGAAAAAAATAAGCTGTCTGCAATCACTGGTCTAACGGTGTATCAGTAACTAAAAAAAAATATCCATAATCAAAAATGTAAGATTGAGAGGAAAACAAAACATTACATGATGTAATAAAAAATGGTCTTCGTGTCACTTCAATTCAAATTTTGGTCATAAGAGGACTTTACTTTGATAGAATCCATTATTAGCAACTTTGATTTCCTTGAAGAATCATTTCTGCATTTTCCCACAAAATGCAATGTGATTCCAATTAGCAGCTGAACACAAGTATATCAGTGCCCTATTCATCATCTTAATGTAGATTTGTGAATTTACCAATCTCTGCTTAAACATCCAAGGTTTTCCACTGAATAAAATCAACATCACGGTCTTTCAGACACAAAAATGGTAATAAAAAAATAACACCTCCGATTGCTCTTTATTGATCGATATTCGAACTTTTAAACTAAACTATATGCCTTTCAAAAGTTTTCCAATAAATAACTCAGTGTAAAGATTTTTTTCTAATTAAACTTGATGCTTCTAACAAAAATTTGATGTCAAAACACCAACTTCAAATTGTATTTGTAAGCAAGTCTCAGCTTAAGACAGACATGCAGCCTCTCTACCATGTGTAAACATACCTTAAGGTATTGAACATGATTTCACAATTATCAATGTAGAAAATGATAGAATTAATTCCAACTTTACTGATGAAATGAAGGGTTAAAATGAAAGATTTTAATCAATAATGATTAAAAATCATTAATTAAATATATTTAACTAATTACATTTTAATTGGAAATGATACATATCCCTGCAAGCAACAGAAATGCTACAATTGCCCATTTAGCTCCACCCTTACCTCCGTTCAGTGCCCCAATCCTTCCAGTTAAGGCGACACTTCACCTGCGTATCTGTTGGGGTCATCTATTGTATCCGGTGCTCCTGATGCAGCCTCCTCTACATTGGTTAGACCCGAAGTAAATTTGGGGCCACTGTGTCAAGCACCACCACTCCATCCGCCAAAGGCAGAAATTCCCAGTGGCCAACCATTTTAATTCCTATCCCCATTCCCGTTCCAATATGTCAGTCCACAGCTTCCTCTTCTGCCACGATGAGGCCACTCGCAGGATGAAGGAGCAACACCTTATAATCCGTCTGGGTAGCCTTCCAACCTGATGGCATTAACATTGATTTCTCCTTTCAGTAGATTTCTCCCCCACTTCTCTCGTCTTCTATTCCCAACTCTGGTCTCTTACCTCTTCTCCTCACCTGCCTATCATCTCCACTTGGGGCCCCACCTACTTCCCTTTCTCCCTCTTCTCTCCTACCAGATTTCTTCTTCTCCAGCCATTTATCTTTCCTGCCCACCCAATTTCACCTATCATCTTCGAGCTAGTCCTCCTTTCCTTCCCTCCACCTTTTTATTCTGATGTCTTCCCCCTTCCTTTCCAGTCCTGAAGGCGGCTCTCAGCCCAAAACGTTGACTGTTTATTCACTGCCATAGATACTGCCTGACCTGCTGAGTTCCTCAATCATTTTTGTGTGTTAATCAAATACTGCATTCCTTAATGTATGGCAAGATTGAGCATGAGACAGATGGAAACCACACAAAACATTAAACAATGGAATAATTATGTTTGTTAAATGTATGGCTAGAAATAGTTAATGAATAACCCTAATGCATAAAATGTTAAATAATGGAGAGGAAAGGGAATAAAGTTGCCCGAGATTTTGGCTGCTATTGATACGGTTACTCAAACAGTAATGGGGTCAAATGAACCATACTATTATTGCTTGTCAAATCCATGCAGACTGCATGTACTATAAAATAATTATTTCATGCACAAGAGAAGGTTTGACCAATGGAAAGAAATAACCAGTCGACATTTCGGGTCAAGACTGGATTTCCAGCATCAGAAGAACCTCCCTTGTGTTCGGTCGTTTGTGTGCTTCTCCAGCCTCTCAAACATCCCCCAGCTCCATGAGCCCACTGGACAATTTGTAGATTGGTTGCTAGTATTTGCTTATTGCAGTCAGGTGGTCTTGGAATTTTCAGCATCTGCAGAATCTCATGCGTAGGTTTGTATTACATGGATTCCTTCAAGTTTTAGCCAAAACTTGCCATAAAATTATATAACTTCAATGCAGGGAGCTTCAGAAAAGCATATTCATTCCTTTGAATCATTGTTAATAGATATATCTATCACTTTGTGAATAGGGTATTATGCAGGGTCATTTCCCCCAGAGAAGCTTTAAATATTCATACTCAATTACTGCCAAAACTAGATTTTCCATAATGCAATCTGAAACAAGTACAGCAAGACCTTATTTTTGGTTGTTTAGATTGGAAAACCCTGAATGTGAAAAGGTGACAAGCTTAAATTTAGAGACCAACACACACAAAATGCTGGAGGAACTGAGTTCAGGCAGCATCTATGGAAGAGGAATAGAGCTGACTTTTCCAGATGGGACCTTTCATCAGGGCTGATTAAAATTTAAAGCTTAGCTTTATTTGTCACATGTACATAAAAACATCAAAACATACGGTGAATTGTGTCATTTGCGTCAATAACCAACAGTCTCATTATGTGCTGGGGGAAGTCCGAAAGCGTCACCATGTTTCTGCTGCCAACATAGCCTCCTCACGACCTAGTAACCCTGACCCAGTATTAATACAGATACCACTGCTTCTGTTAATCAGGGACCAGGCAAATATAAAAATTAAATTCAGCCTCTTACTTCAGTTTTTGTCTCCAAAAAAAACAGCTATCTTAAACATAAGAGATTCTGCAGATGTTGGAAATCTTGAACAACACACACAAAATGCTGCAGGAACTCAGCAGGTCAATCAGCATCTCTGAAGGGAAATAAACAGTCAACATTTTGGGCCAAGACCCTTCAACAAGACATCAAAATCAGTTATCTGTCAGCGTTCATTTCATTACAAAGATTTTATTACTCACTGCCTGCAGGATATGTTATTACTGCACATGTTGAAAATAAAATTGACTTAATTTCCGTAGTTATTATGCACTTTCATCATGTGTTCAATAAGAGCAATTTAATGTGATTAACTGGAGTTGGATCTTCTAAAGTTTTGGGGAAATTTTATTTCATTTAGAGATACAGCATGGTAACAGCCCTTCTAGCCCAACAGGCTCAAGTTGCTCTAAAACAGTGAAATTCATCACCTGTGTCAATGACCAGAACAATCCAAGGATGAAGTCCACAGGGCAAAGCCGAAGGTTGAAGTCCAGAACATAGTGAATCTGGGGGTAGAGACCTGAAGGAGTCACAAGGGCCAGGGTGACTGGTTGTTCAAGTCTGGACACCGAGGTCAAACCCATGATTGGCCAAAGTCCAAGGTAGCAGGGCTGGTGATATCTGCAAGATTGAGAACTCAGGGCCAAGGACTGGAGGCAGCCTGTCCTGGGCTTTTTAGGTCTGTCTGTGGGAGTGAGTGCATGGGTGGGAGGGAGGGATGGGAAAAGGGCTTGTTTTGCTGTTGTTGCCTCCTTTATTTTATTGTTATTGCAGTTGTCATTTTTGTTCTGTTGAACATTGTGGGTGAACTACTTTGGCACCAGAATGTATGGCGATAGCTGCAGACTTCCCTCCATACATCCATGGGTGTGTTGGTTGTTAATGCAAACACATTTCACTGTATGTTTCAAAGTACATATGACAAATAAGACTAAATGACCTGACTTGGTCCAACCAAGCAGAGTCCACTGCCAAGAAGGCCCACCAGCGCCTTTACTTCCTGAAAAAACTAAAGAAATTTGGCCTGTCCCCTAAAACTCTCACTAATTTTTATAGATGCACCATAGGAAGCATTCATCTAGGGTGCATCACAACCTGGTATGGAAGTTGTCCTGTCCAAGACCGGAAGAAGCTGCAGAAGATCATGAACACGGCGCAGCACATCACACAAACCAATCTTCTGTCCTTGGACTCACTTTACACCGCACGCTGTCCGAGCAGTGCTGCCAGGATAATCAAGGACACGATCCACCCAGCCAACACACTTTTCATCCCTCTTCCCTCCGGGAGAAGGCTCAGGAGCTTGAAGACTCGTACGGCCAGATTTGGGAACAGCTTCTTTCCAACTGTGATAAGACTGCTGAACAGATCCTGACCTGGATCTGGGCCGTACCCTCCAAATATCCGGACCTGCCTCTCGTTTTTTTTGCACTACCTTACTTTCCACTTTTCTATTTTCTATTTATGATTTATAATTTAAATTTTTAATATTTACTATCAATTTGTAATCCAGGGAGCAGAAAGCGCAGAACCAAATATCGCTGTGATGATTGTACGTTCTAGTATCAATTGTTTGGCGACAATAAAGTATAAATTCACAGTGCCATATTACCAGACATTTTTGGACATTAAATTTCACCTTATTTTTAGAAAACCTGCTACATAGTGGAACAAGGTTTATTTGGTGTGAATACAAGTTGAAAGGGTAATTAGATAAGTGACTCCAGCCCTAAACCTGCCCATAATTCTGACCCCCGGTGTCCTACAGTCCAGTCACGAGGTCTGGCTGCACACGCTACAGGTATTCTGGACCCCAATTCACATTCTGAATTACTGAGTGAGCCAGATTCTGGGACAAACTGCCTCATTTACCCTTAAATTCTAAGTGACATACGTAAGTAACATACCAATGTTGTGTTATATTATGTTAAGTAATGGTGATCGTCCTGGCCTCACCAAACACTCCCAACCATCTTCTTGCATGACTGATATGGCAACTCTGAACTGGGCTTTAAGACAAACAGAACACGGCCAAAGTTTTGGCACTGTGATCCTGTGATTTTTTTTAAAACTTAGACATATATATCGCACAACAGGCCCTTCCAGTCCAATGAACCACTTGGCTCAGCAACCCAGCTATTTAACCCTAGCCTAATCACAGGACAATTTACAATGACTGATTAACCTACAAACCGGTTCTTCTTTGGACTGTGGGAGGAAACCGAGGCACCTGGAGAAAACCCACATACTCCCAGGAAGGACAAACAAGCTTCTTACATAGTATCAGAATTGAACGCCGAACTCCAACACCAAGTTGCGCTAACCACTATGCTATCAGTGCACCCCTTTTCTGCTCAATGAACCTGAACCACAATACTGCTTTGTTACCCTTGTTGACAATTCTGCTAACTTAGTCAGACACATGGCAATGAAACACTGGTTAGCAATACTGTATGCCAAATTAGCTCTGGGCACCCTTAAGGTAACTGACCTGTAGTTTAATCTGATTTAATTGAGTTGGGTGACCATGAAACAAAGTAAAGGTGCAGAGGTCAGATACGCAAGTCCTAATGCACGTCCATTATTCACTTTGCTAATGAATGTTTGATCTTTTAAGCCAAGTAGTGAAGTAATAAACACCCTTGGCTTTCATGTACAGCAATAAATTGCTTAAAACAAGGATTAAATGGAAGCAAGAGGAATTCCGCAGATGCTGGAAATTCAAGCAACACATATCGAAGTTGTTGGTGAACACAGCAGGCCAGGCAGCATCTCTAGGAAGAGGTGCAGTCGACGTTTCAGGCCGAGACCCTTCGTCAGGGCGAAGGGTTTCGGCCTGAAACGTCAACTGTACCTCTTCCTAGAGATGCTGCCTGGCCTGCTGCGTTCACCAGCAACTTAAATGGAAGCATCAAGGTTCTCAGACAGCCCACTATTTTCTTCTGGGAATATTACTACAACAAATGAAATAGTGCAAGGAAAAAAGTACAAGATCAGTGTGACAGTTAGCGTAGCACTATTACAGTGCCTCTTACCCCCGGTTCAATTCCCACCGCTGCCTACAAGAATTTTGTATGTTCTCCCCGTGACCACATAGGTTTCCTCTGGGTGTTCTGATTTCCTCCTACATTTTAAAGACATATGGGTTTAGTGCAGGTTAATTGGTCACATAGGTGTAATTGGGTGGTGCAGGCTCGTTGGGCCAGTAGGGCCTGTGATTGTACTGTATCTCTAAATAAATAAATAAATATAATTAGATTTAATTGAATACAATTCACCATGAATACACCAGGCACTGTATTATGATTAGACAACGTCTTCACAGGAATTAAAAGCTGCATGATTACTCATTTAAGATAGGGTCTTAAAATGTTGCTTAATAGTTTGTTTCCTACCTATAAATCACCATTATAATATATAATAATACGCTATCAGTAATGAATGCAACACATTAAGAATTTAATTATCACATCAAGGGATATTTAAATGAACTTAATGGTCACTTTTAGTGTTAAATTTAGCAATTTATAAAATGTGATATGTTGTTGCAGATACACATCCACAGAAAAAAAAATCTCCTCCTGTATATTACACTGGAAAATAACATTATCTTTATTCTGCTGGGAATTCACAGTACCAGTCCCTCTGCCAACTGCAAACTCACGTCGATTTGAAATCAAATATTACACATGACTGAAGCCCAGAAATGTTCACTAGATGAGAATTCACACAGTAAGCATTAATCAATTCTTGAATATGTGCCCTTCCCAACAGCTTTGGTAAACAGTATATTGCTCCATATGTACAGATTGCTGGTGAAACAAGTGTATAACATCAAGAATGTGTCTCTTATCCCAGTGTCACTTTTCTGCAAAGATCAACTGTATTTAGCACATGCACATCAAAGCACAGCGAACTGCGTTGTGATAAGTCAAATCAGTGTCACCACTCTTCCACCGCCATCATACCCACAGCTCACTAAACCTAACCAGTACATCTTTGGAAAGCGGGAAGAAACCGGAGCATCTGGAGGAAATCTACACGGTCATGGGTTCCATTTCCTCATAGACTGATCTTACAGCCAGCACTGTAAAGCGATACTCTACCACTACACTGTACCACCCAAAATTACTTAATTTCTTTAACATCCATCAACCTCGCTCTTGATTATGCTAAACTTGCACCTCCACAGCCCTCCTGGGTAGAGAAATCCATTGAGAAACCATACATTGGGCAAAGAAATTTCTTCATCTTTATTCTTGTACATTTGGGAATAAAGATCCAGTCTTGCTTAATCTCTCCTTATATCCCAAACCCACCATCCAACAAATCAGCTCCAGACACCATCAGTAAACTTGCAGTATTGCAAACATATCACTCCTCAGGTAGGGATTCTAGAGACCCATATCTCACCAGGGGTCCATGTAATTGGAAGATATTCTGCTCATATGCTGATTTTTTTTTTTGTGCCAGAGTCTCAGCAACAACTTTTTCAAGTGGTTGCCTTGGAGGAAAGATTCTGTGAGTGGTCCCCCATGTCCTTCTCACAGTGCGGTTCTTTTTTTTACGTGGCCGAGTTGCAAGCTCAACACTCAACCCAGCATGGATGGAAAGCGTGCCCGGGAGTGGCCCGACTGGATTCGAACTCAGGAACCTTCACTCCGGAGTCCAGCGCTGATGTCACTGCGCCACCAGCCAGCTAATGCTAATACTCTTCCAATAAAGAATCAACTCTCCATTTAATGTAAATGCTGGCTGGTCTACCAACTTTCGCAGGACATGTCGCTCAGGATCTTGACTATATATGTGTTTTTCTTTGCATGACTATTTTTTTGCTCCCTATTTTGAACACACTGTGTATGTTTTGCACCTTGGCCCCATAGGACTGCTGTTTTGTTCAGCTGTATCCATGTATGGTTGAATGATAATTAAACTTGATTTGACTTGATTTTGATTTAGTGATTCCCAAACTAGGTTGCCCAAATACTCCTGAACATCAAAACCTTTCACTCTTTCTCACACTTAAGTCGATGACCTCACGCTTGTCTATATCATATCCAACAGCAAGTTCAAGTTTAATTATCATACAATACATGAATACTCATGAATACAGCCAAACGAAACAATGTTCCTCCAGGGTCAAAGTGCAAATCACAGTACCAATAGTCATACACAGCACAAGGCACATATAGAACATGTAAGATAGCAGTAAACATACAGTGACACAAAAAAACATTACATAACCCAAGTCCTTGAGTGATCTTTTGTAAATTGATGGCACGAGTGTTGTCGGCAAGAACAAGTCAGCAGCAGTCCGCGTAGGAAGGCGTGAACAATCCAGTTTGTGTTCCACCGAGCGAACACTGGAGTGCAGCATCGATGGGAGGGGCCAGCCCCCAATCCAATATGAACACTGTGTCACACGGCCTCCAGTGCCTCTTCCCCACCCCCACTCCACCGCCAGAGCTGTAACCAAGGCTGCACAGCTCCCCCGCCGTCGGTCTCAGAATAAACCAGTGAACCAAGTTTGCACTATTCTATATTACCAATGTCCAACAGGGTCTTGTAATCACAAGAAAAATTTCTGTGATCCTTACACACTTTATCTTTTCATATTCCTTGCTGCGTTTTTCACACATCCCACACTAACCCAGCTTTGCACCTCCAACAATTCATCAATTGAAGCTATGCTGGCATGATAACCAAAACACTATTTCTCTGAATCACATATTTTCAGCTATTTTTACACCTGTTCCTTTTTAATTCAAGCAAGTATTATTTTTAATACATATTTTTAAAGACTTCTCACTGTAAGGTTGCCCAATGAATTCACTGTGTTTGGTAATGTACAATCTCAAGAACGGTTATGGGGTGTCCAGGGAGGGTAGCACCTTTGATGAAGGGGCTTGTCATGCCCATTCTGGGGGCAGCTCACTCACCTTTGGGCCCTACCGGACACTCAACTCTCACTCATTGCTCCAAGTAGCTGTTTGCATGTAACAGCTACACCCCGGTACACCACTTTGATAAGTGGGCAAAATCAGGCGAGGGTAGCCAGCGAGCCTTATATCCCGGTGAGACAGGGACACGTCTGTCCTAGCATGTGAGGTCAGCTCTGGCAGACTGGGTGAATGATATCAATAGTGAGATCCAACAGCCAGGAAAACGGTTCCACAACACTTCACGAACAGCAAGGGGCAAGAAAAGGCACAAACGAAATCATGGTCGTCTACTGCAACCAAGGAAGACCCCAGTTTGAGAGGCTTGTTCGTACCACTGGACTGGGACTTCCGAAGTCGAGAGAGTGGAACTGCCCCAGTGCCACAGTGTTTTCACTTTAAAAGCTCTCCTGCACAAGGCTCCTGCCATTGTTGGATATGATGGACAACCAACACAAGAGTAAAAGGGTCTAGATTAGTAAGGGTGTCAAATGTGACAGGGCGAAGGCAGGAATATAGGGGTTGAGAGGAATAACAATCAACCATGATCAAGTGGCACTGTATACATGATGGGCCATAGAGTCTAATTCTGTTCATAGGTTTTATGGTCTTAAAAACATCACAGCCTGAGCTCAAAGCAGTCTACCTGCGTTATAATTACCTATTCTCCATGACCTCAAAATCAAATGCTGTAGATGATGAATGTAATTTTTTTTATATTTAATAAAGAATTCCTAAAGCCACCATGCAAGCAAAATGTGATCCTGAAGGTCTATGGTAAAAAATCAGACATTGTGAATTTAATCACATCCACAAATACATGTCTCATTTTCTGCAATATTAGCAGAAACCTTTACAGAAAATCTGTAGTCAGGAGGTTGAATGCTCTGACTTTGCCTTAAAGTTCAGGATAGAAATGTGTTGCTATGAAACAGAAATACTGAATAAAATTTCCTGATCTGTTCCTAAGTGCCTATAAGAAAGGATGGGGACAGTTATTATTCTGCCAGCTGAATCTGTTATTTAAGACAATCAATACCTGCAGATTGCTGATATTTCAGGTCATTCATTTGTGCACTTTTGAAAGATTTATTCACTGTTGGTGGTAGAACGCAGGAAATTAATTTTACTCAAGCTGTTAGTAAAATGAAAGGCAACTATCCATTTGGACTATGCTTGCCAATTCCAATCTTTAAAGGGCAGAGGGAATTTCTCAGACATCCAGCAAGTTGCCTTCATTGCTCTTAATCATCTACTTCTCAGTTATCCAAAGCTGATTTCCTATTTGAAACAAACACATTTAAATCAATAAAACTGAAGGGATTAATGTTCAATATTCTTGAAAAGGTCTTTGATCTCATTCAGACAAATCACAATATCCATATCGTTTGCTGTGGGTGCTAATTATGCAAAAATTGAAAATTCACAATCTCAAAGAACAGCACAAGGACAATGGAGACTACTTCACATTAGAGTAAGTGGGGTTTATTATCATATGCATAAGAATGGTGACATACAGATACAATGAAAACGCTGAATGCAACAGCATCACAGACCATGGATACAGACAACGCAATACAGTAAATTATGGAATGAAAATTAAAGAAAACAGTGAAGTAGAAATAGCTACTATACAAAAATAAACTAGTGCAAAAGAAAAAAGACATTCAGAGACAAATCTACAGTAGTGAAAGAGAAGGCCCACAGTGTTTCATCTCTGAGGTAGGGTTAGCATGGTGAGCGTTGTGCAAATCTATTCAAGACATGATGGTTGAAGGGAATTAGCTGTTCCTGAAACCTGGTGGTGTGGGACTTCAGGCTTGTGCAATTTTTTCCTAGCAGCAGCAGCAAGAATGACCAGAATGATGGGGAGCAACACACATAAAAGTCGCTGGTGAACGCAGCAGGTCAGGCAGCATCTCTAGGAAGAGGTACAGTCAACGTTTCGGGCTGAGACCCTTCATCAGGACTAACTGAAAGAAGAGCTAGTAAGAGATTCTGCTGCGTTCACCAGCAACTTTTATGCGTGTTGCTTGAAATTCCAGCATCTGCAGATTTCCTTGTGTTTATGAGAACGATGGGGATCCTGTTGATAGATAGTGCCTCCTTATAGATGCTGTCAATGGTGGGGAGGGTGACGGCCACGATGGACTGGGCTGGGTTCATTACTTTCTGCAGTCTGTTGCATTTCTGTGCATTGGAACAAGTTTCATGACATGTACTAAACCGGATTCTGATCCATACTAGATCGTGATGCAATCAGTCAGGATACTTTCAACAGTGTATCTGTAAATGTTTGTTAAGAGAATCAGAGGACATGCCAACTATCAGCCCATGCACGAGTGCAGGATGCACAGGATCACCCAAGGATCAAATTAATCACTAACTCTCCGAGGAAGGAAGGGCTTGGTGATTTAAGCTGTCTAACGTTTGTGGTCCCTTATATGAATGTTCTGTGCGCATTTTCACAGCACACAAAATGGCAACAATAGTTCGAGTAACAGATTGCTTATCTTTAACAAAGTGTGTCCAAGTGGTTCCTCATGATACAAACTACTCTTCCACTATTCTTGCAGTCATTTCTCTTTTCTGGCTCTCTCGGATTGTCTCATTACCAACTCTGCATATAAAAAAAAAGAAAAATAGCGTACCTTGATCATTTACATTTCAGATTATTGACATCTGTATACCTAGTGCCCAAGCATTCAGTCTCATGCCACAAAAAAATCCTGTTTGTGAAATCAGAGCATCTCCACTGCTTCGTTATTAAATGCTCAGTCTGATAGGAGAGCTATAGGAGAGCTTTAACACGTTCATTGATTTCCCTTCAAATTTTGACGATACCCACACTCTGCACATTCATACCTCAAAGCTGTTATTATAAGTATGTCTCACTGTGAGATCGCGTGCCTATAAATAAAGGAAATTGTTAACTTCAACATATCATTGCTCTACTTCAACAATATAGTCCACTTTAACCTCTGAAACATCAACACCAAAGCCATTGGCTTAAAAATCCCTGTGTAAGAGCAACTGAGAGAGCAGGTGCATTTCTCAGTTCCTCTGTCTCTCCTTCTCTCATCTTTTTTGTCCTGACGCTTTGATCCCGGAGTCGTGCAGCCCTAGCCTCATCCGATTCTTGTTCTCTCCTTCTCCTTGCCGCTTCCCGATGACGTTTGGTGTCATCTCTTGACCATAATGTCCCCCTTCTCTTTCCACGCGGCATAATTAGGCTGACCATTTTTTTTACCCTAATGCTGGCTCAAGGATACGAAGCAGTAATACCAAAGCCTCCAGGATGCTGATTATTCTTGATATGTGGTTGGCGCTCTCCTAAATGGATGTGATATAGTCACCGCTGTCCTTTGACTGCAGCAAAGGGTTTGATGGGTGTCTCGAAGTACGTCATTACAATAAGATTTAATTATCTCTTATTGATGGGTCTCAGTTAGATCTGTCCCAATCCTGCACATGCTGATGGTGATTAGCAGAATGTGACTGCTCGAAATAGAGCTGCCCTGCCCTTTTGCTCCGGTTGGTGTCGCTGCTGTGAGCATTGTGAGTTGCTTCTGAGGCTGGCCGTGCGCATGCATCGTGGTGTCGTGTCGCGGCTGCCATCATGGCTGACATCAGCTCTCTGGTGAAAGTGGCACTGTTGATTTTGGCGAGTGAGCAATTTTTAACGAATATATAACCCTGAACCTTGCCTGCATTCTGTAAGTTAGCGCGTCTTAAGTCGATTTAGCCAAAAATAGTGCCGCCGTAATGAACTGTTTGCGCTAATTGGAGGTCACAAATAGACAGACAGAGCATGAGAGTTTTAGCAGTATATAGATACGACCTCCGGGTTGTACTGGGGCAAGCCCACAAGTATCACCACACATTCCTGCACTAAAATACCATACCCACAATGCTTGGCAGAACAACACAACAAAAAAAAAGCAACACAAGCCCCTTTCCTCCCTCCCTCACACCCACAAAATTCCTTCAACACCAGAATGAACGATTGACCTTAGGGCTCTAATTTTCGGTATTGACTCTTGGACTAGCCAATGGCAGGACCCCGAACTCCAGGCACACCGAAGTGACCAGCCCACGTGCCTCCTGCTCACCGGTCGTCCAGTGCAGACGGAGGCCTGAACAGTGGATCTCCTTCATCACCTGACCACGTCACTGGCCTTCCTGCGCGAGATGTCATGCTTCCAAGGTAGGACATGGAGAGTGGACAAGAAGGAAAAAAGGTGAAGAAAACAACAGTGGCCAGCAAGACAGAGGCAAACTGGTACTGACAGCCTCTCCATCAGCAATAATAGTAGGGGTGGAAATGCTTGTGGGGAGAAACAAGTGTGAATGAATATGCTGTTTGCAGTCTCAGTTCTGCTGTAATCTCAAAATGGGATTCCTTCTACAGCATTCCAGTGATTTTACTGCTTACCTTTAAACTTTCTTCTCAAAAGCACGCCTACTGTCCTCTTCTCATTACTAACAGAGGAGGGACAGAAGCCTAAAGACATACAGTTAATGTTTTAGAAACAGCTTCCTTCCCTCCACCATTAAATGTCTGAACAGACAGTAAACCCATGAACACCACCTCACTGCTTTGCTCTTTTTGCACTGTTCATTTAATTTTGTATTATACATGCATCTTATTTTGATTTTTATGAATGGTTTATAAGGATAATTTATGTGCTGCACTGTACTGCTGCCACAAAATAACAGAATTCACAATGCATGTGTAAGGGGGTTTCGTCTTTTATGTTACTAATTAAAATGGCTTCTTTGTTATGTTATACTCGGGAATGCTTCTTTGTTATGTTAAACGCTGAGAAAGCTTTGCGCTAGCAGCTTGTTATGGGTTAGGGGGTGATAAGGGGATGTTACGAACCATTTGGGATAGTTGTTATGACTTTGGAGTATCTGGAAGATTTGTATGCGCAGGGTTTCTGAAACAGAAGGCGGGAGAGAGAGACAGAGGATGCTGTGAGTCCGCTAACGGGGTGGGACCCCGAGGAGGGCGTTCGGCGAGGAGAGGAGACGGAGACGGACTCGTTTGGAGCGTCTGGTCCACCACGGTTGTTGGTCCCAGGTGGCCGGTCGAGGTGGTCTGAAGGGTCGCAGGGTGAAGAAGAAGGGTCTTGAGCTCCAACTGTTTTGTGCACGAACAGACTGAACTTTGATAAGTGTGGTGCCTATGATTTTCCTTTTATATTTTATTCTCTATTAATTATATAGTTCCAGTAATATCTATAAACTGTAAATCATTTAATCGTATCTGGTGTATTGTCTGTTATTTGGGCGGGGTGGGATACATCACACAGCATCCACACAAACTAATTACCCAGTTTGGCGGGGCCGAGGGCTGTTTCCCTAGACGACAGCGAGCCGAGTGACCCTGAGGGTGGCCAGGGACCTACACATGTCAGTGGTAATCAACCTGAATGTTTCCAGCCAGATTCCATCATCAACCCTTAAATTCTGCACAGATCTTGCCCCTTTTGAAATTTTGTTCAGTGAGCATTAACTGTGCATGCCAAGCACTGGCTTCCTAACTACAAACACAGCATATACCAATTAAAATTCTCGTCCTTGCATTAAAACTCATCCACATCTACCTGACTCCGCCCAACACCTTTTGGTGAACAACCTCTTCAGCTGCACACTTCAAAAACTTAGTGTTGCTCCAACCCTGGCCCTTGGGCATTCACCTACCCTTTGTCTCAGCAATACAGATCACATCATCAATAGCCCCCACCACAAAATTTGGCGATATAATATTTCTAATATATTTGATACACATTTTATTTTTGTTCATTATGGTTTTCTAAAGTACCTTGGATGTTTTCCATTGCTTGCAAGTGTACTAAGTAATTCACACACCTATTTTTAATGTTAGACCAGTTTAAAATGAAGCCAGTTAGCTGTTCTCAGACAATTCCTCATACATTCCCTGGGCCATGACCCCACTACAGAACACTAGGCCACTATCATCTCTCAAAATACACCAACTGGATGGTGTCCTAACCTTGTGATGCCCGTTTTCAGCACCCAGCCTTCTCCACTGCAACAGTGAGGACAAATGCAAACTTAAGGAGCAATACTTCACATTCCATTTGGGTAGCCTACTGCCCAAGACTACCAACAGTGAATTCTCCAATTTGAGGCAACCAACACCCCCTGACACTTTCCCACCCTTCCAGTCAACCTAGGTTCCATCTTCCTTTGTGCACCATTCCATCTCTATCTGCCCATCATCCAACATCTCTCCACCTATGCCACTGCCTTGGTAACCCCTTTCTATTCCCTTTCCCATATTCCCATTATCCCTCTCTTATCTGGTTTCACTGATTACCTTTCCATCCTCAATTCAACACCCTTCCTCCTTCTACCACTCCATCTGCCTTCATTTTTCCTTCCTATCACCCACCAGCATGTTGCCCTCTTCAACCTAATTCCCTCTTGTCATCAAGCCAGTGGTTCTACCCATCACCCACTTCAATCCCCTCCCTCTCTAAACTATCTTCTTTCCACACCCTTGACACTTGATGTAAGGTCACAAGCCAAAACATCGACCATCCCTATTCCTCCACAGATGCTGTTTGTCTCATGAGCCAGCTTGTTTTCTTTTTTCACTCCAGATTGCAGCATCTGCTGCCCCATGTGTCTCTATTATTAAATTGATACCATTTTGCTCGGAGTATAAACTAACCACGGTTCCACAACAATAATATTCTCACACATCTCAAAAGGTTAAACAGTTAAGTGTGAAACCACTGCTGCTTCGGTCATCTCAACTACGTAACTAAGCAAATACCACTCATTGAAGGGAATTACAAGACGTTCACAACTTGTGTGTACTCTCCCCTCCTCCCCCCAACAGTAGAAAAGATTATAGTTGTCCAATTACACAAACACATCACACCAAAATAAACAAGAGAAAATCTGCAGATACTGGAAATCCAAGCAATACACACAAAATGCTGGAGGGACTCAACAGGCCAGGTAGCATCTACGGAAAAGAGTACATTTGATGCTTCAGGCTAAGACCCTTCATCAGGACTGGTGAAGAACTGGGGAAAGGGGAATCTGTTAAGAGAGGACAGAAGACCATGAAAGAAAGGAAAGAGGTAGGAGCACCAGAAGGAGATGATAGGCAAGTAAGAAACTGGATCACCTAAACTGCATATGGCCCATTGGTATCAGGTTGTGCACTATTACTCTTTGATAACCTTCCCTCTTTCCTCCATTCAGGCATTCATGAAAACACCTTTCACCATACTTCCAAACATCAGCCTATTTTCTTATGTGCCTCAGTGGCAAAGATTGTCTAATACGCTCTTGTGAAGCATGCCAAGAATTTTACCACATGCTAAATAAATACAAGTTATTTTGTAAAGTCATTGTATTGGACAAAGATTGAACCGATTATTTATCCATAATAAAGAAAGAAAAGGACTATGTTCTCCAACCACTCACGTACAGCCTCCTATACTACTCTTCAGTTAGATGGAAGATATAGATTGGTGGGCTGAATATCATAATTCGGCTCCTATGTCTTATGGAAGATACTTCCCCTCACTAAATTGCCCTCCTTTACTAACATAACCAGAGCATATTCTCAGTTTGGAAATCAAATACTGCAACCTTTGTATCTGAAACATAGCCCAAATATTGCTCTTTATGTAGCAAAACACCAAAGTGAAATTAGATCAGGGGTTCCCAACATGGGGTCCAAAGACTCCTTGCTTATTGGTATCAGTCCATGGGAACCCCTGGATCAGATCCTTAAATACCGTCTGTCAAATCGCCTAGTAAGCAAGAGGAAAATTTAGCTTTAGCATTACAGTATCGTTATTCCAGAGCAAGAACTTTATGGTTCACTTTTCTATCAGATGTTGAGCAATCAGCTAGTACTTTCTTGGATTCTCTATTTTCATTGTACCATCAGGGAGAAGGTACAGGAGCCTGAAGACACACACTCAACATTTTAGGAGCAGCTCCTTTCCTCCTGCCATCATGGTCCGCGAACCCATGAACATTACTGTTTTGCTTTTTAGAATTATTTATACATTTATAATTTAGAGTAAATTTTATTGTATTGCACGGTACTGCTGTCGCAAAACAACCAATTTCAGTGAAAATAAACCTGATTCTGATTCTGAATGTCAACTGCACAACATGCTGAAATGCCATTTAAATTTCATTGCATGCAATTTGTTGACTGCACGTTTCTCTTCATAGATACTGTTTGACCTGCTCAGTTCCTCCAGCGCCTTTTGTTACCCCTTTTGAACCATCTGCCCTCTGTCAAGCCATGATGCAGTTTCTGTGGACAGCAGCAGAACTAAGTCACTCAGCTCAATTGTGAGTCAGTAGGAAACTTCATTTTTTGTTTTATCGTAAGTATGTGACCAATGTGGACACCACTATCAAGTTTTTAAGTAAAAATATCAGACAATTCAATTTCAACACTACCAGGAGTTGAAAAGGATTGTAAATAAGTCTTTCTTCCCCTTTTCCCACACTATTGCTCATCGCGATGGCAGCATCTCTGAACTTTCCTGCTTCCAGTTTTGTGGTGTACGCCCAGTTATGGATGAACTCTCGATTCTCACATGACTCCAGCTTCAAGCAACCCCGCAGGACTGGAGCATAAAGAAACTGCAGACGCAGGAGATCTGAGACAAATTTGAAACTGCCAGCAGCAGAGGCCAGCATCTGTGGGTGAGAATATCTGCAGGACAAATTAAATCAGCCAGTTTCACTTTAAACCAATAACAATCCACTACACTGCAGTCACAACAAGAAGCAATGATTGGCACAAACTTTATCCAGATAACTAGTGTTGGACTTTTGCAATTATTCTCTCCTTTATCCACATTTTCTGAATGCATAGTGGTGATTGTATCAGTGCATCTACTGCAGTTTTATGTTACTCTTGTCTGAAACAAAATGAGGATGCTATGACTTGCATGAAAAAGATGGGCCAAAGGGCCTGCTTCCACACTGTATTACCCTACGACCAATCTCAATAAAATGCCATGAATTTGCAGTATGTAGTATATAGCTCTCCGGCTCTCAATAGTGTGACATGAACCAAAAGTAACGAACCGGGTCAGGTCACAGATCTCTCAGTGGGTGAGCATCTGGGGGACAGTGACTACCACTCCCTGACCTTTAGCATTATCTTAGAAAAGGATAGAATCAAAGAGGACAGGAAAATTTTTAATTGGGGAAGGGCAAATTATGAGGCTATAAGGCTAGAACTTGCGGGTGTGAATTGGGATGATGTTTTTGCAGGGAAACGTACTATGGATGTGAGGTCGATGTTTAGAGATCTCTTGCAGGATGTTAGCGATAAATTTGTCCCAGTCAGGAAGATAAAGAATGGTAGGGTGAAGGAACCATGAGTGACAAGTGAGGTGGAAAATTTAGTCAGGTGGAAGAAGGCAGCATACATGAGGTTTAGAAAGCAAGGATCAGATGGATCTATTGAGGAATATAGGGTAGCAAGAAAGGAGCTTAAGAAGGGGCTGAGGAGAACAAGACGGGCATAAGAGGGCCTTGGCGAGTACGGTAAAGGAAAACCCCAAGGCATTCTTCAATTATGTGAAGAACAAAAGGATGACAGAAGTGAAGGTAGGACTGATTAGAGATAAAGGTGGGAAGATGTGCCTGGAGGCTGTGGAAGTGAGTGAGGTCCTCAATGAACTTTTCTCTTCGGTATTCACCAATGACAGGGAACTTGATGATGGTGAGGACAATATAAGTGAGGTTGATGTTCTGGAGCATGTTGATATTCAGGGAGAGGTGGTGTTGGAGTTATTAAAATACATTAGGATGGATAAGTCCCCGAGGCCTGACGGAATATTCCCCAGGCTGCTCAACGAGACAAGGGAAGAGATCGCTGAACCTCTGGCTAGGATCTTTATGTCCTCATTGTCTATGGGAATGGTACCGGAGGATTGGAGGGAGGAGAATGTTGTCCCCTTGTTCAAAAAAGGTAGTAGGGATAGTCCAGGTAATTACAGACCAGTGAGCCTTACGTCTGTGGTGGGAAAGCTGTTGGAAAAGATTCTTAGAGATAGGATCTATGGGGACTTAGAGAATCATGGTCTGATCAGGGACAGTCAGCATGGCTTTGTGAAGGGCAGATCGTGTCTAACAAGCCTGATAGAGTTCTTTGAGGAGGTGACCAGGCATATAGATGAGGGTAGTGCAGTGGATGTGATCTATATGGATTTTGGTAAGGCATTTGACAAGGGTCCACATGGTAGGCTTATTCAGAAAGTCAGAAGACATGGGATCCAGGGAATTTTGGCCAGATGGATTCAGAATTGGCTTGCCTGCAGAAGGCAGAGGGTCGTGGTGGAGGGAGTACATTCAGATTGGAGGGTTGTGACTAGTGGTGTCCCACAAGGATCGGTTCTGGGACCTCTACTTCTCGTGATTTTTATTAACGACCTGAACGTGGGGGTAGAAGGGTGGATTGGCAAGTTTGCAGACGACATAAAGGTTGGTGGTGTTGTAGATAGTGTAGAGGATTGACGAAGATTGCAGAGAGACATTGATAGTTTGAAGTGGGCTGAGAAGTGGCAGATGGAGTTCAACCAGGAGAAGTGTGAGGTGGTACACTTTGGAAGGACAAACTCCAAGGCAGAGTACAAAGTAACTGGCAGGATACTTGGTAGTGTGGAGGAGCAGAGGGATCTGGGGGTACCTGTCCACAGATCCCTGAAAGTTGCCTCATAGGTAGATAGGGTAGTTAAGAAAGCTTATGGGGTGTTAGCTTTCATAAGTCGAGGGATAGAGTTTAAGAGTCGCGAGGTAATGATGCAGCTCCATAAAACTCCAGTTAGGCCACACTTGGAGTACTGTGTCCAGTTCTGGTCGCCTCACTATAGAAGGATGTGGAAGCATTGGAAAGGGTACAGAGGAGATTTACCAGGATGCTGCCTGGTTTAGAAAGTATGGATTATGATCAGAGATTAAGGGAGCTAGGACTTTACTCTTTGGAGAGAAGGAGGATGAGAGGAGACATGATAGAGGTATACAAGATATTAAGAGGAATAGATAGAGTGGATAGCCACCACCTCTTCCCCAGGGCACCACTGCTCAACACAAGAGGACATGGCTTTAAGGTAAGGAATGGAAAGTTCAAGGGCGATATTAGAGGAAGGTTTTTTTACTCAGAGGGTGGTTGGTGCATGGAATATACTGCCCAAGTCAGTGGTGGAGGCAGATACACTTGTGAAATTTAAGAGGCTACTAGATAGGTATATGGAAGAATTTAAGGTGGGGGGTTATATGGGAGGCAGGGTTTGAGGGTCGGCACAACCATGTGGGCCGAAGGGACTGTACTATGCTGTACTATTCTATGTTCTATACGTTTAAAAGTGCTCAGTATTTCTGGAAGATCCCCCAGGATATTGCTTCAATATGAAACGACGAAATCTCGTGAACGTAACCGGATGATGTCTTCCACGTGTGGTGACCCTTACAAAGTAACTTTACAAAATAACCAAGATTTGGCAAGATGAAGCTCAAAACAAATCATCGAGTTGCTGGATCTGTACTCACTGCAGTTTAGAAGAATGAGAGGGGAATCTCACTGAAACATATTGAATATTGAAAGGCAGAGATAGAGTGGGTGTGGAGAAGACATTTCCAGTAATGGGAGAGTCTTGGACCAGAGAGCACAGCTACAGAATACACAGACGTCCCTTTAGAACAGAGATGAGGAGGAGTTTACTTAGCCACAAGGTGGTGAATCTATGGAATTCATTGCCACAGACGGCTGCGGAGGCCAAGTCATTGAGTATATTTAAAGCGGGGGTTGATTAGTAAGTCTTTTAAATGGGTTGACAGGGATAACAAATCAGTCATGATGGAATGGCAGAACAGGCTCAATGGATTGAATGGACTAATTCTGTTCCTTGGTTCAATGGAGCACCATGGTAGCTTAGTGGTTAGCGAGACATCATTACAGCTCAGCGCATTCTGGAGTTCAGTTCTGGTGCCGTCTGTAAGAAGTTTGCACATTCTCCAGATGAAGTCCAAGTTTCCTCCAGGTGCAGCAGTTTCCCCTCACAGTCCAAAGACACAGCAGTCAGTAGGTTAACTGGTCATTGTAAATTGCTCTGTGCTTAAGCTATGGTTAAATAGGATGTTTGCTGGGCGGTGTGGCTTGTGGGGCCAGAAGAAATGTTCTGCACTGCATGTCTAAAGTAAAATAAATCACGGTCTTACAGATCAGAGAGTCACAGGAGCAGGGCTGGACAGACCTTTAACCCCCTTGGTGATTGTGGATTCTTCAGAGGATTACTTCAAATATGCACAGATCAGAATCCTGATCACCTGGAATGATAACAATCTACCCAGTGGAGTTGGTCACAATGAAGAGCCAAGTACAATACACAGTTCTGGAGGATGAGCAGCAGCAATATTTCACAGGACCATGTAAAATAGAAATCAGTTACCCAGAAGACCATGAGACCACAAGACAGAGAAGAATAATCAGGCCATTCAGCCCATCGAGTCCGCTCCGCCATTCCATCGTGGATGATCCCAGATTCCACTCAACCCCATACACCTGCCTTCTCGTCATAACCTCGGATGCCCAGACCCAATCAGAAAACTATCAATTTTGGCTTTGAAAATACCCATGGACTTGGCTCCACCACAGTCCGTGGCAGAGCATTCCACAGATTTGCTACACTCTGGCTAAAAATATTTCTCCTTACCTCTGTTCTAAGGGGGGCTGCCCCTCAATTTTGAGACTGTGCCCTCTAGTTCTGGACCTCCCCACCACAGGAAACATCCTCGCCACATCCACCCTATCTAGTCCTTTCAACATTTGATAGGTTTCAATGAGATTTCCCCCCTCCCTCACCCCCCATTCTTCTAAATTCCGGTGAGTTCAGGCTCAAAGCTGCTAAACACTCATCTGTTAACCCCTTCATTCTTGGAATCATCCCCATGAACCTCCTCTGGACTCTGTCCAATGACAACTCATCCTTTCTCAGATATGGGGCTCAAAACTGTTGGCAATAGTCCAAGTGCTGCCTGACTAGTGTCTTTATAAAGCCTCAGCATTATCTCCTTGATTTTATATTCTATTCCCCTTGAAATGAATGCCAACATTGCATTTGCCTTCTTTACCACAGACTCAACCTGTAAGTTAACCTCCTGGGAGACTTGCATGAGGACTCCTAAATCCCTATTGAAAATAAACTAACACAAAATATAAAAACGGATAGTAAAAGTTTTCATAATTATAAAAAGCAGAAAAGGTCGACTAAAGTGAACGTAGGTCCCTTGGAGGACGGGAAGGGGGAATTGATATTGGGTAACGAGGAATAGCAGAGGCTTTGAATGACTATTTTGTGTTGGTCTTCACAGTGGAGGACACATCTAACATGCCAAAGAGAGATGTTATGGATGCAATGGGAGGTGAGGACCTCAATAAATAGCTATTACTAAAGAGGTAGTGCTGAGCAAACTTGAGGGCCTGAAAATGGACAAGTCCCCTGGTCCTGATGGAAAACATCCCAGGGTACTAAAAGAAATGGCAAAAGTTATAGTAGAGGCTTTGGTAATAATTCACCCAAATTCTCTAGACTTTGGGCAGGTCCCAGCGGATTGGAAGACGGTGAATGTCACACCACTGTTCAAAAAAGGATGCGGGCAAAAAGCAGGTAACTATAGGCCAGTTAGTTTAACATCTGTAGTTGGGAAAAATGCTTGAAGCTGTCATTAAAGAAAAAATAGCGAGGCATCTAGAAAGAAGTAGATCCATCATACAGACGCAGCATGGATTCAGCAAAGGCAGGTCCTGTTTGAAAAGCTTACTAGAGCTCTTTGAGGATATAAGGAGCACAGTGGATAGAGGGGAACAGATGGATGTTATTTACTTGGATTTCCAGAAGGCATTCAATAAGGTACTACATAAAAGACTTATCCTTAAGACAAAGTTGCATAGAGTTGGGGTGATGTAATAGAGGATTGGTTCACTAATAGAAAGCAGAGAGTTGGGATACATGGGTATTCTCAGGTTGGCAATCAGTGGTGAATGGTCTGCCGCAGAGGTCAGTGCTGGGCCCACAACTGCTCATGTTACACATTAACGATCTGGAAGAGGAGACCGAGTGTAGTCTATCTAAGTTTGCTGATGATACTAAATTGAGTGGAAAAGTAAATTGTGCAGAAGATACGGAGAGTCTGCAAAGAGATATAGATATGTTACGTGAGTGGGCAAGGGTCTGGCAGATGGAATACAAAGTTGGTAAATGCAAGGTCATCCACTTTAGAAGGACAAAAGAAAGATCAGATTATTATTTACATGGTAAAAAAAAATTGCAGCATGCTGCTGTGCAGAGGGACTTGTGAGTGCTTGTGCCTGAATCACAAAAGGTTGGTTTGCAGGTGCAGCAGGCTATCAAGGAGGTAAATGGAATGTTGGCCTTCATTGCTAGAGGGATTGAACTTAACAGCAGGGAAGTTATGCTGCAACTGTACAGTATACTACCTGGAGTACTGTGAGCAGTTCTGGTCTGCTTACTTGAGGAAGAATATAATGGCTTTGAAGGCGGTGTAGAGGAGGTTCACCAGGTTGATTCCAAAGATGATGGGATAAACTATGAGGAGAGATTGAGTCGCCCGGAGCTGTCCTCACTGGAATTCAGAAGAATGAGAGGAGATCTTACAGAAATATATAAAATTATGAAAGAGATGGATAAATTATTTGAGGCAGGAAAGTTGATTCCACTGGTAGGTGAAACTACAACTCGGGGACCTCAGGATTCAGGGGAGTAGATTTAGGATGGAGATGAGAAGGAACTGCTTTTCCCAGACAGTGGTGAATCTGTGGAATTCTCTGCCCAATGACGCAGTGGAGGCTATCTCAGTAAATATGTTTAAGATAAAGTTGGATAGATTTTTGCATAGTAGGGGAATTAAGGGTTATGGGGAAAATGCAGGTAGGTGGAGATGTCCATGGCCAGATCAGTCATGATCTTATTGAATGGCGGAGCAGGCTTGACAGGCCAGATGGCCTACTCCTGCTATTTCTTACGTTATGTTCTCTGCCGTTTGAATTTCTCCCCATTTAGATAATAGTCTGCACATTTGTTCCTTTTACCAAAATGCACGATCAAACATTTCCCAACACTGTATTCCATCTGCCACTTTTTTGTATCCATTCTTCCAATTTGTCTAAGTCCTTCAGCAATTGCATTGCTTCCCAATATTGACCCGAGAAACAGCCAACCAGAAAAGGCCCCCTTTATTCCCACTTGCTGCCTCCTGCCTGTCAGCCATTCCTCTTATCCATGCCAGTACTTTTCCTGTAATCCCATGGAATTTTATCTTGTTAAGCAGTTTCATGTGTGGTACCTTATCAAAAGCCTTCTGAAAATCCAAGTAAATAACATCAACTGTCTCTCCTTTGTCCATCCTGCTTGTTACTTCCTCAAAGAATTCTAACAGATTTGCCAGGCAAGATTTCCCTTTACAGAAACTTTGACTTATTTTATCATTAGTCTCTAAGTACCCCAAATCCTCATCCTTAATAATGGACTCCAACACTTTCCCAATCACTGAGGTTAGGCCTACTGGCCTATAATATCCTTTCTTTTACCTTCCTCCCTTCTTGAAGAGTGGAGTGACATTTGCAATCTTCCAGTCCTCCAGGGCCATGCCAGAATCAAGTGGTTCTTGAAAGATCATGACCAATGCATCCATTATCTCTTCAGCAACCTCTCTCAGGACTCTGGGCTGTTGTCCATCTGGTGCAAGTGACTTATCCTCCTTAAGACCTTTCAGTCTGCCTCGCACTTTTTCCTTCATAATAGCAATGGTGCTCACTCCTGCTCTCTGACACACCACTAGTGTTTTCCACAGTGAAGACTAATACAAAGTACCCATTAAGTTCATCTGCCATTTCCTTGGCCCCCATTACTACCTCACCAGCATCATTTTCCAGTGGTCCAATATAAACTCTCACCTCCCTTTTACCCTTATGTAACTGAAAAAAACGTAATACCTGCTTTACTTTATTGGATAATTCACCCTCATATTTCATCTTTTCCCTTCTTATGGCTTTTTAGTCGTCTTTCGGTGGATTTTAAAAATTTCCCAATCATCCAACTTCCCACTCACTTTTGCTACATGAAATGCCCTTTCCTTGGCTGTTACGTAGTCCTTAACTTCCCTCGTCAGCCACGGTTGCCCACCCCTGACATTTGAGAACAACTACTTCTGTGAGACATATTTATCCTGCGCCTTGTGAACTATTCCCAAAAACTTCAGCTACTTCTGCTCTGTCGTCACCCCCACAAGTATCCCCCTCCAATCCACCTGGGCGAGCTCTTCTCTCATGCCTCAGTAATTCCCTTTATTCTACTATGATACTGATGTGTCTGACTCATGTGTTTCCCTCTCAAATTACAGTACAAATTCAATCATATCACTGTCTCCTAAAGGTTCTTTTACCTTAAGCTCCCTCATAAAACCAGGATAATTACACAACACCCAATCTCAGATAGCCTTTCCCCAAGTAGGTTCAAGCACAAGCTGCTCTAAAAAGCCATCTCATAGTCATTCAACAGTTCCCCTCTTGTGAACCAACATCAACCTGATTTTCCCAATCCCCTTGCATATTGAAGTCCTCTATTACAACTGTGACATTACTCATTACTTGCCCTTTCCAGCTCCCTTTTCAATCTCAAACCCACAACTTGGCTACTATTTGGAGGCCAAGAGATGAATCCTATGTTTTTTTTCCCCCTTGCAGTTTCTTAATTCCACCCAGAAAGATTCGACATTATATGACCCTATGTCACCGCTTTCCAAGGATATAATTCTATCTCTGACCACAGAGCCACACTACCGCCTATGCCTTCCTGCCTGTGCTGTTTATACAAAGTATATCCTTTGATACTAAGCTACCAACTATGGGGAAAAACCCACCTGATTTCTCAGTCCTCTTTCCATTTCAATGGGAACCAAAATGAAGAATATAGCACCAGTGAACATAAGCAAAGATGATGTCCTTCAGACAGTTCACGAAACCACTTCTTTTACTACTACCAATACTTCTTCCAAAAATGATTCTGCTACAGGTCGACCTTCACTAATCCGGCACCACTGGGACCTGAGGAGTGCCAGATTAGTGAAAATGCCAAATTACAGAAAGATCACATTAAGCAATAGCTAACCTTCGCTAATCCGGCACCATTGGGACCCGAGGAGTGCCGGATTAGTGGAAATGCCGAATTACAGAAGGATCACATTAAGCATAATCAGAGCCGGATTATCGAAGGAACCGGATTACAGGTAGTCGGATTAGTGAAGGTTGACTGTACTATTAGAATCCGTGACTTACATTTTGATGGTGTGTTTTGAGCAATCTGGTGCTTTCCTGTCTCCGAGGTTTCGAGCAGTGTGCGGACTGGAGGCCAAGAAGCCTGCAGACAGGACACAAGCCCATGGTCCACTCGATTTCTCGCCAATTGGAGCATCGAACAAGATTGAAATCAACGAGGACGAGAGCAAGAGGCGAGCGGGTGCACAGTACTGTCTGCCTGCATTTGACCGGCCCCTCTTGCCCTCTCCCTCCCGCTCAATGCTGCCAGAGGAAGGTATCTGCATGTGCCCCGTCTTTCTTGTTCTCGCTTCTGCTCCCGAAGAAAGGCGCTTGCGTTTCACAGGTCTCTGTCTCCCCCCCTCGCTTGATGCTGGCGGTGGGTATTGCCGGAGTCCTGGGTCTTGAGCAAGGTTTAATCAATGCAGTTTGTGGATTACACTGTGTAGTTCACGTCACTATGCATTTCTGGTTACTCCTTTTTTAATTGCTGATTTGTGCCATTTTGATTGGAGTGGACTCGTTCAGCAGCCTGAACTCAACAAACGACAGAGCGCTAAATTAAACTTAACTGAACTTTCCTAGATTGTTTCAATGATTCTGTGCTTGGTGTTTTATATTCTGTGCTTTTCGCTCATTTTTGCCATTTACGTGATTTGTTTTTTTTCACACGTCGGGTGTTTGATGTTTTCATTGAATGGGTTCCACGGTGTTTCTTTGTTTTTTAGGCCTGTAGGAAGATGAATCTCTGGGTTGTATACTGCATACTTTCTTTGCTAACAAATGTACTTTGAACATGTTACAAACAGTCAATGGGGCAAATAATAAATGCCAGATCTGAGTTTTACATAAAACATTACAAATGTCAACTTTTAAATGGTATATAAATATTAAAACTAAAGGCAATTAAATAAGAGAAAAATTACAGTATTAATGAATTTCCCAGGACTCGACACAACTCGCAAGCTCATTTATCTGACAGACTGACAGCCTCTTTATAATTTTTAAACTTCCCTTTTCTTCCATGTGCACCAAAACAAAATTTGCTACATTCCAGAGTCAAAAAAAGTGACTTTGAAAAGGCCTACAAATGGCCTAATTCTGCTCATATCTTATAGTCTTATATACGAAAGTCCTAAAATTTATTGCAATTATAGGGAAATCAAGTTCAATTATCAAACTGATTTGCATGGACCCAAACACAAGCACAGCAAGATCTCAATTAAACTGTCAAAAATCAATTTCTTCTATTTTATAAACAGGCCCCCAATCACCATACAGAATGACACACGACAACAATTACTAATCTACTGATATACACCTGCATTGCTCTGTAGGAAATTAATAAAAATGCTTTATTCAGTTCTCAAGTTATCAGAACCTTGACATTCCAACTCTAAAGTGATTGATCCTGATAATTGTCAAGGTAAAGGACAGGAAATGACTTCCCAGTTTAATCATCGGTTGTGTGAATCAAACATTTTGAACTCAGGAGAAGTTAGTTAATTTCCTCAGCTCTGCAACATCTTGCAGTTCTGTACTCAGAAGCGTACCCCCTACTGCATCAGCCATACTGTGACTTATCAGTAAGGTTTCCATTTTAATGGCAATTATGTAAATTATTGTATCGCACCATGGGTCCATGCCTGGAAGCACAAAAGATCAATCATAAGAAAGATTGGATGTTATTTCTGAAGCCCATAATTGCTTAACATACATTTGCTGGAATCAGTGAATATAGTGTCTGCTCCAGAGGTGGCGAACTCACTGATAAGATTTTACTGATTCTGATTCAAACAAAATTGGTATTTTGCCCCAGAAAGACAAGGATTCTTTTAACTGCACCCAAGAATCAACTAACTGGCAGCTATTTCAAAGTCAACTAAATGCTTTCCCACCCTCCCCCTTTTCATCTCAAGACTTTAAATCTTCAAAAAAAAATACACTTGAAGCTTCAAACTTCCAACAAAGTTGTATTTAAACAGCCATGCTCTCTTCTCACTGCTGCCATCAAGATGGTACAGGAGCCTCAGGGCTCATACCACCAAGTTCAGGAACAGGTATTATTTACCCCTTCAAGCAACACACATCGAAGTTGCTGGTGAATGCAGCAGGCCAGGCAGCATCTCTAGGAAGAGGTACAGTCAACGTTTCAGGCCGAGACCCTTCATCAGGACTAACTGAAGGAAGATCTAGTAAGAGATTTGAAAGTGGGAGGGGGAGGGGGAGATCCAAAATGATAGGAGAAGGCAGGAAGGGGAGGGATGGAGCCAAGAGCTGGACAGGTGATTGGCAAAAGGGATATGAGAGGATCATGGGACAGGAGGCCCAGGGAGAAGGAAAGGGGGGAGGGGGGGAAAAACCCAGAGGATGGGCAAGGGGTATAGTCAGAGGGACAGAGGGAGAAAAAGGAGAGAGAGAGAAAGAATTGTGTGTATATAAATAAATAACGGATGGGGTACGAGGGGGAGGTGGGGCATTAGCGGAAGTTAGAGAAGTCGATGTTCATGCCATCAGGTTGGAGGCTACCCAGATGGAATTTAAGGTGTTGTTCCTCCAACCTGAGTGTGGCTTCATCTTTACCGTACAGGAGGCCGTGGATAGACATTTCAAGCCATCAGGTACATTACTTACCCTTTAATCATCAGGATCTTAAACCAAAAGAGATTAAAACTCAACTTCACGAGCCCCATCACCGAAATGTCCCCATAACCTATGGACCCACTTTCAAGGACTCTTCACCTTAAGTTCTCAATATTTATTGCCTATTTATTTGTTATTATTTCTTTCTTTTTGTATTTGCTCAGCTTGCTGTCTTTTGCACACCGGATGGATGCCCAAGTTGATGCGGTCTTTCACTGATTCTATTATGATTATTATTCTATTATGGATTTATTGAGTATACCCGCAAGAAAATGAATCTCAATGCTGTATATGGTGACATTGTACCTTGATAATAATTTTACTTAGAACTTTGAAATAGATATCATATCAGAGTATGCAAGAACAATAGTTAAATCTTTGAGATTTTCTTCCACCTCATAAAGGACACAAGATTAACACATACAAGATGTTGGAGGAAATCAACACGTCAGGTAGCATCTGAGAATTAAAGATGACGTTTCAGGCCAAGGCCTCTCCTCAGACTGGAAAAGAAGGGGGAAGGGGGAAGAAGCAAGGATCAAGCGCACAAGATTTATTGGATTGCCCAAGTGATTAACCAACTAATAAGAATAAAGGAACGCACTCCTCACATACACTGAACTTCTGTCACTCTGCAACAGTGAACTATAACTAGGCAGTAAGAAAAGCAAGTGGATAGAATAAAGTTGTATGAGCTTTTGAAGGTTTGGACATAAAAGGTAATGGTGGAAAAATCAAATGTAGGTTGGTGGTGTCAATGCTTAAGACACATACCGTGTATCAGTAAAAGACTGCAACACTGTGGAATAATACAGCTACTGAAGGAGTCTGAGGAGGATTATCTTCAGCACAATTATCTAATGAACAAGGAAAAATAGCGAAGATGTTTATAGCTCATGTGTAATTTAATTCAATACCTATTCTCCAACTAGAAGTAACTTCTACATACTTTAAATGCAATTGTTCGACTGCTCCATATACTATGGTAACCAAGCAAAACAATTTGCAAAGCAAAGTCCACTAGTAATTGACTGCACAATATTTTTACAGAATCAATTTCCACATCAAACTATATGCAGTTTAAAAAAAAATCACGTGGGTGGTGATAAGCAGGCACCAACACTTGCAGGAGAATAAAATGGAAAAAACCCTTCTCATTAGTTTCCATCCTCTACAATACACAGCTACACAAACTCTGCCTCACTCAGCACTGAATTAACAAGTTTGTGCAAAGAACCGCATTTGCCTTGAACTTGGTCATAACTGAATTACCTTCCACCCCACCAAATCCCACCCTGTGTACAGCAAACTAAAACATTTTCTGATACCGTTTGTAAACAGTTAAATTTGTTTTGGAACAATTTAATGCAAACAGTAACTCAAATGGAGTAGTCAAGTAAGATGAAGGTTGAAATAAACTGAGTTTGGTGAGAATCAAACAATCCTGAGACAGATCTGGGCAGTTTAAGACAGCACATGCATGGAAACTATTCTTCCAAAAGAGCTCTGATGAAAACTTTTTTCCACTTCAGTGACAGCTCATTGGATTCTGGTAAGAAACAGAATGAACAACTATCATTTGATGCAAGAACTTCAAACTGCACAAGAACATTACTTCTGTGGATCAAGTTCTTTTGAAGCCATTGGGCTCAAATCAGGTTGGTGATATTTTTCCAAGACCAATAGGCCTTTGTTGCAACTGTACCAGGGATGTTCAAGTTTACTGTCATGGGGATATACTGTTCATCCAGTATATACATTCTGAGCATACACATGCAGCACCGTACATTACAAACCTCACAAATTATATAAACTTAAGTTAATTAGACATAACTTGCATGATGGAATAATACAGCACAGAAAAAGGCCCTTCAACCTAACCGGTCCATGGCATCCTCCCTATAGGTCCCAGTTGTTTATGCTCAGCCCATAACCCTATGAACCTCTCCCCTCCATGTACCTATCCAAATACCTCTCAAATGCTGCAGTCATACATGCCTTGACTACATCCTCAGGCAGTTCATTCCACATTCTCATTACCACGTGTAAAGAAGTTACCTTTTAAATCACTCCCCTCTTAACAGTGAATCTGTGACATCCAGTTTTGGACTCTCCCAACCTGGGGAAATGACTATTTCAAGCCACCTTACCCAGACCCCTCATAATTATATAAATTTCTCTGAAGTCACCTCTCATTCTCCTGCACTCCAGGAATAAAGATCCAGCATGGGACCAAACTCTCCCAACAAACTTGAGCCCTCTAGTCCAGACAGCACCCGCGAAAACCACTTCTGCACTCTTTCCAATATGACAGATTAAACATAACAATATTGGTGCAACTTGAGGCACAATAGTCCAAGGTAGAACTAGGGTTTTGCATGGCAGTGTAGCTGTCGCTATTGTTGAACCCTGAGGTGAGCCTTCAGGTACCAAAACCGCCTCCCTGCCCTTTCTCTTGCTTAGCCCAAGAATGCAGGGAAAATGAGACAAAGAGGAAGTTAAGATAAAAATTAGAATCTTGAGAAGGAGTTGAATGCTATTAATGCAATTATTTTTTTAGCTGAAACATTATTGTAATGAAAGCGAGGGAAGAAATATTCTCATGTTAAAAAGATTTGGACTCAAGCCCCAATCCACACTACAGAGCCTAAAATCTAAACAGTCAGAGCAGTAGTAATGGGGTACTGACTCGTTGGATATGCCTGAGACATTAAAGGTGGCCACCTAAGCTGCACACAGATGATCCCATTGCTCCACTCAGAGGATTCAATCATTCTCTTTGATGTCCTGCCTAATATTTATTCCTCAAGCAACTTAACTGGAGCAGATCATCCAGCTTTATTACTTCGCCGTTTGTGGGAGCTTGTACTGGTTTTTCTGCTTTATTTAACAATTATATTTATGAAGAACTTTCTTGCTACAAAGTGCTTTTGGACATCCTTGGGAACACTATACAAATGCATGTCTATCTTTTATTTCACAAGACCATACAGGAATACCCAACGTAGCACACAGAAATCTACAGGACATTATTGATCCTTCGGCCCACAAGGTTGTGCCAACCATGTAACCTACTCAAGAAACTGCCTAAAATTACCCTACTACATAGCCTTATTTTTCTAAGCTCTATGTACCTGTCTAAGTCTCTTAAAAGACCCTACTGTATCTGCCTCTGCCACCGTCACTAGCAGTGCATTCCACGCACCCACCACTCTCTGTGTGAAAAACCTACCTCTGAGATCCCCCCTGTACCTATTTCCAAGCACCTTAAAACTATGCCCCCTCACGTTAGCCATTCCAGCACTGGGAAAAAGCCTTTGACTGTCCACATGATCAGTGCCTTTCATCTTATACACGTCTGACAGCTAACCTCTCATCTTCAGTCACTCCAAGGAAAAAAGGCCAAGTTCGCTTAACCTATTTACATAAAGCACACCCTCCAATCCAGACAACATTCTTGTAAGTTTCTTCTGCGTTGAAAGAGCACAGGTTCATTAACTCTAACAGCCCCATGGTACATACCCAATTGAATGCTTCTACTGCATAGCTGAAAATACAATTACCATCTGTCAACAATTTAAGTACTTTTATTTTTAAAAATGTGTTCTTTGCTCAGACATAATATTCTCAATGTACTGACCCTAGCAAAAGGCTGACACAAATGTTTTTTTATATATGATAGGAGGTATAATTTACATTACTTACAACTTAAAACTCACCGTACTTCAAGCATTTTTCAATAAATCCATTAGAGGGCTTTTTTTTAAAAACTTAAAAATGTCATTAAAACTTACAAATCAGAATCTAATCAGTAAATTGCCAGGATAAAAACACTTGCCTCAGTGACTTTTAAATGTCAAGATTCCCTGATGTTCTGTTTTCACCAATTACACCCGAATGACAGATACCTTTATAATCCAGGTATATATTAAAATATTAGCTTTTTTCCCCCCATCTTTTAATGAAATTGTTTTGATTACAACTTCAGATTTATTTGGCAACTTAACTTCAGCATAACACATTTTGCCAATGTTGCAGCAGGACTGTGCTCGGTCCACAGACTGAAGCTTCATCAGCAAGAAAATGTCCTTGCTAAGGAAGACACGATTACAGGTTTTCTTGGAATTTGTAACCTAATAGTGGGCATACCTGGCTGTAGCTGGTGATTACAATTGAACAAAAGAATAAAACTACAACCGTGCAAATCCCTACAGCGTCTCGTGACCATGATCTCGGTCTTGGAGGCTGATGTCAGAAAGTCTTTCTAGGGGGTGAACCCTCGCAAGGCACCAGGTCCTGATACTATACCTGGTAGGGGCCTGAAAACCTGGGCCAATCAACTAACGCAAGTGTTCAAGTACATCTTCAATCTCTCACTGCTGTAATCAGGGTTACCACCTGCTTCAAAAGGATGACAATCATACCAGGTGCCCAAGAAGATCAGGGTCAGCTACCTCAATGACTATCGCCCAGTTAACTCACATCTACAGTGCTTTGAGGAGTTGTTCATGGCCAGAATCAACTCCTGCCTAAACAAAGACTTGGAACCACTGCAGCTTACCCATCACGATAGGTCTACACAGTGGATGCAATCTCACTGGCTCTCCACTTGACCTTAGATCATGTGGACTACAGTAACACCCATGTCAGACTGCTGTTCACTAATTACAGCTCAGTGTTCAACACCTTCATACCCTCAGAACTAATAAACAAGCAGCAAAACCTGGGCCTTTGAACCTCTCCCTGCAATTGAATCCTTAACTTGCTCATTGGGAGACCACAGTCAGTGCGGATCAGCAAGCTTGCTGATGGTACAAAGATTGGAGGTGTAGTGGACAGTGAGGAAGGTTTTCAGGGCCTGCAGAGGGACTTGGACCAGCTGGAAAAATGGGCTGAAAAATGGCAGATGGAGTTTAATACTGACAAGTGTGAGGTATTGCACGTTGGAAGGACAAACCAACGTAGAACATACAGGGTTAATGGTAAGGCACTGAGGAGTGCAGTGGAACAGAGGGATCTGGGAATACAGATATAAAATTCCCTAAAAGTGTTGTCACAGGTAGATAGGGTCGTAAAGAGAGCTTTTGGTACATTGGCCTTTATTAATCGAAGTATTGAGTATAAGAGCTGGAATGTTATGATGAGGTTGTATAAGGCATTGGTGAGGCCGAATCTGGAGTATTGTGTTCAGTTTTGGTCACCAAGTTACAGGAAGGATATAAATAAGGTTGAAAGAGTGCACAGAAGGTTTACAAGGATGTTGCCAGGACTTGAGAAACTCAGTTAGAGAGAAAGGTTGAATAGGTTAGGACTTTATTCCCTGGAGCGTAGAAGAATGAGGGGAAATTTGATAGAGGTATATAAAATTATGATGCGTATAGATAGAGTGAATGCAAGCAGGCTTTTTCCACTGAGGCAAGGGGAGAAAAAAACCAGAGGACATGTGTTAAGGGTGAGGGGAGAAAAGTTTAAAGGGAACATTAGGGGGGGCTTCTTCACACAGAGAGTGGTGGGAGTATGGAATGAGCTGCCAGACGAGGTGGCAAATGCGGGTTCTTTTTTTAACATTTAAGAATAAATTGGACAGATACATGGATGGGAGGTGTATGGAGGGATATGGTCCGTGTGCAGGTCAGTGGGACTAGGCAGAAAATGATTCGGCACAGCCAAGAAGGGCCAAAAGGCCTGTTTCTGTGCTGTAGTTTTTATAGTTCTATGGATCGGAAATAATATCTCCTCCTTGCTAACTAACAATCAACACAGCTGCCCCTCAAGGATGTCCACTTCGCCCACTACTCCACTCTCTCTACACCCATGACTGCGTGACTCAGCACAGCTCAAGCTTTATCTATAAATTTGCAGATGATACAACTATTGGAAGGGTTTCAGATGATGACAAGGAGGCATACAGGAGTTAGGTAAATTGGCTGGTTGTGGTGTGTCGCAACAACAAGTTTGCACTCAGTGTTAGTAAGACCAAGAAATTGATTGTGGACTTCAGGAAGGGGAAGTCGAAGGAACACACGCCAGTTCTCAAAGGGATTGGCAATGGAAAGAATGGGCAGCTTCAAGTTCCCAGATGACAATATCTTTTAAGATCTATCCTGGGCCCAATATACTGATGCAATTACAAAGAAGGCATGACAGCTGTGATATTTCATTACGAGTTTGAGGAGAATTGGTAGGTCACCAAAGACTCTAGCAAATTTCTAAGATGTAATGTGGAGAGCATTCTAACTGGTTGCATCACCATCTGGTATGGAGAGGCCACTGCACAGGATCAGAAGAAGCTGCAGGAAGATGCAAACTCAGCCAGCTCCATAATGGATACAAACCTCCCGAGCATCGAGGACATCTTCAAAAGGCAATGCCTCAAAAAGGCAGCATCCATCATTAAAGACCCGCATCACCCAGGACATGCCTTCTTCTCATTGCTACCACCAAGGAGGAGGCTGAAGACACACACTGAACATTATAGGAACAGCTTCTTCCCCTCTGCCATCAGATTTCTGAATGGACAATCAACCCATGTACACTACCTCACAATTTTTGTTGCTCGCTTTTTGCACTATGCATTTTATTTAACACATGTATATTTCTTACTGTAATTCATAGCTTTTTCATTTTGCATTCCACTGCACTACTGCCGCAAAACAACAAATTTCATGACATATGTCAGTGAAATTGAATTTGACTCTGATTATTCTGATTCATGCTTGTGACAAAAGGTGGTTAACGGCACGGTTATAAATTATTCAATGTGTTTTCCTAGTGAAAAATAAAGTACAGCTTTAAAATGCCAGCTATATAGTCCAAATTTAAGTTTATTGTCATTCAACCATACACATGTATACAGCAAAGCAAAACATTGTTCCTCTGAGGCCAAAGTGCAAACCAGTACACAGAGTCACACACAGCACACTTAGATACATACAGTCACAAAACAACATGAAGACAAGTCCGAGTGGCATAGGCTGAAGATTGACAGGTTGGCATAAAGTGTGAAGAGCATGTTTATGTTACTGACACTATTATAACAAAACAACCAATAGTATAAATATGTGAAACAGTAGCAATAAAAGATGAAGTGACTAGTGTAGAACGAAAGTGTGTCTGTGAGTTGAGGAGTGTTTGGGGGCGGGGGTGTAGTGTGGGGAGATGCAACAGAGCATTCAGACGCAGTGTACATGTGTGCTGGGTGGCAGCAGAGTGTAACAAATCCAGCAACCTGGGGGAAAGAGGGCTGTGCCAAAAATGATGATGACTTTAAAACAGGACCAGTCTCTGCAGCAAACATCTCAGAGCAATCCACACACAATAAATTTCTAGGGCATCAATTGTTCCAAAAGAATCAAACAAGGCATTCAATTCATGGGCAGCAAGTTTCCAAAATAGTAGCAAACTGAATTAAAGGCCAGTCATGGGACACTCTCGGTGCTGTTAGATGGAAGCACATTGGTCAGGACTCCTGATAAACTGCTGCCACAACCTGGTGGAGTCACTTGATCTTCAAAATAGATGAATGGAGTCTCTGTTCAATTTTCATCCAAGAATTGGCCCACTGACAATGCAGAGCTTCCTCAACAATAGAAACGGCTTAGATTAAGTGCTCAAGTACAGCAAAAGGATTTGAATCCATAATATCCTTGGTGAAGGACAAGTTGACAATTGTCTAACACACTGAACATAGAGATATGGACATGCAGTTGATCACTACACAGATTTGGTTAACAAGTTAAATAGTTTTATTTCACGGGATAGGAATCAATTAATCCTCAGTGCCTTTTCCTTATTTTCAGTAAACACATAATAGCATTTAAACATAGCAATTTATCTCTCGTTGACAAATGATTCCCTAATTAATAACTCAACAGCAAAATAACTGACTGTGTGTTCAATTATGTCCCAAAGCCGATTTTCTCAAAAACATTTGAACTTTCTTTGGATAATAACAGAGATCTCTGAGTGCTTCTGTGAACAAGCAGATTTTCGGTATTGCTGGGTACACGGGCATTGGGTGATAGGTGCTATATTGTGAAGTTGGCAATGCAAAATTCTTGAAAAGAAAGCCATGATTTATTTTAATCTGGAATATTTTTTCAAAGCTGCCAAAGAGAATATATATATATATAGATATAGCTGTATAGAGATATATATATAGATATAGCTGTATAGATATATATATAGATATAGCTGTATAGATATATATATATATATAGATATAGCTGTATAGATATATATATATATATAGATATAGCTGTATAGATATATATATAGATATAGCTGTATAGATATATATATATAGATATAGCTGTATAGATATATATATATAGATATAGCTGTATAGATATATATAGATATAGCTGTATAGATATATATAGATATAGCTGTATAGATATATATAGATATAGCTGTATAGATATATATAGATATAGCTGTATAGATATATATAGATATAGCTGTATAGATATATATATAGATATAGCTGTATAGATATATATATAGATATAGCTGTATAGATATATATATAGATATAGCTGTATAGATATATATATAGATATAGCTGTATAGATATATATATATACACATATACACATACATACACACACACAGCATGTTTTGCAAATATTTAAACAAATTGCTCTGCAGGTATTATTTGAGCATTTACGGACCCATTTTCATTTACAATGTATGGTTTTTACCTATGTACTACAGCAGCAATACATTTGAGCAGGATTGTATTAAGATTAAGTTACAACCTAATTGCATGTAGATTTAAAGCTTTCTTATTCAGAGATCACTGATGCTATTACACCTGTGCGAGGTCTTAAGAGAGGGAATTGCACAATTTGGTCTGGCACTGCAAATGGTCAAAATGAAAAATTACATCCAAGAAAGAGGTATGAAGGATGGAACAAAAAGCTGGAAGAACCAAGTGGGACAGGCAGCACCTGTGGAACAAAAGGTGCAAGTTCATGGTTCACGTCCAAAAAAAAGTATTTCGTTGTTGATTGATACTAACTTGTAAAAAAAAATAAATTAGCCAAACTGAACATAATTCAGCAGTACTTGCGCAAAGAGAGTTAGTTTCTTTTCTAAATAGCACTGACATTATTTAAGAGCAATTTCCAAGCCTGGGCTTTGGTGTTCTCACCATTCTAATGTAGCACTGACTTTGTGCAAAAAGAAGTTTGCACTTTGCCAGGAAAAGTCTAATTTCTGCAAGTTAATAGGCTGGATTTTGCTGAATGCTGGCGATTCCATGAGGCACTGCCAGCACTTCTCTGTGCAAGTGCCATAAAGCTGTATGGAAAGGAATCCCTGAACCCGTACTGAGATACAGCACAGTTAAAGGGCCCTTCTGGCCCAACAAGCCTGAACTGCTCAATTACACCCATACCACCAATTGACCTACTACACACATCTTTGGAACATGGGAGGAAACTGAAGCACCCTGAGGAAACCCACAGGGTCACAGAGAGAATAGATGGCATATAGACGGCAGCGGAATTGAGCCCAGGTCGCTGGTGCTATAACAGCATTAAGCTAACCACTACGTTACCGTGCCGCCCACAATAAATACAGTTCTGAACTTTGGAAGAAACATACCAGATCACAGGAAGGAGGTGGGACTTCCAGTAGAGCTCATGGAGTGAAGTCGTGTTCTTGACTCGCTCCATTACCTCTGAGTTTTTCTTCTGATGATCAGCTATATTTTAATTAACCATTAAGGTATCGACTTTTACAATATTTTGAAATAAATTGGGCTCTTTGATAATCGGATGTGTTTAAGGTCTGCTATGTCTAAGAATGGAAAAAACGGGAAGGACGGCAAACCTCCGGTTAGACCGAAAGGTACCGATTTTCCTCCGACTGAACCACCGGTGACTTTGAAAGCTATATCGGAGCTAATTCAAAGGGAAATTTCAACCTCTGTTACGGAGCTGATTCGTGCGGAAATTTCAATTAATTTCCAGAAAATTGCCAATTCAATCGATAAGATTCAAACATCTATTACGGAACATCAGTCGGCTATATCTGATCTTCAAAAATCTATGCAACAAAGTGAGCTCAAGATGGAGAAAATCGAAGAAACAATTAATGTAATGAAGAAGAAACTTGACTTTCTGACCTTTAAAAACTCTTAGAATCCAGAATGCGACAGCAGAATCTTCAAATGATTGGGGTGCGTGAAGCTGTTGAATCTGATAACCCTACGAAGTATTTTTCTCAACTTTTAAAAGATGCATTTCCTACTGTATTTCCTGACCAACCACCGTTATTGGATCGTGTTCACAGAGTTCCATCATACTCGTCTAAGTCAGATAAACCTCGACATGTTATATTACGTTTTCATTACTTTCAAGACAAGGAGAAACTGTTTCGTTTCGTTCGATCTAAAGGTTACATTGATTTTTTGGATCTTAAGTTCCGATTCGTGGAGGATTTCAGTAAACCAATTCGGGATCAACGGGTTCGTTACAGATCTGTGATGTCGGAACTCTACAAGATGGATTTAAAACCAGCGCTGCTTTACCCTGCACGTCTAAGGATTCGTACGTCGGATGGAGCCTTCCGTTTTTTTGAATCTCCATCGGATGCCCAGAGTTATCTGGATCAATTTTCACCTTCAACATCTTAATCGTAATTTTTAACTATCTCCGTTTGATCGGAGGTTGTGAATTTGTCAGTTTTAATTTTTTTTGCCTTATAGGGGCAGAAAAGTTTATTTTTGATTAATTGATATGGTTGCTAAACTTTCTTTTTATCTGCGTCATTCCTTTCTTTTTCCCAGGGGATTCTGGGTGGTTATTCCCTCACCGCCATTCTACGTATTTCCTTTGAGGCCTTAAAGTTTGTAGTTTTTAAATCTACTTCTTTTTGTAGGTTTTCATAACTAGTTTATGTTAATAATCTCATTTCTTTTTTTGTTTACTCATAGGGTCTGGGGTTTGTTGCGTTTTTTTTATAGTTTCTGGCTTTTTCTCTGTTATGTTAAGTGTGTTTTAATTGATTTACCTTTTTTTTTACTGTTTTATAATTAGCTGATCTTTTTTATATTTACACTTTTTTTAGGGAGCGTATACTGGAAGTCATGGGGGTAAGTTTTAGTGCTTGCTTCTTTCTGGCTGGTCTGTGTTAGATTTAGCCTTGGGTTCATGGGGTGGGGGGTGGTGGGAGGGGCTTCACGTTTTAGTTTTTTTCTTCTTGGGCTATGTACACTATTGAAGTATTGGTTGCATTCTCCTTCCCGGTATCTCTTATTTGTTCTGTTCCCTTTCCGGGTTCGTGGGCCGAGCCTATCGTCAATCCTCCTTGTTGCAGGTTGACTTTAGGGTTTATGGAGTCTATTATTAATTTTGTCTACTGGAATACTAATGGTCTTAATCATCCTATTAAAAGGAAAAAAAGTTTTTAAAGTGTTCCGGAGACCTAAAGCACAAATTTTATTTTTACAAGAGACCCATGTGCGGAGGGGGGACAGACTACGTTTTTTTAAATTCTGGAAGGAACAACAGTTTCACTCGAACTCCAACGCTAAGATTCGAGGCGTCTCTATTTTTATAGACTCCTCAGTTACTTTTATACAACATGATATTATTTCTGATCCGAATGGTAGATTTCTACTGGTTAGTGGTTTACTATTTAATAAAAAGGTAGTTTTGGTTAATATTTATGCTCCTAATATGGACTGTCCGGAATTTTATAAATCATTACTTAATCAGTTCCCGAATTTGAATGAGTTTTCATTGATCTGGGGCGGAGATCTTAATACCTGTTTATCTCCAGCTTTGGACCGTTCGGCTCCTCTACGGACCTTACCTAATAAATCTGCAACTTTGATTAATTCGTTCCTCTCAGATTCTGGGTCGACGGACATTTGGCGTTTTTTGCATCCTCAGGAAAAAGATTTTTCTTTTTTTTTCCCCACATGTTCACCATTCCTATTCAAGAATTGATTATTTCTTTATTGACTCTCGTCTTATTTCTTCAGTGATTAAATGTGATTATGACTCTATAACCATTTCGGATCATGCTCCACTTAAGCTTTCTATTAAAATTCAGGCCAATACACAAAATAATAGACAATGGTGTTTTAATTCGCTGTTGCTTCAGGACTCGGACTTTGTTAACTTTATGAATGAACAGATTGATCTTTTTTTTTACAATCAACTATACAGAGGACATTTTTGTGAACATTCTTTGGGATAATTTTAAAGCTTATACTCGTGGTCAGATTATCTCGTATTCTGCTGCTTTGAGGAAGAAGCTGAAGCAGGAGGAGTTGGTAATTGTGGACAAGATTAAGGAAATTGATAAGAAATATGTTACAGCTCCCTCTGAGGAGTTATATAAACAAAGAACTGAACTTCAAATGGAACACAGTTTATTACTTTCGTCCTCGATTGTAAACCAATTAAAGAAAACAAGAAGTGAATTTTATGTACACAGTGATAAAATTGGCAAACTGCTGGCTAATCAATTGAAGTCTAATTATGCTAAATCTCAAATTAATCAGATTTATAACCAAAATGACCGACTGATACTTGATCATGCGGGGATTAATCAAACCTTCTGTGATTTTTATTCTTCCTTATATCAATCAGAGTCTCCTCTAGACTCTAAATATATGAATGATTTTTTGGATAACCTAGATTTCCCTGAGATTTCACAGGATATGTCTTCTATGCTAGATACTCCCATTACCACTGATGAGATTAAGAATGTTATTTCCTCTATGAATTTGGGGAAAGCTCCTGGCCCTAATGGGTTTACCGTAGAATTTTATAAATGTTTTGCACCTTCATTAATCCCTTGGTTCTGTAGGGTTTTTGAGGCTTCATTAAAACTTGGTAAACTTCCGGAATCTTTCAATAGAGCGTCAATTTCTCTAATATTAAAGATCCTGCTCAATGTGCATCTTATAGACCAATATCTTTATTAAATGTTGATTCTAAAGTGTTTTCTAAGTTATTAGCAAACAGATTAGAAAAAGTACTTCCTTTTATTATTTCGGAAGACCAAACGGGTTTTATTAAAGGTCGTTACTCTTTTTATAACATTCGCACACTGTTAAATATTGTTTATACCCCCTTACAAAATGTTCCTGAATGTGTTATCTCTTTAGATGCTGAGAAAGCGTTTGATAGAGTAGAATGGCCTTACTTATTTAAGGTGCTTGAAATGTTTAATTTTAGCTCAAAATTTATATCCTGGATCAAACTGTTATCTCATTCTCCTGTGGCCTCGGTCCGTACTAACTCTCTAAGCTCACCTTTTTTCCCTCTTTTTCGAGGTACTCAACAAGGTTGTCCTCTTAGTCCTTTATTATTTGATATTGCATTAGAACCTCTTGCAATTGCCATTTGAGAATCTCCAAATATTACTGGGATAACTCGGGGCTTAAAGTCCCATAAAATATCACTCTATGCTGATGACTTACTTTTATATATTCCTAATCCTCAAAAATCCATCCCTGCTGTTTTAGAGTTATTAGCACAATTTAATCTCTTTTCAGGTTATAAATTAAATCTTAGTAAGAGTAAAATTTTCCCGATTAATAAACAACTTCCCTTATATCATAACTTTCCATTTAAATTGATTAATAATTATTTTTCATATCTTGGGATTAAAATTACTTGTAAATACAAAGATTTATTTAAGATTAACTTTTTACCCTTAATTGACCATATTATTCAACTATCACCTAAATGGTTTCCTTTATATTTAACTTTGATTGGTCGTATTAATGCAGTTAAGATGTTTTTTTTGCCAAAATTTCTATATATATTTCAGGCATTACCAACCTTTGTCCCAAAACCTTGTTTTGATAAAGTTGACTCAAAAATTTCTTCATTTATTTGGCAAAATAAAAACCCGAGGCTGGGTAAAATACATTTACAGAAAGCTAAGAGAGATGGAGGTTTAGCATTACCTAACTTTAGATTCTATTATTGGACAATTAATATTCGACATATGAAATTTTGGTTACTTGACCAGGATATACTATCTATTCCTAAATGGGTAGCATTGGAATTACAATCTGTTCAGGGTTATACACTTGGCTTTATTTTAGGTTCCTCTCCTCCTTTTGATTTGAAACGCCTCAAACAGGTATCTAACCCGATAGTTAAATATACCTTACGTATTTGGTTTCAATTCAGAAAATTTTTTGATCTTAACCAATTTGGGCTAGCGATTCCTATTTTAGGTAATATATTTTTTCCTCCCTCTTTTACGGATTGTGCTTTTCAAATTTGGAAGACTAAGGGTATTTCACGGTTTTTGGATTTATTTTTAGATGGTTCCCTTATGTCTTGAACAATTATCTAATAAATATAATTTATCAAGAATACATTTTTTTAGATATCTACAAGTTAGAAATTTCCTAAGTACTATACTTTCTTCTTTTCCTATGCTTCCTCCTACATACATTTTAGATACTATAATTAACCTTAATCCATGTCAGAAAGGTGCATTGGCTATGATTTATAATATTATTATGAAACTTAGGAAAGCTCCATTTGATAAGATTAGGGTAGATTGGGAACAGGAATTGGGGTCTATCATTTCCGTGGATGACTGGGGGCAGATTTTACAATTAGTCAATACTTCCTCTATATGTGCTAAACATTCCCTAATTCAATTTAAAGTTGTTCATAGAGCACATATGTCCAAAGATAAATTAGCTCGCTTTTATTCTCATATTAATCCTTTTTGTGATAGATGTCCGGGGCAGATAGCCTCTTTAGCTCATATGTTTTGGTCTTGTCCTACTCTGGAAACTTTTTGGAGAGATATTTTTAATATTATCTCCAAGGTATTGAATATAGATATCTCTCCTCACCCTATTACTGCTATCTTTGGACTACCTAAAATTTCCAGTAATCTTTCCCCTTCAGCCCGTAGAATGATTGCATTTCTTACTTTAATGGCGAAAAGATGTATCTTACAACATTGGAAAGAGCTTAATACTCCAATTACCTTTTTTTGGTTTTCTCAGACGATATTATGCTTGAATTTGGAGAAAATTAGAAGCAATCTTTATGATTCCTCACTTAAATTTGAACAGACCTGGAGATCTTTTATTCAATATTTTCATTTAATGTAATTTTTTTTCTCCTCTTTTTTTTGCTCCATATTTATATACCCTTCTTGTTTTTTTTTACTGTTTTTAATGAAGGTCGGGATTGAGGACGTGATTTTAAGTTTTTTTTTAACTCTGTTTGGTTCCAAGTTAGCCCATTGCTTTGCTTTGCTTTTAGTTAGTTGCATGGTGGTTTTTTTTTGGGGGGGGGGTTTCTTTTTCTCTATTGATATATATATAAAAATTAGTATACTATTATGTTACCTTAGTATGTTATGTTTAGATTACATTGTTTGTATCATTTTTTTTGTATATCTCCTGTAATTTTATTATATTCTAACAGTGTATTAGTGCTTATATGGCTTACCTTTTTGTATACTTATTCAATAAAAAGATTTAAAAAGAAAGAAAGAAAGGAAGGAGGTGCAAACTCCACATGGAGAGTACCTGAGGCCAGGATTGAACTTGGGTCTCGTGCTGTGAGACAACGGCTCTACCAGCTGCGTCACAGTGTCAGTCTGTAATTTCACTGGCAATTTCCAGTCTGTGCGCTGTTGCTAGTCTCCCCATGGAATCCAATTAAAGAGCAGAAATTGGTTGCACTTCACCAGTACTTGCACTGGGGAGGAAAATCAGCCTGAAGAATCTGTACCAGATTAAACCTGGTAGGGGAACAGTGATTCAATTCATTTCAATATCAAGGGTTGGCTAAGCAAGTTTAAGAGGATCTACATTTACAATTTTTAAAAAATTTTTGGCAAAGTCAGAGAGTCAAATATTTTAAATACAGGTGCAGGAAACTGCAGATCTTGGAATCCGGAGCACCAAACAATTTGGAGGAACTAAGTAGGTCAGGCACCATTTGTGGGAGGACAGATCTCCTTGAGTTCCTCAAGCGGATTGATTGTTGCTCGAGTAATTTAAATGCTTGTAACCCGGCTAAACAAAAATGCGAATAAAAGAATACTGATTGGAAAAAAAATAACTACTTTCCATCTCACTGATTACATCTGCTGCTTGTAGAATCTAAGTGTGCAACTCAAACTTTCCAGTACATGTACTTCAATGACATTTGCATTGCATTATAAAAACAGCACTAGGTTAATCTTATTTTTAAAAGTGCATTAGTTCTTCTTTGCAGTATAGATATGGTTTCTCCTCGGTCAACAAATAGAGTTTCCTAAAAAAATACTGCTGTGGCCCAGCTACTGCACTGCATGCGCATGTTACATTCCAAATTGAAAACTGAGATTGTTGCAGAGATTTTCCATAAGATATTGGGGTAGAATTAGGCCACTCGGTTCAACAAGTCTGCTCCACTAGTCCATCATGGCTGATGTATTATTTCTCTCAACCCCACTCTCCTGCTTTCTCTCCATAACCTTTAACATCCTTACCAATGAGAACCTCCGCTTTAAATACACCCACTTGGCCTCCACAGCCATCTGTGGCAATGACTTTTGCAATGGGCAAGGTTGTTTTGCAGCCATGTTCTGACTATCAAATTGTGTGGCTTGAGCAGATATACCCTACAGTCTCAATTTGTACACAAGAAATTTGCTTTCTACACTTCTTAGTTACAGATTTGCCACAGCTGAGCCAGTCAGATGATATGGCCAGCAAGGACAACTAAGAATGAAAATAGTTTAAAATAAAAACTTAATGCACTCAGTTGATGTAGCACACCACAGAAATTAATTACAGCAACAACTCCCTGGAAATAAACGCTGAATTGACACTTGGACAGGTACATGAAGGTTCAGAAGGTTCAGAAGGACATGGGCCAAGTAGGATCAGCTCAGATGGACATCTTGGTCGGCGTGAACCATTTGGGCTGAAGAGTTTGTTGCTGTTATGTATTACCCTAAGATTCTAAAACAGTCCCTTATCTTACAACTATTTGTGTGCAGTCCTCTAATAAGCCCCAGAGAGCCCAAGGTGATCATAAACAAGAGATTCTGCAGATGGTGAAAATCCAGAATAACACACACAAAATGCTGGAAGAAGTCAGCAGGTCAGGCAGCATCTATATAGAGGAATAAGCAGTCGATGCTTCAGTCTGAGACTCTTCGTCAGGTCTCAAACTGAAACGCTGACTATTTATTCCTCTCCAAAATGCTGGAGGAACTCTTCAAGCCAGGCAGCATATGCAGAGAGAAATATACACTTGATGCTTCGGGATGAGACTTTTCATCAGGCATCAAACCGAATGTCGACTATTTATTCCTCGCCATACATGCTGCCAGAGCTGCTGAGTTCCTCCAGCATTTTGGAGAGGAATAAATAGTCAACATTTCTGGTTTAGACCTGATGACAAGTCTCAGCCCAAAGTGTCAACCGTTTATTCCTCTCCAGAGATATTGCTAACCTGCAGAGTTCTTCCAGCATTCTGTCTATGTTACCCAAGTTGATCAGTAGTTTCACTCCTTCGCTGTTTACTGAAAATGACCTTCATCCTCGGAAAGTAGGAGTGGTCAAGAAGTGTACATTTTGCTCAAAACTTTTAAGGATCAAAATTCAACTCCAAGAATACAAAAAGATACTTGAAGCGGGTGGAGAGGAAACTAGAAAGCCAAATGTTGAAAATCTGAAGGAGTCACAGCTGGCACATTGCTTTCTATTTACTGATGCTGCCTTCCTTTTCTATTTTCACTACTCATTGTCATGCAAATCCTCCCCCCTACACAAGCAGCAACACGGCTTCAACACTTCAGGCTGACTTATACTTGTGTGTACTAGTTTACGCCGTAGCCTACACAAGTGGGCTACGCCGTTGTCAGCATTTATACTTGTGCGTTTGGTATGTCTGCATCGCTCTGCAATTCACCGCCAAAATCTCAAACTTCAAACAATGGCGACTGAAACTGAAGGAGGGTGAATTTTCTGTGCTTGTCTGGCCACTGAGAGACATGGACGAGGAAATGCATTTCAAATATTTTCAGATGTTGGCAGGTAGATTTGATGATTTGGTTCATTGTCTCCAACAATTTATTTCGCATCAGTGTACGCACAGTATACTCAGAGACTGGCAATCACCATTCGAGTTTTAGCTTCAGGTGGAAGTCAACAGGCTGTAGCAGCTGGCTACAAACTGGCATCAAGCACAGGGTCCTCCATAATTTCGGAGGTCTGTAAAGCTTTATGGAAAGCACTGCAGCCAGGGTTCCTTCCCTGCCCTTCAGTTGCCCAACTGGAAGCTATTGCACGTAGGAGGAAATGCGATGCTACCAAGCGGACCAATCACAGTTGTTGCGGTCTGCCCCCACGACGTGTAGTGACATTTTTGGGGAGGTGTGCGTCAGGCTATGGCATAGGGTACGGCGTAGGGTACGCAGCTACGCCGTACCTACGACTTCAATTTGACGCACAAGTATAAATTGGCCTTTAAACAAGTCTTCTTCAACCTACTACTGCACGTAACCGTGACTGAAACTAGAACCAGAGAAGCGGCACAGAACTCCTTTTTTTAATTCGATTTAACATCAGTTAATTTACCTTTGCGGAAAGAACTTCCAGATTTCTCAGCGCACATAATCAAAGAGCTACAGGTAATCTCAGGTCAGCAATACCCACCATTAATGATTAAAGCTTTCATCTCGGCTTCATAATGACGACAGGAATTTAGTTCTTTCAATGAAGTTAGCACTCGAACAGCTCTGAGGACACAAATGCGGAACATTTAAGGTTACAGGTCCTCCTCAATGTACGAATGGTGTATTTATGTACAGACAGTACATACAGGCTCTTAGAAGACCAGCTGAATGGAGTCACCGGCTGCTGCCAAGCTGCAAGCATCTTCTGCGTGAACTCTGTTCACGGTCATATTTCCACCTTGAGTACTCATCACCCAGGACATGCTCTCTCCTTATTACTACCATCAGAGAGGTAGTACAGGAGCCTGAAGCCACACACTCAATGCTTTAGGAACAGCTTTTGCCCCTCTGCCATCAGATTTCTGAACAATGAACCAGTTCACGAACATTACCTCACCACATTTTGCTTTCTTTTTGCACTATTTATTTTTAATATACATTTCTTATTGTAATTTATGGTTTTTGCACTGTTCTGCTGCCGCAAAAGAAATTTCATGATATATGTCAGTGATATTAAACAAGGGTTCACAGGAACAGAACTCTGCCTTAACCTATGGAGGACCTCTAGCCATAATACCTGCTGGCAGGCAAAGAACCACTGCTTCTCAAAGGTTTTGAATAGTGATATTTCTCCCCATCCTATTACTGCTATCTATGGATTACCTAAAACTTCTAGTAATTTATCCCCCTTAGAGCGTAGAATGATTGCATTTCTTACTCTAATGGCGAAAAGATGTATTCTACAACATTGGAAGGAGATTAATGCCCCAAGTATGTTTTTTTGGTTCTCTGAAATGATACTGTGTATAAATTTGGAAAAAATCAGAAGTAATCTTTATGATACTTCAGTTAAATTTGAACCGACCTGGAGATCTTTCATTCAATATTTTCTTTTAATGTAACTTTTTTTTCCTCTCTGATCATACATACATTCCCTTCATGGATTTTATCTGCTATTAGCAGAGGTCGGGTTTGAGGACATGATTGTTTAATTTGTTCAAGTCTACTATTTACCTAGTTAGCCCATTGCTTTGCTTTGTAGGTTAGTTGCATGGTAGGTTTTTTTTGGGTTTCTTTTTCTGGGTTTTTTTTTCTCGTTCTATTGATATATTTGGAAAATTAGTATACAACTATATTACCTTGTTATTTTATAACTAACTTACGTTGTTTGCATTGGTTTTGTTTTTGTATTAATGTTACTTGTATATTTATATCTTAACAATGTATTGGTTGCTATATGTTTTACCTTTTGTGTACTAATTCAATGAAAAGATTTAAAAAGAAAGAACCACAGCTAAGCTTTATAAACTAGTTCAAGCATTTAAATCTTCAGGTGTAAATATGAAAATGTATTTACAGTAACAGCTGAAAACTCCATTACAGTGATAATACAAGTTTTGCTCATTGGCTCTCTGTACCGAAGTGCCACAGAGAAGTTTCCTCTTTTCCCACTTTATTCTGTGAACACAAGGCATTGGCAGATATTGGAATTTTCAGCCCTTAAGACTTCATAGCCAAGTCTCTTCACCGCCAACAGTATTCACAAGTACTGTTTGCCAGCTAGGGGTGACTGAACACACACTGCTTCAGCAACCCTTGGCCAGTCCCATTTCCCATACACATGCCCTCTTTATCTCCACACACACGTGGTAGCCGAGTGGTTAGCGCAACACTATTACAGGTCGGGGTGTCAAAGGGTTCCAAGTTCAATTCCAGGGTACTCAAAGGAGTTTATGCATCTTCCCAATGAATGTGTGGGTTTCCTCCCGCATTCAAAGATCAGTAGATTAATTGGTCATTGTAATTTCCCCATAATTAGGCAAGTGTTAATTCAGTAGGTTGCTGGCTGTGCAGTTCTAAGGGCCAGAAAGGCTGATTCTACGCTGTATCTCTAAATAAAATAAACACACGAGCAGCAACATTTAACCCAAATGCGGAATTCTAATCCTATCCAATTGAAAATGAAACTGGTCAACACTGTTTTAAGGCCTCGAGTCTGGCATACCTCGTCAGGATGTCTTGCAACTCAACTGACTACCAAAAGAATTACAATTTCACCACACCCAGTATGCGGTATCTTGAAAAGATCACTAAAAGGGCTGCATGCTACAAGCTATTGAAGGTAAACACTTCCAACCTTGATAACAATGCAAATTCAATATTCATAGTATGTAGTTGAACCACCTAGAAGTTTTTCAATATCTTCAATACTTTTAAATATTTTAAATTGAGCAACAGATGTGCAAATTACCCCACATACAAATTCATTGTTTAAACTCATTGTACCACACTGCTTCAATAGTTGGAACTGATAATATATAACTGTGATATTTCAATAAAATATAAGCACATATTATCAGAAATAAACATGATTCTTCATTTTCACAAAAACACTGCTTATTTGGAGATGGATAAATACATTATGATCTTAATACTTGGTAATTAATGTACTGGAAGAATGTCTGAAACCTTGTTCAACCAAAGACAAATATGTGGTCTGTAATTTATCCCATTCAAGAAAAGTTTCATAGAAGCTTTATTAACTGACAAGGTGCCACACTAGAAGCTGTGTATTACAGCAGAGATATGAGCATAGATAAAAGATTGGGTGGCCATCAGTAGGCAAAGAATGGGAATAAAGGGGTTAACTGCTGGTGACCAGTGGTGTTCCCAAAGGGTTGGTATTAATGATCTCGATGACGAATTGACAGCTTTGTCGCCAGGTTTATGGATGATACAAAGGTAGGTATAGGGACAGGTCATGTTGAGGAGTCTGCAGATGGACTTCGACAGGTTGGGAGAATGGGCAAAGAATACAGAGTAGGGAAGTTTACAGTCATGCAGCTTGATGGAAGAAATAAATGTGTGGACAATTTTCTAAATCCAGCCAGAATTTAGAAATCAAAGGAACTTGGGAGTCCTGGTGCAGGATTCCCTGAAGTTTAACTTGCGGGTTCAGTCAGTACTAAGGAAGGTAAATGTAACGCCAGTATTCATTGTGAGAGGACAAGAGTAGAAAATCTAGGATGCAATGCTAGGGCTTTATGAGGCATTGGACAAAACACAGTTGGAGCAGTTTTGGGCCTTAGGTGTGCTAGCTTTGGAAGGTCCAGAGGAGACTTACAAGATTGATCCTGGGAATGGAAGTACAAATGTACGAGGAGCGTTTGATGGCTCTGGGCTTGTAGTCACTGGAGCATAGAAGGATGGAGTGTGGGGTAGCTCAAGGACATCACAAACATAAAAAATCTGCCGATGCTGGAAATCCAAAGCAACACACACACACAAAACACTGGAGGAACTCAGCAGGTCAGGTAGGATCTCTGGAAAAGAGTAAACACTGATAGGCCTAGATAGAGTGGATATGGACGGGGGGTTTCCTGTAGTGGGAGAGTTCAGACAGCGTCTGTGGAGAGAGACAGTTTAACATGTCAGAAGGATGTGCATCAGTGTCACATGGTTCTGATGAAGGCCTCAGATTTCAAGATACTCAGCAGCTCTTGTATCGCCAATGTTGAGCTTCCAGCCTAACTCCCATAATAATACTAAAACATCCATCACAAATAAAGTGTCCAAGAGCTTCAGAAAAAAAAAAATCTGCAGCAAATTCTAAACTTACAAAGAACTTATTTTGAAATGAAGTCTTGGCAATGACACAAATCCTTGTTCTAGAAAGGCAGGAGCAGCTTTCCACCAAGTGACATTTGTGAGTAACACACACAAAATGCTGGTCAGGCAGCATCCATCCATGGTCAACATTTTGGACTGAGACTCTTCGTCAAGACCGTAAAGGAATGGTGGAAGAATCCAGAATATGAAGGTGGAGGGAGGGGAAGGAATGTAAGCTAGCAGGAGGAGGAAGGTGGGTGGGCAGGGGAAGACAGGGGCTTCTCCCATCAGATTCTTACTTCTTCAGCCCTTTACCTTTTCCTCCTATCACTTCTCAGTTCCTCACTTCATTTCACTTTCCCCCACCCACCCACCTTCCCCCTCAACTGGCAGCTTGAACTCATTATTCTGGTTTCTTCCCCCCCTTCCTTTTCGGTCCAGGTGCAGGGTCTCAGCATGAAACATCAACTGTTCATTCCCCTCTATAAATGCTGCCCGACTTGTGGGGTTCCTCCTGCATTCTGTTTGTGTTACTCTGGATTTCCAGCGTCTGCAGAATATTGTTTGTGGTTTTTGTGATGTCTATGCTGTGTGCTCATCAGTAGACCGGCCAGACACCATATTCAGGAACAAACAGAAAAAAAAAAAATGACTGACAGGTGATAACAGAACCATCTTCACACAAACCATTCACTCAAAACAAAATTCAATAATCATTTTCTTTCATACAATGGATTGTATCAAATTAATTACAAAACACCTCGGCTGTCTCTTTACCACAGCAGGATTCATAACATTTGCAATCGACACACACCTTTTCCCCCTTTATCTGCTGAACTTATAACTTTATAGAAACCACAATTCCCTCATCCTTCCTGAAAGTACTAAAGATGCATTAAATGCATGACATGCTGAGCTGGTTCATACCTGTGTGCCAATACCTGCGTGCATCATACCCCTTCCCCCTCCTCAAAAAAAGGCCAAAAACTTATAACCAAAGCCTTTTTTTTTAGTATAAAGTTCCATTAACACTGAACACGTCAGCTGGTCAGGCAGCATCTGTGGAGGACAAATAAACAGTCAACTTAAAATTACATGCGATCAGTCTGCAAATGGAACAACAGCCTCTCATGTAGATAATATCCGAAACATTATCATTTGCTTGTGATTCTGTGATTTCACAGTAGCTACAACAAACTTCTTGGGAACAAAACCTACAATTTACTAATTTCTCTCTGCAGTAAACCACGAAGAATCATGTGATATCACATGGTGTTTACTCTTGGTGTACTGCTGCACCCAATCACTGCAATTTTTCTGACAGCTATCACCTTCATTTTTTTTTTTGGTGTGTGCCTGCGAGTCTGTGCGTCTGCGTCTGTGTGCGTGCGCGTCTGTGCATGTCCGTGATGATGGATCTTTCATGGCTTTTACAAGGCGCGGAGCAAGAGAGAGAGACTGTGTGGTGCACCACTCCTCACACAGACATTTTTGCAGTATTTTCCCTTTATTTTACGAGGTCAAGTTGTGACCTCGGCACTCAACCTGGCACGGATGGAAAGCGTACTCGGGAGCAGACCCGACTAGTTTCGAATCCGGGAACCTCCGCTCCCGGGTCCGGCGCCAATGTCGTTGCGCCACCAGCCGGCCCAAGAGCTATTACCTTCAATGCTCCAGTAAGAGACGACCTGTATGTAGATCTACCTTTGCAATGGCCATAGGATTGACTTCAACAACACAGAACTACCGTGCTGTGCCAATGGCTCTTGGGAAGACCTGGTGAAGGAAGCCATTGCAATAAAACTAGAGGAAAAGAATTTTAACAAAGGCGAAGGTCTTGCTCCAAGTGAGAACTGGAATTTGATTGTAAACAAGGTGAGACAGCGGAAACCTGACTGGATGAGCACTAACCAATCAGGAGGAACGGACAATGGGGGGCATAAATACCACCGGACTAGACATGCCCAGGCTTCATCTCTGATGAAGATGGCAGAGTTTGTCATCAAAACATCGGTTAAAATCCAGACCTGTACCTGGCTGGAAGCCCAAGAAGAGTTCATTTGTCATATATGCCAGGAAAGCACTAGATCCTTTTTCAGGTCTACCTTTATTTGCAACACGCTTTGTCACAACAACCACATAACAAACTACTATATTCCATTAATCAACCAAAACATCATTACACTTAGAACTGTACAAATTCATGCTAGCAGTATTATTGCAAGCAATTCAGAAACTGCTCATAGTAAGATTGTGAGTATATAACTACAAGCAGTTTCAGACTCCTGGAAGCACACATCTCACACCACCCCTCATGATCGCAGAACATACCCTCCCCAGTCAAGAAAGCTCGCCAAGGCCCCTACTTTCTGATGAGGCTGAAGAATGCAGGTCTACACACATCAAAGCTCACAGCCTTCTACAGGTGCGCAGTTGAGAGGCTCCTAACATGGCGTGTGGTAGGAAACTACACTGCTGCAGATGGGGGGTGGGGGTGGGGGGGTTGCTCTACAATGGGTAGCTGAAACTGCCCAACACAATCACTGCCACTAGCTGTCATCATGGACACACATACAGATATACATGTAACAAGCTGCCAATGGAAATGGTTCAAGGAGGTACAATAACATTTAAAAGACACTTGACATTCGAAAGGTTTAGAGGGACATGGGGCAAATGGGCTCCACTGGGCATCTTTGTCTGCATGGACAAGTTGGACCAAAGGAGTTATTTCCATTCTGTGTTACGTTATGACTTATTGATTTTTATACTCATTGCCCTGACTGATTAAGGCAACTCTACCATACAACGTCTTTGCCATCTCATCTACTTACATTGCTATTTTCAGGAAGCTATGGACTTGAACCTCAAGAGCCTCTGTATATCAATGCTTCCAAGGGTCTTGCCATTAACTATACAGTTTTCTTTTACATCTGACTTCCCAAAGTACAACATCTCATTCTTGTCCAAATTAAATTCCATCTGCCATTTCGCTACCCATATTTCCAATACAGCCCAGCGCAGCCTCCCGTGGGGAGCTTTAGTAGTTCAACCACTATCAGTGCAAAAAGTTCACATTAGGAACACACCATGGAATTATATACTACAATGGGCCTGCTGCCTCTAACTCCAGTGATTTAGACTCAATTCTGATCCCCAAGTGCAGTCTGTGTGTTTTAAATATTCTCTCTGATATTGTGTGAATATCCCGAGTTTCTTCCCACGCCCTCGAGAAACATTGGTAGGTTAATCGGCCCCTATCCAAGTATAGGTAGCACATTAATGTACATGCAAGAGAGAATAAATTACTGAGAAATAAGCATGAAATATAATTTTAAAAGATCTTTAATCCTCTAAGCAATGAGGCAAGAAAAATCATAATTATAATCTGCATTATCCAGTGATTACATATGACAGTCTAGGAAACCTTGCACAGTGCACAGGGGCCAAGTAACCTACTAGTATTTCTCAGGGATGTGGGAGAAACTAGGGACATCCACCGATATCAGAGAGAATGCTCAAAACACTCAGTCTGCACTGGAGATCAGAACTGAACCTGGGTCGCCGGAATTATGAGGCAGCAGATCTACTGTTGTTCCACTGTGCTGCCATAACTCCACAGAATGTTTATAATATGAAATTCTTGTACAAGCATAAACACAAGAGATTCTGCAGATGGTGGAACTCCAGAGCTACACACACAAAATGCTGGAGGAACTTAGCAGGTCAGTCAGCATCTATGGAGAATAAAGACCAGTTGTACAAATTGTGGTAGAACATTTACATATTGTGCATAGCAGTGAAGCTACAAGACTGCAAAATTGCTCAAACATAGTTCATAAAGTTTATATCACATTTCTGTTTAAGCATCACTCATTATGTGTAGTTGCATCTGTTTTTTTTTAATTTCAGATGAATTTGCATTGCATCAAAATGATACTACTCTGTTGGTTGCGGTCATCTGGTCATTCCAATTCTCACATGTGCAATGAAGTTTCACAGATCCAGTAAAACATTAAATATCACAGTGTACAGCTTTTTGGACGAGGATCATCAGATCTCTGGAAGTCGAGGTCAAAGTTCAAATTTATTTATTATCAAATTATGTATGCCCGATACAACCTTGAATTCATCTTTGCAGGCATCCATAAAACAAAGAAACGTAATAGAATCCACAAAAAAACACACACAAAGATAGTCAATGTCTTGACATCCAACGTGCAAAAGAGGACAAATTGTGCAGTAGTTTTAGTTTTTTTTTTAAAAAAAAGCAAAAAAATACATAGAAGATGAGCTGCAGAGTCCCAAAAGCAAGCCCACAGTTTTGCAAGTAGCTCACAAGATCATATGTAATGGTATGAGGTGGTATGTAATTTTAGAATCATTTTTCTTCAGACAGCTGTCAGTTGTTTTTCAAAAGTCTGCAGGAATGTACTGATACTTGCAGAAGCTTCATCACAGATAAAAGCAAGAAAATAACACCTTGGGAGTTGATTTCATTTTCTGTTTTTGCATTGAAGCCTAAAATAAATTGCTGTATTTAATTCAAAACAACAGATCAAGACTCCAAAAGCATTTAATAACAATCACCTTTAAGTATTGCAATGTAGGAAACACCTCAGCCAATTTGCCACACAGTCAACTCCCAATCAGACTAATCAGACTTATTTTTAATGAAGTACAGTCGGCTAGAGGCCAAAAACAAAGGAGTACGCATATAGTTGCCTACAGAAAACATAATGGTCTCTTTTTACCTGAATCTGTGGGTAGATCGTCCCTTTGCATATACACTCGGTGGCCACTTTATTAGGTACACCTGCTCGTTAATGTAAATACCCAATCGGCCTATCGTGTGGCAGCAACTCAATGCATAACAGCATGCCAACATGGTCAAGAGATTCAGTTGTTGTTCAGACCAAACAGAATGGGGAAGAAGTGTGACCACGACCATGGAATGATTTGGTACAGGAGGTGACTAATAAAGTAGTCACTGAGCACACAAACGAGAAAATCTGCAGTGGCTGGAAATCCGAGCAACACGCACAAAATGCTGGAGGAACTCAGCAGACCAGGCAGCATCTATGGAAAAAGAGTACAGTCAACATTTCCGGCTGAGACCCTTCAGCAGGGCTGGAGCAAAAAAAAGCTGAGGACCAGATTTAAAAAGTGGGGAGGGGAGAGAGAAACACAAGGTGATAGGTGAAATCTGAAGGGAGAGGGATGAAGTAAAGAGCTGGGAAGTTGATTGGTGAAAGAGATACAGGGCTGGAGAAGGGGGAGTCTAATAGGAGAGGACAGAAGGTCATGGAAGAAAGAAAAGGGGGAAGAAGCACCTGAGGACAGGCAAGGAGATAAGGTAAGAGGGGAAGAGGGGATGGGAAATGGTGATAGAGGGGTGGGGTGCATTATCGGAAGTTCGGGAAATCAATGTTCAATGAGTGTACATCTCATTTTGCAAAGTAAAGGCCGTTTAACCTTTCACACTGAATGTCATCAAAAAAAAAAACAATTTTCTCCAAATGAATTGCTGCAATGGAAATAACCAAAGAAATTCATACTTAGTTTTATTAGGTGGGCTTTGGGTTAGGGCAAAGTTGAAAAGACTAGCAAAATGTTTCCGAAAAGTTCAGATTTGGTAGATAATTATAAAGACAACTCATTTTTTATGTAACACACATCAAAGTTGCTGGTGAACGCAGCAGGCCAGGCAGCATCTGTAGGAAGGGGTACAGTCGACATTTCGGGCGGGGATCCTTAGTCCTGACGAAGGGTCTCGGCCCGAAACGTCGACTGTACCTCTTCCTAGAGATGCTGCCTGGCCTGCTGCGTTCACCAGCAACTTTGACGTGTGTTGCTTGAATTTCCAGCATCTGCTGAATTCCTCGTCTTTTCATTTTTTATGTGCTTACAGGGAGGAACTCGTCTCAAAAACATTACTACCCATTTAAAGATCAGAATACGGTACAAAATTATTTTCTGTGAATGGTGCGATGGCAAAAGGTTACTGGGTTTGAGTTGGCAAAGGTTAGCCCTTTGACATGAAATTAAAAATAAGATAGTTCTACTGAACAATAACTTATTCTACAAAATAGTTGGCCAATTAGTCTCTTGTTGCTCTTCCTCATCATCTTAAGATGAAGAGCTGGAGCTACACAAAATAACTATGAATCGGATTAAAAATTTCATGCTGCTGACTTTTGTATCTGGCTTTGGGCTGAATTCATCCACTTAAAATGTTCTGAGACAAGTACTTCACGACATAAGAGAGCCAAGTCTAATATTATATTAACCCCAGCTAATGATTTAAAATAGAAAACACAGTATCTAAGGCCACCGATGCCAAGCACATATTTGTGATAATTACCATACTAGCAATTCAGTACAAATACATTTATTTTAATTACATACACACCTCAGCTTCAAATGAAAGTATTTAAATATTTCTTTTCTCAATCCTTGGTGATATGGAAATTAAAGTCAGGAGTTCCAGGACATGCAAGAGTGAGCTAAACATCAAAGTAACAGAGCAGATGACAGATGCATAATTGTTAACACGAGTGAAAACCAGGCAGCTTACTGAAAGATCACAAAGGAAAAATGGAAATGAGCACTAAAATAAAGAGTATTTGAAATAACTGGCATAATAACGTGATCGTATTTTGGTGCACTTTTTATGCGAAGGAAAGGTTAGAAAAGGAGAGAAGGGTTCTCGGAGAAGCTAGGCTAATTAGAAACTGAAAAGGAAAAGTCCTTTGCCTACATAATTACACCACAGACATGTCTCTCCCCACCATGTAAATGAAGAAACATCTCCAACCATCCTGGCCATCTCATCTTTTTGCAACTTCCATTGCAGAGGAGTTACAGAGCCAGAAGTCTCACACCATCAGGTTCAAGACTGAATCTCTAAACTGGAACTAGAAACTGTCTTGCAAATATTTCAGTTTTTGTATGGATTTCTGCAACCTTCCTTCCCTCATCAACCACAGGCGCATTCATCTGGACCCGGTGGGTTGCCAAATTTGGGAAAAGTGGAGAAGGCCATGGAGAGAATGCAGAATGGAATTGCCCAATTGATTCCACAGAGGAGAGGTGTGAATGTTCTGGGTTTCTTCTTGGAATTGAGATACCAGCAAGATCTGAGCTGCATAAAATAATAAAGAATAGGATAGAGAGAAGCTGTTTACAGTACAAGCAACAAGAGTTCAATTCCTGCTGCTCACTGCAAGGCGTTGTACGTTCTCCCTGTGACCGTGGATCTCCTCCCACATTCCAAAGATGCACCAGTTGGTCACTGTAAATTGTCCTGAAATTAGGCTAGGATTAAATTGGGGGATTGCTGGGCAGCGTGGCTCAAAGGGCCAGAAAAATCTATTCCACGCTTTATCTCAATAAATAAACTTTTGAAAAAAAAAGTGCATTGAGGTAGGACAAGGTGATAACAATGCAGAATAAAGTGCAACAGCTACAGAGAAAGTACAGTGCAGGAAAATAATACAGTACAAGACCATAACGAGATTGATTGAGAGGCCAGGAGTCCACCTCATCATTCTGGGGAACTATTTAATAGACTTATAACAACATAATAATTATTTAACATGTTATAAGATTAATTTAATAGCTATATAACAGTGAGTGATTTCAGTATGAAACACCAGGTGCAGAAACAGGCAGTTTCTATAAGGAGCTGAAAAAGTAGCAATGGGAAGAATCTGCAGAACTACAGACACAGTAGAGGGAAATGCAGCCCACTACATTGAGAAACAGACACAAGAGGCCCACAGCTTCCTTCCATGTGACTACTGGGATTTTCTGTTTTTTTTTAAGAAACATCCCGGTCAGATAATAACTGATGTGTGTTTGTACAATGTCAATACAAGTGCCTAGTCAAACTGCTCCTAAAGGGCAATAAAAATCTTTCCGGTGTGCCTTCTTATTTTTCCCAATTACTCTTCTTAAACTGCATGCTATGACAGCATTGAAAATCAATTAAAAAACACTGCAGGCTTGTTGAATTTTGTCTTAACAATACATTCAAATCATATTTTTGTCCGAGATCGATAAAGTCTTGGAGAAAAAAAATTAGCTTTCATCGTTCCAGCTGAGCCATGTCCTGCTATTTGAAGTGGTAGGGTGCGAAATAATGATGATGCACTGAGGGTTCCGATCCAGAGTTCCCTAAAATTAGCAGAAAGATAGGGTGAAGAAGGCACACGGCATGCTTATTGTTTCCAAGAATAGTTATTAACCTTCAATCATCAGGCTCCTGAACTAGAGAGGTAACTTCACTCACCTCAATACTGAACTGATTCCACAATCCAAGGACTCACTTTCAAGGAATCTACAACTCATGTTCTCAGTAATTATTTATTAACTTAGTTATTATTACTACTTGTTTTTTTTTGTATTTGCACAGATTGTCTTCTCTTGCACATTGGTTGTTTGCCCGTCTTTATTTGTGTGTTTTTTCATTGATTCCATTGTATTTCTTTGTTCTACTGTAAACGTCTGCAAGAAAATTAATCCCAGGGTAGTACATTGTGACACACATGCTTCAATAATAAATTTATTTTGAAATTTACATTCACAGATCAGGGAATGGAACATAAAAGAAAGATGTTGAAACTTAACAAAACACCAGTTAGGTCACCAGACAAAAGGAAGGATGTGGTTGTGCTGTACAGAATGCAGAGGAGGTTCACCAGGTTCGAGGATGTTGCCTTGATTTGAGGACTTCAGTGAGAGAGACTGGACAAGTTAGATTAGTTTTCCCTGCAGCAAAGCAGGCTGGTGTATAATCTGATAGAAATGTATAATCTGATAAAATTATGAGAGGCCTCGATAGGGTAGACAGTCAGAATCTTTTCCCTATGCTAGAGATATCTAATTGGGCAGCAGGAAGGAGATAGGTCTCTACCAAAGGAGGTGCAAGGCATTCCTTCCCTCCACTAGCCTGCAGGTCACCCTTGGGCAAGGTGTAGCATCTGCTTAGCCCACCACCCCAAAATCAGGGCTATGTGAAGCCAAGGGAGCAGGTGGTGGATGGTTGTATGACCAGTTGGTGCACATTACAAGTCCTGGTTATGCAGCCACTGATACCAGGCAGACAATCTCTGAAGAGTATTAATAATGGTTGGGATCACCATTCTTGTCAAGACACTGCCCAGAAGATGGCAATGGGAAACCACTTCTGTAGAAAAACTTGCCGAGAATAATCAGTCATGGAGGGACCATGATCACCCAACTCATATGACATGGTACATGATGACGACCAGAGGTTTCTAAACAAGGTGCCATAAGCTTAAAGCAACAGGAAGGAGTTTTAAAGGCGATTTGAGAAAAAAAGTTTGTTTTCCTCCCTCCTGCCACACAAAGAGCGCTTAATATCTGGAATTTATTGTCAGAGCAGTGGTGCTGGAAGGAGATATAATTGCTATGTTTTGAGACATTTTTACAGGCCATTAAATAGGCAAGGCACTGAGGGATTGGGATCTAATGCAGGCAAAATGGAGAAGCTGGCAAGAAGGCCAGTATGAACATGACGGGCCAAAGGCAACCGACTAGAAGGCATTCTGCTAACACCTTCCAAGGTATAGATTAGGGATATTAAAAATGAATTCTAAGGTTACAGGAATTACATAATTTAACTGCATAGCTAAACACCCACTTTGGTTTTTTTGTGTGGGGTGGTGGGATTTGGGGGTTGATGATCCTGCTGCCTTTCTTTTCTTTCTTGGTTTCATGGAAGAATCGAAGAATTTCCTGGAGAACTGAAGAACTTCAGAGTCACAATTTTTTTTCTAATTAATTTATTCATATTTTCTAATTAATGTCAGTTAAAATATGACAGCATAAATCCCAATGCATTTGTACCCTTCCAGAATCAAGACTGCAAAACTTTGCTAAAGGGTCAGGAAGCCCCTCTGCATTACAGACCAATAAAACTGTGATTTCAGCCAAGACCAGAAGTAGGCTCATAGGAATTTATCAGGAGTCGTGCTCCCAAGATAGCAAGTTTCACTAAAAGTGAGAATTTTAGTGCACTTTTTAAAATCTACCCATACAAAGTACAAATGTGATTAATCATCACACTGAGTTGTGCAAGTGGGACATTGTACAACATATATAGATTATTAAGAAGTATTTCTGATGACACAATAATGACATTATGACACAATGGCATAAAAAGATGGAAAAAAAAATGAGTCCGTTTCCTTCATGATAATGCGCTGAATTGTTGTAACACTCACACAATGTTCCCGGCTATCAACATCTCTGAAGATCTACAAAATGCTGGAGGAATTCAGCAGGTCAGGCAGCATCTATGGAAAAGGGTAAATAGTCGACATTTCGAGCCTAGATGTTTTAGCACTGAAGAAGTCTCAGCCCAAAGCGTTGACTGCTTACTCTTTTTCTTGATGCTGCCCAACCTGCTGAGTTCCTCAAGCATTTTGCACATGTTGCTTTGGACTTCCAGCATCTGCAGATTTTCTGGTGTCCCTGAAGATCTATCCTGAGCCCAACATATTGATGCAGTTACAGCGGCTATATTTCATCAGGAGTTTGAGGAGATGTAGTATGTCAGCAAAAACTCTAGTAAATTTCTACAGCTCTATCATCGAAGCATTCTAACTGGTTGCATCTCTGCCTGGTAAGGAGAGGCCACTGCATAGGATCGGAAAAGGCTACAGATGTGTCGCTGTCCGTGTCTTGATTTACCTGCTCATCAAAAGTCACTCCCACAGAGACTGGCCCTTGTAAGGAGCATTGCAGCCCTTCCCACTAGCTTCCATTTAGCTGATGATGACACGGCGCCAGTAGGGCTTAAATCTAGTGTGCCACAACTCTTTTCCACTTGGTTCACCGTGGACCAGGTAGACGAGGGTGCTGTGAACGCAGTAGACAGTGGGGGGGTGTGCTGCAATGCAGGAGGTCCAGGCACACACTTTAAAGTATTTGCCACTGTGTGAATGCTTTGCTTCTGCGTTGCCCTGTCACTTCGGATGCTCAGTTTAGATAAAGAGGAGGGGAGGAGAAGATGGCGGCGCGACAGCGCGCACAGTGTAAGCACGGAGGAACAGCTGGAGAAACTTCTGAAATGCCCGCTTCGCTGCCTCTGCTACTGTGCGATCAAGAACCTCTGGAGGGGAAGGCCCCAAATCATCGGCTTTGCCTATTGCCGGGGCCAGGGTCAAAGCGCTCGGCACAGATGGTGCTCGGTGCTTGGTGTCGGAGGGCTGGTCAGAGGCTCGAAGTTTTCGGACGGACTCAAGAGTCGGCTGTGGTCGGGTGCTTCCAGGGTGCTGCATCAGCAAGTTTGCGGTACTGGAAGCTCATGACAGGGAGAGTTTTTCTTCCTCCTACCGTCTGCGTGAGATGATGGGACTTTTGAGAGACCTTGAGACTTTTTTTTTACTGTGCCCGTGGTCTGTTCTTTATCAAATTACGGTATTGCTTTGCACTGTTTTAACTATATGTTATAATTACATGGTTTTTGTCAGCTTTTCAGTCTTGGTCTGTCCTGTGTTTCTGTGATATCATTCTGGAGGAACATTGTATCATTTCTTAATGCATGCATTACTGAATGACAATAAAAGAGGACTAATCTAATCTAAATCTCTGTAACCGAGTTTAGCAGGAGTGTTTACTAAACATTTAACATCGGTCCTGTCTTGTAAATAAATAGTTAACCTCCTTACTGATAGTGATTTGTCTTCCGTCCCATTCACCCAACCCGCAAACCTGATTTCCCCACAACAAAAGAGTTGCAGACCCAGCCTGCTCCACCACGGACTCTAGCCACGCCAGCATCAAGGACATCTTCAAAACACGATGCCTCAAAAAAAAAAGTGGCAGCAACCATCATTAAAAACCTTCCTTCACTCAGTAGGTGCCCTCTTTCCATTGCAACCGTCAGGGAGGAGCCACAGGACATGAAGACACACACTCAACATTTTAGTAACTGGTTCATCACCTCTGCCATCCGACTTCTAAAGACAACCAACCAACTCATAAACATTACCTCACTATTTATACATATTTAACGTATTTCTTGTTGTAATTTATTGGGTATTTTTGCTACTTCTCAGTACTGCTGCCACAAAACAACAAATTTTAATGATATTAAACCTGCTTCTGACAAGACAGATCTTGTTTCCCTTGCTCAGAGACACAACTTCAAGGAAAATAATCAAAACACAAAACTGTAGTAATAGAGGCAAGAAGCTCTGACAAGTCCTTCCTTATATGAGTATCTCCCCTGATCTCTTCAATGTGCTTTCACTTGGATAGAGCTCAACAATCCACCCAGATCTCACGTTCTCATTGTAAAAAGGCAATTAAAACTATGCAATTGTTCATAGATAAATCATCAATAAGCTCATATAAAATGCACATTTTTGGTTCTGCTTTTGTGAACCACTCCCGGGTGTCACCTTGACCCTTGTGCATTTGTCAAACGATCAATTGTTAAAAGGGGTGCATGAGTGTCCAGGGAGGGGTAGCACCTAGGGTTGACATGCCCATTTGGGAGAGCTCTCTCCTCTGGCTCCAAGCAGCTGCGACAGTGCCCACTCCTCATTTTACACTACTTAACTTCTTTAAATATATAAATATGTACATGCACACTTCTTACTCTAATTTAGAGGTTTTATGTATTAACATGTATTGTTGTTGCACAACGAATTTCATGACATAGGCTGGTGACATTAAACTTGATTCTGATTGGGCTTCTGAGGTCGAGAGAGTGGAACTGCCCCACTTCAAAAGCTTCTATCGTCATCCTCAAATTCAATGGTAAACCAACAGATTGTTGAAAACCTACACTATTATGAATAACAAGGCTGTCCTTGTATTCTCTTCTGGCCTCTCGACAAAGCACTAAACCAGCACAAGGCTCATCTTCACGCTGTAACACCACTTCTCTGTTTTTTGCAATGAAGTGCACCAGTCCATGAAGCAAAAACAAGCTAAAGAATATATAAACAATTAAATTGTGCACAAAGTATTCTTAAAACTGATAATTTACGTATGAAAAGAATGCAATTAATTTTTTGGATGCTTAGCAAACTTTCTGCAAAGGCCAAGTCACATTATCTGAGAAGTGTGTGAAATGCTCCTTGACAGCTAGTACATCATTTTGGACTGTTGAGTTGACTCACGCGAAGTTCAGTCTCACAGTTAAAACACGCAATTATATCTCCAGTATACACTAGACACCACATGAAAGGAAGCAAGAGTTTATACCAAATCCGTCCCACCAGCAGGTCGCTAGTAGATGATTTTTTAAAATTATCTCAAGATTAAAAACTGAAACTGTCGGAAAAAGTGGGAAAAAAAACACCGGAAAATAGGAAGGAACAAATGCTGATTCCTCATGCAACAGACGAACTTCAATACGTGCATTTGTTTCTTCTGCAGAGGGACTCGCCCTTCTGACAACACCTGCAGAATAATATTACTGAAAACTTGGGATATTTTAAAGACTCCCTCGCGGGTCACGTGCTGATTTAAAGGGAGTTGCATTTACGCCCACCGAAGCGTGGTTGGAAGCAGCATGGTGTGAGAACTGGACACTGCAGTTCCAGATTCTCACTAGTGAGGAAACTTAACAGGATTTCTCCACTTGCAACAACTTAACCTCACAATGCGAGGGGGGGGGCAAGAATTAAAATAATATATAGTTGGATTTTTTTTTGTACCGCGGTGCTTCCCCCCACCCCCGAGCACGAACGCGGGGGAAAGGGAGAAGGAGGAGGAGGTGCAATCCAGATTGCAGCCCCGGTTGGTGCAAGCTTCTCCATCTCTGCATTGATTTGCGGGGTTATTTTTCCACTAACCGTCGTTGTCCTCGTCCATGACCGGGAGTTGTCTCCGCCTCGCTCTCCTCACGCGCCGCTGCCCGCCAGCTGACTGGGGCTCGCGCCGGCCCGGGACACACACTTCGTCTCGAGCAGCCCTGCCGCACGCCTTGACGTCACCGTCCCGGGAGAGGGGGCGGGGCTAACGGGTGGGGAGTGCACGTGACCCCCGGCCGTATTGCCCACAGGAGCGACCCCAAGGTCGCGGGCAGCCGAGCGGCTGCTCCCGACCGACCCGGCCCTTGCAAACCCGGCGGCTTCGCCCCATCCATCCCCTTTCGCCCAGCGGCGTGCTCGACAAATACCGCAAACAATCTGCCCATGCCCAACGTGCATTCTCTGTGCAAGCTGTTCGCCTGCGATTGCACCAAATATTTTGCACAATTAGCTGAGAGCATCACATGAAAGAGCTGCTTGCTGAGCAAGATGATCGATTTCTACCAGAACGAGTTTCCCGGCCCAGGGCAATCTGGGGTGCACAAATTGCGTTCTGTATGGTTGTTGCAATGCAATAGTCGCACCTCTGAAGGGGTTGTACGATGACGGGGGCGGGGGGTGTGCTACCGATACACCTTTTACTCAGGAAAACGTCCTCCATACACTACTTCTCCGCCCTGCCGCTACCTTTTGCATTTTCGGTCCACACAGGTGCTGCCAACTTTGAAAACGAAAGGAATCATAGCGGCAAAGTGACATTGGGACCAAGTTCCACTCAGCTTTAATCTTACTCAATGGTGGGGGCAGACTCAGGAAGTGCCAGCGGACAACTCCCGAGCAGTAGACAACAGCGTCTTAGCTTCTTCCTCACATACATTCAGGGAGCTTCTGCTAAGCAACACAACATTGTTCAAACTTCACCACCACCATCATCACAGTAAATGGGAAATCACCACACTTTTCACAAGTGTGGTCTCAACTGTATTGTTTCCACAACAACAGGCTACAGGTGACTCAGAACTAAACATATGAGAGGGTGGCCTCCAGTCCAGTCTTTGACCCATCATTTATGGGCAAACAAAGGCTTGTATGCAAGATTTTGAGAGAGATAGAATATGTGGTGTATGAACTCACTATTCCTCTTGCAATATTTACTTGTTGCAAATTATAGTAATTTTATGTCTTGCACTAAAATTTGTTGCTACAAAACAAATTATATGGCATATCACATGATTCTGACAAAGAAAGAGGGGTTAAATAGATCAGTTCATAGGAATTTCAAAGTGCCAGGACATTTTGACAGAAGGTATAGTATTCAGCTATCTGGACTATTCCTCTTCTCACCCTGTCTCTTGCAAAAATGCCCTCCCCTTCTCGTAATTCCTCTGTCTCCGCTGCATCTACTCTCAGGATGAGGCTTTTCATTCCAGGACGAGGGAGATGTCCTCCTTTTTTAAAGAAAGGGGCTTCCCTTCCTCCACCATCAACTCTGCTCTCAAATGCATCTCCCCCATTTCACGCACATCTGCTCTCACTCCATCCTCCCACCACCCCACTAGGAATAGGGTTTCCCTGGTCCTCACCTACCACCCCACCAGCCTCCGGGTCCAACATATTATTCTCCGTAACTTCCGCCACCTCCAACGGGATCCCACCACTAAGCACATCTTTCCCTCCCCCCACCTCTTTGCTTTCTGCAGGGATCACTCCCTACGCAACTCCCTTGTCCATTCGTCCCCCCCATCCCTCCCCACTGATCTCCCTCCTGGCACTTATCCGTGTAAGCGGAACAGGTGCTACACATGCCCTTACACTTCCTCCCTTACCACCATTCAGAGCCCCAAACAGTCCTTCCAGGTGAGGCAACACTTCACCTGTCAGTTGGCTGGGGTGATATACGGTGTCGGTGCTCCCGATGTGGCCTATATATTGGCGAGACCCGACGCAGACTGGGAGACTGCTTTGCTGAACACCTACGCTCTGTCCACCAGAGACGGTAGGATCTCCCAGTGGCCACACATTTTAATTCCACATCCCATTCCCATTCTGACATGTCTATCCACGGCCTCCTCTACTGTCAAGATGAAGCCACACTCAGGTTGGAGGAACAACACCTTATATTCCGTCTGGGTAGCCTCCAACCTGATGGCATGAACGTTGATTTCTCTAACTTCCGCTAATGCCCCACCTCCCCCTTGTACCCCATCCGTTATTTATTTATATACACACATTCTTTCTCTCACTCTTTTTCTCCCTCTGTCCCTCTGACTATACCCCTTGCCCATCCTCTGGGTTTTTCCCCCCCCTCCCCCTTTTCCTTCTCCCTGGGCCTCCTGTCCCATGACCCTCTCGTATCCCTTTTGCCTATCACCTGTCCAGCTCTTGGCTCCATCCCTCCCCCTCCTGCCTTCTCCTATCATTTTGGATCTCTCCCTCCCCCTCCCACTTTCAAATCCCTTACTAACTCTTCCTTCAGTTAGTCCTGACGAAGGGTCTTGGCCTGAAACGTCAACTGTACCTCTTCCTAGAGATGCTGTCTGGCCTGCTGCGTTCACCAGTAACTTTGATGTTGTTGCAGGTATAGTATTGTATTTTGGGCACGTGGCCAAGTGGTTAAGGCGTTCATCTAGTGATCTGAAGGTTGCTAGTTTGAGCCTCAGCTGTGGCAGCGTGTTTGTCCTTGAGCAAGGTACTTAACCACACATTGCTCTAGTGTCTGTGCGAGGAGTGGCGTCCCACACAGACTTCCAATCTGCACCTTGTAAGGCATGAAAATGCCCGAAGCAGGCCTTTCATGGTCTGAGTCGATGTTCCCCTCCCACAGTATTGCAGGATAGACAATAAGTAGAGGCAAAGACTTACAAGGTCCTTATAAGCCACCAGTTAAGCAGTAACCTTTATAAAGGCATTGGTCAGACTGCACTTGGAGTTTTCGGCCCCTTATTTAAGGATCTACTGACATTGAAGAGGAGATTCACAAAAATTATCTAAGGATTGAAAGGATTAACACGTGAGAGGCATTTGATGCCTCTGGGCTTGTACTCACTGGAGTTCAGAAGAATTGAAATCTATTCATTATGGAAAGGCCTAGGTAGCATGGACATGGAGAGGACCAGAGAACACAGCCTCAGAATAAAGGACATCCCTTTGGAACAAAGATGAGAAAAAATTTTTTAGCCAGTGGTTGGTGAATCTCAGAAATTCATTGCCACAGACAGCTGCAGAGCCCACGTCATTAGGTATAATTAAAGCAGAGGTTGACAGAGTCTTGATAAGTAATCAAAGGTTACAGGGAGAAGGCAGGAAAATTGGGTTGAGCCATGATCGAATGGTGGAATAGACTCAATGGGCTGAAAGGCCTAATTCTACTTTCAGTCTTATGGTCTTATTAAAAAAAAATGTAAACTTTTGAATAGCAGAGAGAATTTCAAAATGTAGGTAAGTTACTCATGCTATCTAGTGTAAAAGTGAATTATTAATGGATATTCATAAAATGACATTTTGAATTGTCTTTAATCCCAAGTTATATAGCACTTGATGTGGAAACACTAAGGCAAGGGAATAAATTCTGAACATAGATCCAATTGATACTTTGAATGTGTTCAGAAATGACCGCCTCTAAACTCTGGACCTCCAGTGTTTGAGAGTGTGTTTATCTATCTCTTTTTCAATATGTACCTTATAAAATATGCATAGCTTGTAGTATTGAATCCGTAACAATGCACATGTCTGCCAAATGAAACAAATCATTGCAAAGCATTATTGATTTTGAACTCAAATAAGAGGATAATAGATGCACGACAAGAATTAGAACTTTCTCTGATCTATTGATTGCTTTTTTTCTGCCCATCAGAAAGAAGTGATATATTGAGCAACACAGACAAAATGCAGGAGGAACTCAACAAATCAAGCAGCATCCATGGAAGGGAATAAACAGTCCACATTTTGGGCTTCATTAGGACTGGAAAGCATGTGGGCAGAAGTTAGAAGTAATGCAGTGATGTATTGAGGCTGCCCAGTACAGTGTAAAAAGACATGAAAAAAAATCAAGGTGACATGCTACAAAAGGAAATATCAGATTAGTAAAACATTTTCCTTTTTAAAACTGAACAGAAGTAATATTCTAGCGTACCTGTGTGATATTTATGAAACAGATGCAGAAATACAATCCTGACAATCCATTCCTGTTGATTTTTACCGACATTGCTCTGGATAATGTGACAGATTACAGATGCAAAAGATTGAAATTTTGTTAAATAGAATATCAGAATAAACAAAGTCTGCTCATATTTCAAATACTTTCACCATATGTCCATAAACCATCAATGGAGAAGGCAGTGTTCAGATTTATTATCCCGCTTTGTATTAGCCATTTGCACCCTGGGAAAATATCTCTGGTATCCACTCAAACTGTGTCTCTTATTCAAAGTTCAAAGTAAAATGTATTGTCAGAGTACGTACTAAATTTTACTTATCCTCATTATCATCATCATGTGCCATTTCGTGTCGTATGACATGAGTGATCATGGCCTATTGACCATGATTGTTCTTGGCAAATTCTACAGAATTGGTTTGCCATTGCCTCCTTCTGGGCAGTGTCCTTACCAGACAGGTGACCCTGGCCATTATCAAACTCTTCAATGATTGTCTACCTGGCATCAGTGGTTGCATAACCAGGACTTGCGATATGGACCGGCTGCTCATATGACATCCACCACCTGCTCCCATGGCTTCACATGACCCTGATCAGGGTGGCTAAACAGCTGCTAAACCTTACAAGTTTAATATCACCTGCATATGTCGTGAAATTTATTAACTCAGCGGTAGCAGCCCAATGCAATACATGATAATATAGGAAAAAATAAATAGGTAAATCCATTAAAGTATATATGCACATATTAAATAAATCAAAAGTGCAAAACATGATAAAATGTGATATTCAATTTCACTATCACATTTCCACTTTGCTGATGATAATTAAGTTAGGGGTTGAGAGAATGAGAAAGTTTATCCACTTTGGTGCAAAAGACAAAAATCAGAGCATTATTTTAAGTGGGTAGAAATTCAATATTCAACAGATCATAGGTGTGTTGTGAACAAATCAGTGAGAGCCAGCATGCAGGTGTCAGAATTGATAGGAATGCATATGGTATACATGAGCCTTTATCCGAAAAAGATTTGAATGCAGGTATAAGGATGTCTTGCTGCAATTGTATGGGGTCTTAGTGACCATTCTTACAGGTCTTGACATGATGGATGCATAGAGGGTGTTTCCTTGTCTGAGGAGTTGAGATTACTGGTTACAGACTCAGTTAAGGGATTGGCTGTTTAAGACAAGATAGGAGAAATGCCTTCACTTGGAGGGTGCTGAATCTTTATAATTATTCACTCTGCGTGGAGTGGAAACTCAGTCATTGAGTTCATTCAGAATGGATATTGGTGGATTTATTGGTATTAAGGCAAGTGAGATACAGTATATGAGGATGGCACAGGTAAAAATTATCTAGGTCAAAGATTAGTTATGATCCTGATGAATGGTAAAGCAAACTCAAAGGGCCTGATGACCTATTCCTGGTTTATATGCCACACCATATTGTTACTTTATAGTTTCTTTCTATAGAGAGCATTTGAATACAGCAGCATTGCCGGTAAAATCAGCCAACATAATGAAATTCATTGATCTGTGCAATACTTTCAAACCTAATTCTCATCTGAGAAAAAAAACAAACAGTGGCTCAATTATGTCTAGTTCCGAGGATCAATTTTCAAAATTTAATTAGGAAAATTAAGTCCAAAGAACAGCAATGCAATACTACAAGAATTATTGCAACCACGCCAATTTGCTAAGTGCTGACAATCAAAACTTTCCAAGTATGCAAAAAATCATCAACTACGCCTCAAAAATGGAGAAAGCATTAGATTATCAACGTCAAAGAAATACCATAATACACTTCATGCTCAAACTTGTGAGCATTCTTTCATTCACATTATCAAAAATATTTACCTTGATGAAAACTTGCATGCGTTTTTAGTTTATTTGTCTGTTTTTACCCTTGTTAGTCCACTTTACTGCACTTCACACCAGCTCACACCTCCAAGAGGACCACAACCTTGTCATGGGGTTTGGAGGCTTGTGTGCCTCAATGACCCAGAGAGCTACGGAAATAGCAATGAAAGACCTATTATGACGCAGGACCTTCATGGCTGCCCTAAACACCAGCAGCACAATGTGCAGTAAGTGTAACCCTCTCACTGGGGCTCGAATACAAACTTGGCTTATTAGCTAACTCTGCAAACAGCCACGTGATTCAGCGGTGAGAAGGCCACTTTTCATAAACTATAAGCATCTAGGGTCAGTATGATTTGGAGTTCAACCAAACGGGAATGTTAGGATGTTCCAATTAAGGAACACAGGTTGTCACGAATGCTGTGTAAATACTGTTCATACAGTTATTGGTAGCCCAGAAATGACAGATTGTACACCAGCATAAAATTATAAATAAAATATATTTACCAAATTTTCAACTTTAACAAACAGTTACAGAAAAAGAAAAACAAAAGGGCTCAGTACGGTTAAACCAGTCCAATGTGCACATAAACGTTGGAGCTCAATTCTGGAGTAGTTGGGGGTTTATTGCTTTACTCACTCTGCATAAAAGCATACACTACATTCAGAACTTCTCTTGAAGACCATCTCAAACAAACTGGCTCTCTCAGGAGTATTGGCCCTTCCTCCTTGGAACTATTTATCTGCACAAAGCACTTCTTGCAACGGGGACTCTCCTTCCAATGGCATTCTGCGACATCTTCCCGTGCTCCATTTCATGGCTCCTGCCAAAAGGCCCCAAACCAGACTTTTGTCCTTCAGAAATATGATCACGCCCAGCTCTCCTGAATCTTCCACTGGCAAAAAAAATTACAACTGGCTGACACAACATTCTTAAGTTGAACAACATGGCTCCTTATCTTTAGCCAAAGCCAGAACGCTCTTACCAGCAGGACACACTGCTTTGACAGAAAACTGCTACAATAAAATACCTGACAGCATAGCAGCAGAAATCTTAACCAAAGCATTATATAAGTATGCCAACTCACAATTAGATTTTGAAAAGAGAAATAATAACAAAGTGAAACAGATCACACAACTAGATCTGCAACCTTTTACAAGAACGAAGTCTACAGAATAACTGGAATGAGTTAGGAATGAGGATTTTTAGAGTTAAGAGTTTTGTTCATCCAGAAAACAGCTTCCTATGAACCTCAACATGTAGCATCCAAATATATGATGGCATATTAGAGCATATATTGTACTACTCTTGTTGTGGAGCCTCTTTAAGGCATTTTGACTTTGCAGTGTTCCTCCTCTCTTTAGCAGATATTTTGTGAAACTCACCTCTCTTTGCTTCCCCTTTGTGGATTCTACTGTGCTTTCATTAGATCAAGACACTCCCTGCGACTATTCTGCCTCAAATTAGCACGTGCTCTTTTCCAATCCCGCCTCGTCCTCTGTCTGCTCAAGCTTGATCATTTCCTATTTTCCAACTCAAACCCAGTCCTGTAGAACTACAATGTCTCCCAGGTCAACAATAGTTCAATATTTGCATCCTTGTTTTCCACGTCTCAACCTTTAAGTGTTGATTCCAGTACTGCATGTTAATTCTAGCCTAACTTTTAGCCTCAGGTCAGCAAAGATGGGGACAGTAATTTCTCTTTACTATTGCATGATGTACTGCTGTGTAAGAACCAGGATGAACAAGGTGGCCACTGACCCACCAACAGTGGTGATAGAGAAGATTTAGTTAGTGAAAATGTGGACAGGGGACCAGAAACAGACCTTATCGCAGTTTCACAGCCTTGAATGCCAGAATATTATTAAAAATAATGCACGACAATGTGAAAACCCTCCAGCTGTCTAATCTAGCGTGTAAAAATCACTTTTACTTATGCTACAGTGAGCAGCTAGTAGAAAGATGAAAACAACTTAATTATCTAATAAAGGGGAAGGACTTTGTGGTATTCAAAGCAGAAAAACTCTCATGATTTTCCAGATGAGAATTCTAAAATTCAGATCTCTCCTCCCACCTCTCCAGAAATTTAAGTAAACTTCCCACGTGTCTTGATATTAGTCCGCATACAAAGACTTGCCAATTATGCAAAACAGTAAAACAGATTTATTATCCAAGCATAACCTAATTTAAGAGCTGATTATTCATGTCCATACCTTATGCAAATTTGTTTAAAGAGGGGATGGGGGAGTTTTAAGACTTTAACCACAGCATGCGTGTGCGTACATTAAGTATTACTTTGCATATTCAAAGCTTTTGTTTACCAAATGTTGCTCTGGAAAAAACTGTCCTTGCATGAACGTGTAATCATCAGAATTAATTTTCTACACTAGGAATCTGAAGCTAACATTTAATGAATAAGCTAACGTAATATCTTAAATTACTGCAAATAATATTCCAGCACAGTTATCCTCCAAAAATGCAAACTTGACCAAAACTCTATTGCCCATTTTCCAACTGAAAGCAGGACCTGCAGAACCATAATGATTCTGGTCCCGTACCCCTTAGTTCAGGAACAGTTATTATACCCTTCAATTTGCTAACTTCACTCACCACAACACTGAACTGATTTCATACCCTATGGACTCACTTTCAATGATTCCACAACTCAGGTTCTCAAATTTTTTTTTGTATTTTGCCTTTTGCACATTGGTTGTCTATCTTTGTTTGTAAGCTGTTTTTCCATTGATTCTATTGTTTGTTTGTATTTACTGTAAATGCCCACAAGAAAATGAATCTCAAAGTGACGTACATGTACTTTGATAATAAGTTTACTTGAAGTAGCTTAACAGCCGCATCCACATTTCCAAATCTTCCCATTCCTCATCCTTTAAGTGTAAACTCCAATAGAGCATTCTAAATCTTGCGGGAGGAGAGGGAGCAGCGCGCCGCGCGTGCGCAGCCCTCCAGTGAAAAATGATATCGTATCCGTTAAGTAAGCCATGGACAGTTCTGATTTGATGGAGGGAGACGTGAAAGCACAGAGGAACACCTAGAGAAATTTCTGAAACGCCAGTTCACTGCTGTTGTTACTGCGTGGTCAGGAATCTTCCGGAGGGAAGGCCTCAAAATCCCCAGTATTGCCTGCGGATGGCGCTCTGTACTCGGTGTCGGAGAGCTGATCGGAGGCTCGAAGTTTTCGGATGACTCAGATTCGGACTGTGGTCAGGCATGGCAGGGAGAGTTTTTCTTCCTTCTCCTGTCTGCGTGATATGTGGGACATTTGAGAGAATTTGAACTTTTTACTGCGCTCATGAACTGTTCTTCATCAAGTTATGCTATTGTTTTACTGTTGTAACTATATGTTATAATTATGTGGTTTTGTTAGTTTTTTCAGTCTTGGTCTGTCCTGTGTTTTGTGATATCACACCGGAGGAAATATTGTATTATTTCTTAATGCATGCATTACTAAATGACAGCAAAAGAGGACTGTGTGTCTTCATAATGTAAATCTAGTCTAACCAATCACAGCCTCAGGTTTAGCAATGGTTCACCAGTGCTTAGGGACAATAAATTGGATTACTATTGTCACATGTGCTGAGTTACATTAAAAAAACCTTTGTTTTGCATGTTATCCATTTCATCACATCACTATGTTGAAGTAGTATCAGGGAAAAACACTAACAGAATGCAGAATATAGTGCTACAGAGAAAGTGCAGTGCAGGCAGACAATAAGATGCAATGCCAACATGAGGTTGATTGTGAAGTCATCGCGCCGTACAAGAGGACTGGGATTCAGCAAACTCTGTAAACCCCCTCCCCCCCACTGCTCTTCCTCTTTAAGGAAACTTGAAAATCTAAAATCACGACACAGGATGTTGGAAAAGTCTGGTTTACAACATTTACTGCTTTCAGGATTCAATATTGTCATTCTTCAGTAGACAAGTGTAAAAGAGAACAAAATGATTGTTACTCCCAATCCAATGCAACATTAAAAAAACAAAATAGGCATAAAGAACTCAATAAAACACTATAAATATAAAAGCAGTCTTATAAAACACAATGTGCATGGGCTGTTATATACATAGACTGACATATGTACATGAAGTGATGCTAGGTGATGTATGTGTAGTGGCATTGTGGCCCATGTGTCGGGAACTTATTTCAGATTTCAAGCACCAGCAATTTTGTATTTTGCTGTTGAAGACATACTGCGCCTCAGTTTTTTCCCCTTATAAATCACGCAACCTTGGTTAAAATGTAGTTTGATGTTTCTATGAAATGACTTGCAAGGTTTTGAAGAAATGTCTAGCTGAGGTTTAGATTATTTTCATTCAACACTCTGGTGACGTCCCTGAACCAAAACTGTGTTGATTAGTATTCAAGTCCATAATTTCCACTGAACCAACAGACCAATTTTGACTTTTCTCCACACACACCCCACCCCACCACCAAGAACTGGTAATGATTAGGCAAGTCTGAATTTCTCCCCTTCTCCAGAGTTTACAGGCACTTCTAACTGGAAAACCTTGAGTTTGAAGTTTTACTTCCTCAGTTTGGTTAAGTTGGAATTTCATGATTCTTGTTGCACCGACACCTCCCCCTCCCTTCCTCAACTTTTGACAACTATCAGTTTTGGTTCCCTTTTACATGGGCAATGCAAGCCATGTGATTTTTTTCTGTAATCCGAAAGTTTTTGTTTTCCATCCAATTATTTCGATACAGAAAGTTCTTGTTTTTAAGTTGACAGCAGCTATGGGGACTTACCAGAATGGGCAGCTTTAGTGAACCAGTTATTGTTCAAGTTCAATGACTTTTCATCAGAACTGTTTCTGTAAAAGGTGAATGACCTGCAATGCCCTCTGTACTTCCTTTTCTGTACATCCTTCGTGAGCTGGGAGACAAACTCCAGCAAGTTGTGTGCTAATTTCAGATTTACAGCAAATCCAGTGGTTGTGCCAGATTGGTTCACTTTGGAAATGCAAAACAGGAAGAAATTGGAGGTCCATGAGCCAGTCGTCATTGGTGGATTGGAGGCGGGGAAGATCAGTAACTTTAAATGCCTTGGCATATAATATCAAAGGATCTGTCATAGGACCAGTATGTAAGTCCTATCATGAAGTTCAAGTGCAATTGTCATTCAACCATACAGATGCATGCAGCGAAATGAAACAGCGTTCCTCTGGGGCCATGGTGTAAAGCAGTACATATAGTTATGTTAGCACCTTGAGTCATGGACCCAAGCATGCTGCCATTTTACCAGAAGGCAGCACGACACCACCTCTATTTTCTTAGAAGCTTCTGTAGATTCAGCTTTAGATGACATGCTTCGACAAACTTCTATAGATGCACAGTGGGGAATATAGTGACTGGTTGCATCACAGCCTGGTATGGAAGCACCAATGCCCAGAAACAGAAAAGCCTACAGAAAGTGATGGATACAGCCCAATCCATTACAAGCAAAGATCTCCCCAACATTGAGCACATCTACAAGAAAGCAGCATCCGTCATCAAGGACCCCTGCCATTCAGGCTATGCTCTTTTCTCACTACCTGCATTTGGGCAGGATACCCTGGCCTTAGATCCCACACCAGCAGGTTCAGGAACAATTATTACCTACAATCATCAGCCTCCTGAAGCAGTGTGGATAACTTCACTCACCTCAAATCTGAACTGATTCCACAATCTACACTCGCTTTCAAGCACTCTACAACTCATGTTCTCAGTATCTGTTTTATTTATTTGCACCATTTGAATTGTTCTGCACATGGGTTGCTAGTCACAAGATCACAAGACAAAGGAGCAGAAGTAGGCCATTCGGCCCATCGAGTCTGCTCCACAGCTCCCCCATGAGCTAAACTATTCACCAATAGTCTTTTACAATGCATAGTTTTCATAAATTCTGCTGTATTTCTTTAATGAATCTCAGGTTTGTATATAGTGACTTATGCACTTTGATAACAAATTTACTTTGACTTTTTGAACTTGTCGTCTCAAAATACCTGACTGGTTTGGTTAACTTTCTTTTGTATTGTTGTTGTTTTTTTCCGTGCCTAGTGGCACATCAGCCGACAACCTTGCCGTTTCTTCAGCATTTTAGTCTTTTTTTTAAAAAAAAAGCAGGCTGAGTTACTCTTGTACCCATCAATGGATGGAACGTGTGCAAGGAGCCGGCCAGATTTGAACCCAGGACCCAGTGCGGATCCCACTACACTACCAGCCGGTTACGTCTTTTTTGCACAGCAACAGCAAATGGACTGTGTTCTTAAAGGATGAACACATTTTAGCTAGATTTCCACATATTAAAAAATGCACAGACAGAATGGCAAAGGATGTCCAATCACAAAGAAGAGAAAATCTGCAGATGCTGGAAATACAAACAACACACTAAATGCTGGAGGAACTCAGCAGGCCAGGCAATATCTATGGAAAAGAGTCCTGCTGAAGGATCTCGGCCTGAAACATTGACTGTACTTTTTTTTCCCCATAGATGCTGCCTGGCCTGCCGAGTTCCTCCAGCATCTTGTGAGTGTGGCTTGGCAAAGGATGTGTTGAGTTACAAGGAATGGATTGAGCAGGATCGCCACCTCCTGGTTCCAAGGTAATATAGCAAATAAATTTAGCACTGCAAACATAACCGAGCAACACACACAAAAAGCTTGGGGAGCTCAGCAAGTCAGGCAGCATTGATGGAAAAGAGTAAACAGGCGACTTTCAGGTCGAGATCCTTCTTTAGGGCTGGGGGAGGGGGCAGAAATGCCTAAATTAAAAAGGTGGAAGGAGGGGTTAAGGGGTTAAGGAAATTGCTGAGTGAAGCCAGGTGGGTTGTAAAAGTCAAGGGCTGGAGAAGAAAGAATCTGATAGAAGAGTAGATCACAGGAGAAAGGGAAGGAGGGGGCACCCGGGGTGGGGCAGGTGAGAAGTAAAAGGTCATAAGATGAGAAAGAATTCAAAGTAAGGAGTGAAAGAATCAGACCCCTCATACTATTTGAGTGTTGTTGCAAATTAGCTTTAGTACCAGAACACACACAAAATTCTGGAGGAACTCAGCAGGCCAGGCAGCTCTACGGAAAAGGGTAAACAGTCCTAGACCCTTCATCAGGACTGGGAAAAAATGAGAGTTAGATCAGATCCTTATCCTTCTCCAGCCCGTTATCTTTCACCTATCACCTTCTCAGTCCTTTGCTTCACCCCTTCCCTCTCTGCCAGTTTCTCCTATCAACTACCACCTTGTAATTCTTCTTCCCCTCCCCCCCCATCCTCTTGATCTAACTTCTCATCTTTTTAGCCCTCAGCCTGAAGAAGGGTCTTGGCCCAAAAAGTCAACTGTTTACCCTTTTCTATAGATGCTGCCTGGCCTGCTGACTTCCTCCAGCAGAGTGAGTGAGTGAGTTTGTTTATTGCTTGGATTTCCAGCATCTGCAGATTTTCTCATCTCTAATACCAGAATATTGTTTCAATCACTCAGGGCAAGCATACCGCAGATGGTGGAAATGTGAAATAAAAGGTTGTTGACTAAAATGTTAACTCTTTCGTTATCCACAGATACTATCAGATGAAGGGTCTCAGTCTGAAACATCAGCTGTTTATTCCACTCCATAGAAGCTGCCTGCCCAGCATTTTATACGTGTTGCTCTGGATTTGCAGCATCTAGAAAACCTTATAGTCTGATTTGCTTATCTTATCTGTTGACTGTTTCTATCATTTTTTCTGTTTTATCTGAGTGCAAGTTGAAAGACTAGGAGTGCACCATTCAAAGCTGCTCTGCCACTCAGCAGGAACATGGGTGATCCCACATTCTTCATTCACTTGCTGCTCTTTCTCCAAAACCATAGATTCAAAACATTTTCCAATGCACTCTTAATTTAATTCAGGATGGAAGTGAATAAAAAGCAGGAAAGGGGACAATAATCAGAAGACTAGATGGCAAGACCTTTAGAAAAAGAATAGAAAGCGTGTTATTTTAAACTCAAAGATGAAAGTTATTCTTGGTACTGACTTCAAAATGCTATCAATTGATTAGTGGAACTAGGTTAACATGTAAACTCCAGTGTACAAGCCACATCTTTATGATGTACTGACTTCATCAGCACATAATTACAGTGATTAAAGAAACTCTCTGCAGAAACAGAGTGAGAATATTGCAAACAGTATTTAAATATGCTTAGTTTATGCCCCACTAATTTGCTGGAAACAGCAAATCATCTTCTTTTCAGCTCAATTATAATTGTTTAACATGCCATTTTAAAACTAATGAGAAATGCAACTGTATTCCATAAACTCAAGAAATTTTGCAAATGCTGGAAACCCAAAGCAACACATACACAAAATGCTACAGGAACTCAGCAGGTCAGGCAGCATCTATGGAAATATTTTGAGCCAAGACTCTTCTTCAGGACTGGAAATGGGGAAGACCACAGAATAAAGGGGAGAGGGCAGGAGGAACGCTAGGTGATAGGTGAAACCAGGTGTGCAGGAAAGGGCAAGAGAGAAAGGAATCTGATAGGAGAGAAGAGTGGACCATTGGAGAAAGGGAAGGAGTAGGGGACACAGGGAGGTGAGAGAAGGTAAGAGGCTAGAGACAGAAATAGAAGATGGAGGGGAAGAGAAACTTTTTTTTTAAACCAGAAGGAGAAATTGATATTTATGCTATCAGGTTGGAGACCCTCAGACAGAATACAAGGTGTTGCTCCTCTACCCCAAGAGCAGCGTCATTGTAACACAAGAGGCAGCCGTGGACCAGTATGTCCATGGTTTCATTTCCTTATGGTAATGATAATGGGAATTAAAATGTTTGGGCACCAGGAAGTCCACTTTTGGCAGATAGAGCAGAGGTGCTCAACAAAGCAGTGCCTCAAATGATGACGGGTCTCACCAATGTAGAGGAGTTCGTATCAGGAGCGCTGGACACAAGATGACGCCAACAGATCCACAGGTGAAGTCTTGCCTCACTTGAAAGGGCTGTTGGAGCCCTGAATGGAGATAAGGGAGAGGGTGAATGGGCCACATATAATTGTAATTATAGCACTTAAAAGATTTTATTAGTGGAATTGCTTCCTTTGGGCCCTGTATCTGGAAGGTTGTGCTGGCCAAGGAGAAGATCCAGTTCACAATGATCCCTGAAATGAAAGATTACTGTGAAACATTTGTTATCTCTGGACCTGTGTTCGACAGGGTTCAGAAGGAAATGGGAGGGTCAATCACAAACATGATAAAGTCTGCAGATGCTGGAAATCTAAAGGAACTCACAATATACTGAAAGGTCTGGATAGATTGAATGCAGATTACTACCATTAGTAGGAGAACTCTAGGATCCAAGGTACAACCTCGGAACAAAAAGGAATGTTCCTTTAAAACTGAGATCAGGAGGAATTTCTTCAGCCAGCAGGTGACAAATTTAGAATTGATTGTAACAGAGGGCTGTGGAGGCTAAGGTATTGGGTGCACTGGGAGAAGAAGATGGGAGAATGGGACTTGGGGAAAAATATCACCCATGATTGAATGGTAGAACAGACTTGATGGGTTGAATGGCCTAATTATATTCTTAGGATCTTACAACACGAGAGGCCAACCATACCATGAGGTCTATGCCAGATTGCAACAGAGAAATCTAATTAATTCCACTTCCCTGGTTTACCACTTCAACTTTCACATGCCCATCTCTCCCCATTCATTTTCTTTACATAGCCAAGAGGCAAATTATAATAGCCAGTTAACTCAGTGACATATCTTCAGCAGCAACCAAACCACATAATGGAAACCCATGCAGTTACAGGGAGAACATACAAACTCTCCCCAGACAGATAGACAGACAGTACCCAAGTTTACCAATCTAATCTGACTCTCCGGAGCCCAGACAATAACACAAACTGCTACACCACTAGGCTGCCCTAATTAAATTATATTCACAGCTATAGATAATCCAGATTAATACCCATTGTAGCAAACAAATCTCAGTTAAGACTGAATGTCTGTTATCTCATAGATAAAATCCCATCTTTTCAAAGACTGCAATAATTAAGCCTCTATTCATAATGCATTGACATTGTGAAGTGCTTCCACTACAAATGATTACTATTTAACTAATCTACTTCTTGTAGATACATTATGATCAATTGCTAACAGAGAGTTCTAATTTCTTTCAAGTGTCCTTATTCATCATCTCAACTTTCTCCCAAACTAGTAAAACTGCAACCTGTCCAATGGCCTGAATTTACATTTAAGTTGTGCGCAGAATCAAAGTTTAAGAATTCTCTAAGCACGCATATCATTTGTAATTCCTCAGTTACTTGTAACATTTATTACTTCTAAATTACAGATTTCAGTTTCTTGATAAGATAGATTAAATTCAAAGCAGCAGCAGGCCACCAACTCAGTGATGATATTACCCATAAACTCAAAAGAATGCATGTTTTCAAGATAAAGCATGCATCAGTTTTCATTAGAAATTATTTGGCATATTAAAAAAAAGGACAATAGGTCAAGTCTATATACATGTGCATATATTTCATCCACATCACAGACAGGCAACATTATTGCACATATTTTAAAGAGATACTTTATCAATAAGGCAGCAAATGCTGAAACTAAATGCCAATGAACATTTAATCTGAAAGAACCATTAGACCAAAATCAGCATCTAAAAACCATCAAGTAAATCATTAGAATGCTAAAATAATTACATTTTGCAGATAATTAACATATACATTTATATCAGAATGTGAAATGTTGAAATTGTGTCCTATATTATTAACTGCATTGGTGTTAATCAATTAAATGATCTATATTAATTATAAATAAGCCTTTTTAAATCCCAATTGTTTTTTTTAAAGTGCATATTTTAAAGCACTTTCTATACAGGTCACATTGATATGAGTGGAAATTATGACATTAACATAAAATACATTTAAGTCACAAACTTTCTTTCTTTGGACATATATGAAGCAAAGAATATTTCATACAATCTGGATTCAGATTTCCTATATGTTCCTGACATTGGCAGTAAGATAAGGGCCAACTGAAATTGTTGCATGTACTTCATTAAAAGATAACGATTTAACAGCCGGGACAATAAAATGCAGAATTTTCAATGCACGTTGGAAGAACTGTGTAGTGAGATGATGCCAAATATTGGCTAATGAATGATGACTTGAAAATGATTCAATTTTCTTTAATTTTCTACTGAATGTTTACCATGTTATAGCACTAAGTATTCCAGAATACTGTGGTTCGAGGTGGCTATTTAGTTTTACACTCCATTAATTCCTGTGGCTTAAGAAACTCACTTTCATAATAAAGAGCACAGCAGAAAAAGTGCAGAAGTTTTACAAGTGAAATTTAAAAGTGTTTGTAACTGAATCTAACACATGAACTGTGATATAATGTATGAACTTGAAAAGAAATTTTATCTGGACCAGGTTTTGGAACACAACTGACTTTGGCTTTCCTTCTGCATGGTCCTCTACAACTGAGGAATTTAGGCTGCTTTTTTCATTCCATGCAAATTCAACTGAAAATGTACACAACTCCAACACATATACTGTATAAGGCTTACTCCTGACAGCAACACTACGGATCAAGCAGCACTGCTCACAAAAGCCCATTCTGGCAAGTTTGCTTCATGTTGAGCTGCAGAAAATCTCAAGCATACATAGCCGCAATTTTCTGCAACTGCTCATCAAGGAATTGCCGATGTGAGAGCAAATCTGCAATTACCCTGAGTGAGCATTCAAACACAGAAATCCTATCCTCTTGCCACAATTTCTTTGACCATGTAACACACTTTTTGCAAAAAAAAGCGATTCCATTTGTATCAATGAGAGAAATAGCTGCAAGAACCCACTATCATCCCAGCAATTTAATACACTTAAGAAACTAATTGAGTCCTTAAACTTAGATAGATATATCTTAGCTGTAGGTGTGAGATTAATGGGTTGGTGAAAAAGACCATTTTCAACATATTCAAAGTCCAAGCAACCCTAATAAGAGTATCTAAACATTCAGCTCATCTATTACTTTTGCTCATACACATCTAAAAGGGCTCATTTTTGTACTGTACCTTTCAATGCACATACCACATTGTTATAAAATACACTCAGTGCCACTTTATTAGATATACCTGCTTATTAATGTAAATATCTAATCAGCCAATCATGTGGCAGCAGTCCAATACATAAAAGCATGCAGACATGGTCAAGACGTTCAGTTATTATTCAGACCAAACATCAGAATGGGAAATAAATGTGATTTAAGTGATTTAAGTGATTTAAGTGACTTCGGTGCCAGACAGGGTGGTTTGAGTATCTCAGAAATTGCTGATCTCCTGGGATTTTCACGTACAACTGTCTCTAGAGTTTAGAGAGAATGGTGCAAAGAACAAAAAGAAATTCCAGTGAGGGGCATTTCTGTGGTTGAAAACACCTTGTTAATGAGAGAGGTAAGAGGAGAATGGCCAGAATGGTTTAAGCTTACAGGAAGGCGACCATAACTCAGATAACCACATGTTACAACAGTGGTGAATAAATGAGCATCTCTGAATGCAGATGTCGAACCTTGAAGTCGATGGGCTACAGTAGAAGACCATACCAGGTTCCACTCCTGTATCTAATAAAATGGCTACTGAGTGTGCATTTTAATTTAAATAAAAAGATGAGCATAGGTTTTCTGAGTCTTTTTCATCCAGAGCCAGATATTTACAAGCATTTACAACTGATCCTCTAAGTTCATAGACCACTGCAATTCTTTTGTTTCTTTTGCTCCTTACTGTAAACATTTCAGTCATGACCTTCCAGACACAACTGTACATGAACGATGACTTAGGTGTCCCACAACAGCAATGATAACATGATGATAACCAATTCTTTTATAATATGTAAACATGGTCACAGACCTCTTAAACATTCAAATCACGATTGCTGTTTCAATTCCAATGAGCATGGGAGAGGGCAGAACAGGGTTGAGAGGGATAATAAATCAACCACGATTGAATAGTGTAGCAAACTTGATGGGCCAAATGGCATGATTCCGCTCCTGTGTCTGATGGTTTTATAAAAGTGGTCAGCCCTGCAACTCTAGACCCAATCTTTGAAAACAATTGCCATGGAGAAAACGTATCAATTTAGTCCTAGCCAGAAGAAATTTCTTGTCCCAGCTCAGGCTCCCATTTTCTACTCAACATTGAGATGCGAGGTACACAAAGCTGACAGTTCAGGTTTCCAAAGCTTCAGAACTGCCCCAACAGAATTCCTGCTTCAGGTGGGGCATAATGATGGAAAAGCCCTGGAGTTCCATTATTAAACAACTCTCACAACTCCCACTACTCAATGTAAAAAGAAAAAGACTAACATAAATTTTTAACACTATAATCTAAGCTACAGCTGGCATTCTGCAGAGTGAACCTCTTCTTCCAATTTGCAAGTACAAGTGGGTCTCTTAATATTCAAGTCCTGAAATTGATTGGTTTGCAATATCCTATTGCTTCACAAATAAAGAAACTCTTATCACATTTGCACAAATCAAAAAGACACTGAAGGTTTTCATTTGAGCATTTCATTGATAGCATTATTTTCTTAATTCTTAAATTGGAAGTCAGATAAAACACTTTGTAAGGCTTTAACTAATTTAATTATAAATTTATATGGGTAAATCTGCAATATTTCAGTAATTCACTTCACCATTTCTACTGATCTACCGAAGTTTTGCCTGATTGCTATTAATGTCACAAATCAGAATAGTGAAACACGAAGTCCTAATCGAATTTCACTTGTTCATTTTCCAGGCACGTTTCCCCTGTAACTCTATATGAAATAGAGGCATCATACACATATGCAAATTAATATGATACAGAATCAAACTTTTAAAAAATACATTCAACAAGTAACAGACATTGATATTTTTCCTCTCAAATGTTGGAATGATGCACCTCAAAAAATGATGAGACATATTAAATAAGTCTGATATCAGTAAAACCACGTTCTAAAGCCTCAAATGCTCTCCCTACAAAGTCATTTAACCAATGTTTGTCAGTTAATAATCTAAGCTTACATCACATTACAATTCAATACACTGCTCAAACATTAACAAATGCCTGGAAATTCCAAACCAATCATTCAATCCACTCAATACAGTTTAAATAAGGTACAAATGTGACCGATAATCAAATTTTTAACTTGTTAAAATACTCTTTTTCTTACAAACAAAATGTAAACTCTTAACAACTCAGCTATTAGAACTTTTCCACAGGAAAGTTGTTTGATTTAAATTGCAACCCTTTCTAATATTGACATATTTAACATTGCCTTGTTTAATATTTTGTTTCAATCAAATAAAGAGTACAATATTCTAAAGCACCTAAGGATCTAGTTACTTACACTGGTAAGTTACAGAAATTTCTTGTTCAACTGATAGACAAGAGCATGTCTTGTTTCTGGAGCTGAAGATTTGAAGCAGATAGAAGTAAGGCAAATTCTTAATTTTCTTTTAATAAAGTATCAAGTCGGTGTCTTGTTGGTAACTCATTGATTAACATATATATTCAAAGTTAATAGGTACTGATATTCCTCAGTATCTACTTGCATCTCAGTGTGCTGATTTTGCATCTTATTTCAATACAGCAATACTCCATTAGAAAAAAAGTAATGAGTTCTTTTAGTAGTAAATATACATTTGCATAAGTCAAAGTGAATTAAATTGGAACTATCCTAATACACAGAGCGTGAAATAAAAATTTGGGAATACTCCCAAGCAGTAACAATATAACACACTGAAGAAGTTGAGTTTCTAAGCAACTAATCTTGACATTCAGGACACTCTCTCCTGCCTTCCACCACCCCACCAAGAACATGTAGCAATAATTAAAAAATGTAGCTAACGGAGACCTCTCTCACTAACATAGTGCAAATAAAAATCAGAAACATGGCAAAGGAGTGCCATTGTTGTATACTTTGTACACAAATGTCAACTTTGCTCTTAGCACCATGCCTGTTGTTTTCCAAGACTTTATTGAACCTTACCTATTTTATAAGCACTTTGTTTCTGAACCGCCATGTCGCACTGATATAATTACAGTAAATGAAGTAATGTGCCAGGCTAATACACTAAGTAAATCATCTACTAGGACACCTTCTAGAGAGGAGGAAGGTACAGAACAAATGTCTTGCACTGTTTAAAAATACTATCAGTAGCATTCAGGGAGGAGGAAAAGGCAGTGGTATGTTCTTCCCTTCTAATGTTAGAACGTTGGCAAAGATGGTGTAAGGGAAAGAATTCACTAAGTTTAAATGTACCCTGTTCAGATGACTGGTTTAGCAAGGCAATACTTATGTTCTCTATCTTATATAAAATTATTTATTAACACAAAATAGAACCTTAGCTAGTACTGCCCTGCTGTACATCAAATTTTATTGTTTCTATAAGTAAATATGTAATTTCTCATTGACCAACTGATAGAAATACCCAGCAAACATCTTTTCACTGAATATCATGACTAGCTGCTACAATGCAATATAGGACTTTAGTTTTCTTTCTTCCAAAGTTAAGAGAGAATGGATAGAGTTGCGCTGCGGTTCTGTATTTTGGACATAAATCAGAAACACCTTCTTAACACAAATAATGCATTTCCATGGAATTCTGAATCCAGCTTTTTTTTTTGCTGTTTATTGACGTGATGAGCTTCATAAAATCAGAGACACCTAATCCACACTTGATTGCAGACTCTCAGTTCACGGTCAGTTTAACTGTGTGTTAGAGGTCTGTTATCACCAATAAACCTCTGTTTCAAATGTTGTAACTTGGGTTTTCTGCCAACAATGGCTTCAGTATCAATGTTTGAACTGTAACAAAAGTCACAACATTGCACATCGCCTAAAGTTTGCTGTGCTGGTTCTTCCTGTAGATGTCTTTAACCAGCTGAAGTCTGTTTTCTTCTGCAAAAGAATGGGAAATTTTTATGGATACATTTAAACATGAGAAAAGTGGCCACTTTATTAGGTACACCTGCCCATTATTGCAAATATCTAATCAGCCAATCATGTTGCAGTAACATAATGCTTAAATGCATGCAGACAAGGTCAGGAGGTTCAGTTGAATGTGATCTAAGTAACTTTGACAACGTAATGATTGTTGGTGCCAGACGGGGTGGTTTGAGTATCTCAAAAGCTGATTTCCTGAGATTTTCACACACAACAGTCTCTAGAATTTCCAGAGAATGGTGCGAAAACAAAAAAAAAAACATTCATTGAGCTGCAGGTCTGTGGGCAAAAACACCTTGTTAATGAGAGAGATCAGAGGAGAATGGACAGACTGGCTCAGGCTGACAGAAAGGTGAGAGTGGCTCAAATAACCACGCATTACAAATGTGGTGAGCAGAAAAACATATCTGAACACATATGTCAAACCTTGAAGTGGAGGGATTGCAACAGCAGAAGACCACAAATATACACTCAGTGGCCTCTTAATTACGTATAGGAGACTTCTAATAAAGTGGCCTCCGGGTATACTGTTGTACTAACTGAAAATAACTCATTTCATAATATCCTAAGCACAATGCCATTAGTTAATGATTCCAACTTAAGTTTTCTTCATTCAAAAACAATTGGAGAGCAGTATAGTATTCTGATTTTAAATGTTGTTTCTAAACGATTGATAAAACTTTGCCAAGTCACACAAATTTGATCAAAATCATGTACTTATGATGGCAATGGCTAAGTAATTACTTGTTTATAAGGATATTAATAAATTTTGGAACACTTCAAATCTGGATGATTACTAAGACTGATAATAAATACTCAAGCAGTAAGGAAGAATCTTTATACAAAATGTATGAGCTTGCTACTCCCAGCTGTAAAGGGAATGCCTTATGAGAATAGGTTGAAGCAAGCTAGAGCTTTTCTATTTCGAACAAAGATTTGATTGGTGAGCTTAAGGTAAAGGAACCTTTAGGAGTCGGTGATCATTAATCACACTGTAATTTGAGAGTGAGAAGATAAAGTCAGACGTATCAGTATTACAATGGAGTAAAAGGAATTATAGAAGTATGAGAGAGAAGCTGACCAAAGTTGATCGAAAGGGAACACTATCAGGGATGAGAACAGAACAGCAATGGCTGGACTTCCTGGGGCGGGGGTGTGCAAGATAGATACATCCCAAAGATGAAGTACAGGTGCACATTCCTTTATCCAAAATTCTGAAATCCAAAATGCTCCAAAAACCAAAGTTTTTTTCGCGAACAGCTGACATCACTCAGGTGTGATGTGGCAGCACTAGCAGAGGCCGCCAGACGTCAGTTGTGGCTCAGCGCTCGTATTGGTTACACGTGCATTTGCTGTTCGCTGATATTTTGTGTTCACTGTTGACTTTGTGTTTAATTTCACTGTGAAAATGTCAAAAAGAGCTGCAGATACCCCTGTGGGTAACAATGAGAAAAAGAGAAGGAAGCATCTGTTTCATTATCAATAACGCAGAAAGCGGAGTTATTTCAGAAGCTTGATCATGGTGTGTCTGTGCGGCGTCTTACTGAAGAAAATAGTGTTGGAGCTACCACTGTATATGATTTAAATAAACAGAAAGACAAGTTACTGAAGTTTTATAGCGACAGTGACAGTGACATTCTACATTTATTCCAATTAAGTCACTTACCATGTGTTTGATTTGGTTCATTTGAAGATGTATATTTTTATTTTTTATTGAATGACTTTGTCGGAAATAATTTTTCTTCTTGTCATTATTCCCTAAACAATACAGTATAACAACTACTTACATAGCATTTACATTGTATTAGGTATTATAGGTAATCTAGAGATGATTTAAAGTACATGGGAGGATGTGCGTAGGTTTGGTGTGCCGCCGGGTCCTAAAATCCACCGCACTGAGTCAGGTTAAATAAGGGACTTCAGCATACGTGTTTTTTGGTATCGGGGGGGGGGGGGGTGGTCTGAAATCCAAAAAGTTATGAATTCCAAAATGCAACTGGCCCCAAGGATTTCGAATAAGGGATTGTGGACCTGTAGTACTGTAAAGGGAGAATGAGGCAACCATGGCTGACAAATAAAGTCAAAGACAGCATAAAAGCAAAAGCGAGAGCACATAATAAAATTATGAGGTTAAATTGGGAAGCTTTTAAAAACAAACAGATGGCAAGTAAAAAAATGATCAGGAGTGAAAAGATGAAATATTAAGGTAAGCTAGCTAATAATACAAGAGGATCCCAGAAGTTTTTTTCCCAGATATATAAAGAGTAAAAGAGACGCAAGAGTGAATACTGGACTGCTGGACAATGACGCTGGAGAAGCAGCAATGGGGATGAGGAAGAGGCAGATGAACTTACTAAGATTTTGCATCAGTCTTCACTGTGGAAGATACTAGCAGTATGCCAGAAATCTGAGAGTGTTGGGACAGAAATGAGTGTTGTGCTATTACTAAGGAGAAGGTACTCAGGAACCTGAAAGGTCTGAAGGTTGACAAGTCAACTGGACCAGGTGGACTACACGCCAGAGTTCTGAAAGAGGTAGCTGAAGGGATTGTGAAGGCATTAGTAATGATCTTTCAAGAATCACTAGATTCTGGCATGGTTCTAGAGGACTGGAGAATTGGAAATTTCACTCCACTCTTTCAGAAGAGAGGGAGGCAGAAGAAAGAAAATTATACGCCAATTAGCCTGATTTCAGCCTAATGGACGTTTGAGTCCATTACTAAGGATGAGGTTTCGGGGTACTTGAAGGCACATGATAAAGTACAGCAAAGTCAGCCTGGTTTGTTAAGGGGAAATCTTGCCAAACAAATCTCTTGGGATTCTTTGAGGTAATAACAAGCAAGATAGATAAAGGAGAGTCAGCGGATGCTGTTTGGTTCGATTCTCAGAAGATCTTTGACAAGGCAACAAAGGTTACGGGGAGAAGACCGCAGAATGGGATTGAGAGGAATAATAAATCACCCATGATGGAATGGCAGAGCAGTCTCTATGGGCCAAATGGCCCAATTCTGCTCCAATGTCACAGTCAAAGCAGAATGAGAGGTGACTTGATAGAGGTGTATAAGATGATAAGAAGCATTATTAGATTGGATACCCAGAGAGGGTGGAAAAGGTTAAGACAAAAGAACATAATTTTAAGATGATTGGAGGAAAGTATGGGGGGAGGGGAAGAGAAGAGAGAAGAATGTTAGAGGCAAGTTATTTACTCAGTGAGTGATGAGTGTGTGGAACGTCCTGCCAGGAGTGGTGGTACAGGTAGATACATTATGGACAATTAAGAAACTGAGATGGATCATAGAAAAATGGGGAGCTGTGTAAAGGGTTACACTGATCTTTTGAGTAGGTTAAAAGGTCGGCATAACATTGTGGGCTGAAGGGCTGTAATTTTGTATTTTCATTGCTAGGCTATGATACTTACTTCAAAACCTGGAAAACTTTCGATAGTGAGTGGTCGACCAAAAATTCCTTCTGTTTTGCATTCTCTGGAAAACATTAAAGCTTCTCCTTCTTTCTCTCTTATATTTCTTCATCTTTTTGACCTGAGAACACAAAAATGCAGATTTCTATTACAACTTTTACCGCCTGACAGTATGTTTATTGGCAGCAATTGTATACTACAAGACCTAAATCACACATCAAGTGGATGAGTTTAGGCTTGCTATGAAGTAGCAAGCAAATAATAAAGTCTAACCCCATCCTCACCTATCAGAAACTCTTGCAATTCCAGCACAAGGCCAATGAACCTGCATCAGTCTTGATGAAGAGTATTGACCCAAAACATTGACTGTCCTTTCCATGGATGCTGCCTGACTTGCTGAGCTCCTCCAGCATTTTGCATGGGTTACTCTGGACTTTCAGCATCTGCTGAACCTCGTGTTTATGATAAGGCTAATGATCTACCTGTGCGATTCTTGACTTGTATTGATTATAGTCAAAACTGTCATCTTTGAAATATTGCTGCTTGATTTCTGTTAGTTAGAAGCCACAGAACTTATTCAATATTTATTTAGAAATACAGCCCTTCAAGCTGCACAGCTGCCAGCAACCCCCAATTTAACCCTAGCCTAATCTTGGGACAAGTTACAAGGATCAATTAATCTACTAACTGGTACATCTTTGGACTGTGGGAGGAAACTGGAGCACCTGGAGAAAACCTACATCCACGGGGAGGAAGCACAAACTCTTTTCAGATTGTACTCTGAACTGATGCCCCGAGCTGTAATTGTGTTGCACGAACTGCTACACTAGCATTTGTACATCAGGATTACATAATGCAATTTCAGAGATACCATCTGCTGACTTCAATCAAAGTATGCTACTCCTGAATAATCGGCAAATAAAACAATAGTATATCACACAACTAATGTGATTGGCCAGGTTTCCGATTTTCTGTAATCTGTCAGCAGGTTCTGCTTGGAGCGTGAATCTTTTAAGTAGCTCTGGATTCTTCTAGGACGGGCAACGCGGTTTAGAACAGTTCCAACCACCTCTCCGACACGAGATATAAAGCCACTCTGAGTTCCATAAGCAGCATTGACAAAAATTCTGGGCAACATTTGCTTTAATTCTCCAAGATGTTGCAGCTCCCAGTGAAAGGGGAACATCAGTAAAGCTATGCTTTGAGGGGAGACTGGATACTATGAGCTGACAGCTCTCTGAAGATCTCACTGTAACATGCAAGATTCTGAAAGTGTGGATGGTAAGAGACAAGTTTCCCTTTGCTGGAAGGTCTAGAATTAAAGGCAATAATCGCAGCTAAGAGGCAGCTTCACAGGGCTGGTGTCGTCACTCGAAATATTGCGACTCCTCTATCATGAAGGGTATGAAAGCCCCAAATTGAAATGTTTCTGGACCTATCAGTAACCACGAGAGTTGGTATCAGGTGGGAAAGATTAGGGTAAATATCACCCTTAATCTTATGGAAGGTAGAGCAGACACAAGGTGCAGTTAGGGCCCTTTCTGATTTACTCACATTGTACTTACACCCATTCGCCACTTTATGAGGTACACCTGTACACCTGCTATTTAATGCATATATCTAATCAGCAACCCATGAGGCAGCATAAAAGCATGCCTGGCCAAAAGGCTCAGTTGTTATTCAGACCGAACATCAAAAATGTGATCCAAGTGACTTTGACTACGGAATAATTGTTGATGCCAGACGGGGTGGTTCGAGCATCTCAAAAACTGCCGGTCTTCTGGGATTGCAAAAGAGTCTCTAGAGTTTACAGAGAATGGTGAAAAAAGAAAAAAAAAATTTAAAAATCCAGTGAGTGGCAGTTCTGCAGGTGAAAACACCTTTTTGATGTGAGAGAGGTCAGGGGAGAATGGTGAGACTGTCAAGTTGAGAAGGCAGCGAAAGTAACACAAATAGCCATGGTGCGCACAACACATCAAACCTTGAAGTGAATGGGTCACAGCAGCAGAAGGCCACAATAGGTTCCACTCCCGCACTTAATAAAGTGGCCACTGAGTGTACATACACGATTTTATTTAACTAAAGGCTTCAAGGATGAACAGCCTCTTACCTTTCCCCGATCAAATTCTTCATCCCATTCATCAATGACACGCTCTTCTTTTGCATTTTTTACGTAATTGATGGCATCCTCACTGATCGCTGATGTTGCCCCTCCCCAAGTCAGCACTACCAGAACAAAATGATGGATAGAACAATCATGATTCAGTTTAATTATACTTAAAAATATTGATCAATACAATCTCAGTGCCAAATAATTAAATCCTGTCTCTCTTAATTATGTGTCAAAAGTAAATATACAGTTCCTGACTTGCCATTCAACTGCCTGATTGGAAAATAAATAATTCAACTTTTGCATGAAGTTCACAGATGCAACCTGGAAAAATTCTTAGCCTGTAGTGTTTTTGAAAGGGCTAGCTTTGAACGTCACAAAACAAAGTGATACTAACCTGGCTAATCAAAGCTGTTTGAGTCTACAAAATAAATAAATAAATCAGAGCCTGTGAATAAAGCCAACTTTTGCTAAGTTTCTCAGAGAGATAGAAATGTACTCCAACATGAGGAGCAACCGCTCATCCCTGGAAATAGGAAATACATTTAAGATAATTTGTAATTCAGCTTAGTCATGTCATCAGAAGGGAAACAAAACTGGCCTCAAGCCTCTGCTCTGTTAGTTTGGGGAAGTATATTAGTTTGCAGGAAGATAGTGACCATTATTTTTGCATGGTTTAAATTATGAGAAGACCTCAAAGTATATGAAAAAATCAAACAACTGAGAGTTGATTGCCAGTGGTTGGATGGACATTAAGATAGAACAAGGTAACAGGCCCCCTGAGCCCGCACCACCTAATTACACCAATGTAACCAATTAACCTCCGAATCCATGTGTCTTTGGAACGTGGTAGGAAACTGAAACATTCAGAGGAAACCCACACAGTCACGGGGAGAATGTACAAACTCCTTACAGACAGTGGCAGGAATTGAACCTAGATCGCTGGTGCTATAAAGTGTTACACTAAATGGCATGTTACCATGCGATTAGTAGCAAAAGGCAAAATACAAAAAAAAAAACAATCCCTGGGTCATGGCTGAGATAAAGATCCCTCAACAAGAGACAAGATCCACTGAATTATAATTCACATTTTGTGTTTTTATGGAGACCTGAACACATTCCATTATTGATAATAGTATCATGAGAGAAGATCATAAACGTAATAAATTTAAATGTACTTTATGCTATTTCTCTACCTTCAGTTCCATAAGCCTTGTTGTTTGAATGTTTCAAGAGCTCTTCAATTACAGTGGATCCCTTCTTCTCATCCTTGGCCAGGCTTGAAATGGGCTCTGCAGCTTTGACCTCACCAGAATAATTCTGAGAGCATCTAAAGCCACCCATGATCTGACTGTCCCATAAGATAACTGGAGCTGAAACACAGTAGCACATTACTGAAAATCAAATGACCAATTACTTGGTTCCTATTGTAAGATCATCTGCCTTATGCCTGCAGCCAGACAGTTGATTTGCATGAGTCCATGACCAGGCAAGTTCTAATGCCAATTTAATATAGTAAGATTTTGACAGAAACAATTACTCAGAATTATGGCTCTGCCATTTAGGTTAGTGACAAAGAAAGGTCGCAGCTCTGCTGTACGACTGCCCACAAATGATGCCTGTGACATATGCAAACTCACCAGTCAAAATCCACGCAACACGCATAAAAGTTGCTGGTGAACGCAGCAGGCCAGGCAGCATCTCTAGGAAGAGGTACAGTCGATGTTTCGGGCCGAGACCCTTCGTCAGGACTAACTGACGAAGGGTCTCGGCCCGAAATGTCGACTGTACCTCTTCCTAGAGATGCTGCCTGGCCTGTTGTGTTCACCAGCAACTTTTATGTATGTTGCTTGAAATTCCAGCATCTGCAGATTTCCTCGTGTTTGCGTAGTCAAAATCCACAACACCCAACCCAATAATAAACAACACCCAATAATGAAAATGTACTAATGTAAAAATTTTCTTTTAAACAAGATAGTGATCAGGAAGGAAACAAAGCAACAAAAACTATTCTTACAGATATTGAATTTCCGACTTTAGTTGGGAAAGAAAGACCACCTACCAACCCATCTACACTCCCACACTGCCATAAGGTTCTTGAACTGACTTTAAAACCAATTCTAACTCAACTGTATATCCCTCCATTTGCACTAATGTTGATGTTGCTGTGCAAGTTATGTATAATTAATGCTAATTTAAGTTAATGAAATTTCTATTTGCCATATTCTGCACTGCTCTGCAAAATGATCATTTTCATGGCATTAATACCGCAAGAATGTATGACCATGACAATAAACTTGAACTTGCACTATACAAGTACAAAAGCCTGTGAGAACAACTGACCTACAGCAATGTCATACCAAGACACTCATGGACAAAGAAATATCCCTTCTTAACTTGATCAAAGGTGTTGAGAATGGTAGGAGATTCAGTTAATAAGACCCAAAATCCACAAAGGTCTATTTGCAACGGATAGGAAAAAAAACCAGAAAACCTACAGCAGAATACAGGCCCTTCAGCCCACAATACTGCGCTGAACATGTACTTACTTTAGAAATTACCTAGGGTTACCTATAGCCCTCTATTTTTCCTAGCTCCATGCACCTATCCAGGAGTCTCTTAAAAGACTCTATCATATCCGCCTCCACCACTGTCGCCGGCAGCCCATTCCACACACTCACCACTCTCTGCGTAAAAAACTTACCCCTGACACCTCCTCTGTATCTACTTCCAAGTAAACTGTGCCCTCTCATGTTAGCCATTTCAGCCCTGGGAAAAAGCCTCTGACTATCCACGCGATCAATGCCTCTCATCATCTTACACGCCTCTATCAGGTCACCTCTTATCCTCCACTGCTCCAAAGGAGAAAAGGCCAAGTTCACTCAACCTATTCTCATAAGGCACGCTCCCCAATCCAGGCAACATCATTGTAAACCTCCTCTGCACCCTTTCTATAGTTTCCACATCCTTCCGTGACCAGAACTAAGCACAGTACTCCAAGTGGGATCTGACCAGGGTCCAATATAGGTCTAACATTACCTCTCGGCTCTTGAACTCAATCCCATGGTTGATGAAGGCCAATGCACCGTATGCCTATTAACCACACAGTCAACCTGCGCAGCAGCTTTGAGTATACTATGGACTTGGATCCCAAGATCCCTCTGATCCTCCACACTGCCAAGAATCTTACCATTAATACTATATTCTGCCATCATAATTGACCTACCAAACTGTACCACCTCACACTTATCAGGGTTGAACACCATCTGCCAATTCTCAGCCCAGTTTTGCATCCTATCACTGTCCGCTGTAACCTCTGACAGCCCTCTACACTATTCACAACACCCCCAAACTTTGTGTCATCAGCAAGTTTACTAACCCATCCCTCCACTTCCTCATCCAGGTCATTTATAAAAATCACAGAAGAGAAGGGGTCCCAGAACAGATCCCTGAGGCACACCACTGGTCACCAACCTCCATGCAGAATATGACCAGTCTACAACCACTCTTTGCCTTCTGTGGGCAAGGCAATTCTGGATCCACAAAGCAAGGTCTCCTTGGATCCCGTGCCTCTTTACTTTCTCAATAAGCCTTGTATGGGGTATCTTATCAAATGCCTTGCTAAAATCCATATACACTACATCTACTGCACGACCTTCATCAATGTGTTTAGGTACATCCTCAAAAAATTTAATCAGGTCCGTAAGGCATGACCTGCCTTTGACAAAGCCATGCTGACTATTCCTAATCATATTATGCCTCTCCAAATGTTCATAAATCCTGCCTCTCAGGACTTTTTCCATCAGTTTACCAGTCACTGAGAGAGACTCACTGGTCTATAATTTCCTGGGCTAACTCTACTCCCTTTCTTAAACAACATCTGCAACCCTCCAATCCTCCGGAACCTCTCCCATCCCCATTGATAATGCAAAGATCATCACCAGAGGCTCAGCAATCTCCTCCCTCACCTCCCATTGTAGCCCAGGGTACATCTCATCCGGTCCTGAAGACTTACCCAATTTGATGCTTTCCAAAAGCTCCAGCACATCCTCCTTCCTAATGTGTATATGCTCAAGCTTTTCAATCTGCTGCAAGTCACCCTTACAATCGGTATTCCTTAACTACCTCTGCTAGCTCCTCCAGCTCCATACACACTTTTCCATCGTCACACTTGATTGGTCCTATTCTCTCACATCTTATTCTCTTGCTCTTCACATATTTGTAAAATGCCTTGGGGTTTTCCTTAATCCTGCTCGCCCAGGCCTTCTCATGGCCCCTTCTGCCTTTCCTAATTTCATTCTTAAGCTCCTTTCTGCTAGCTTTATAACCTTCTAGATCTCTGTCTTCTAGTTTTTTGAACATTTTGTAAGCTTTTTTTTTCCTTCTTGACTAGATTTTCAACAGCCTTTGTACACCACGGTTCCTGTACCCTACCACCCTTTCCGTCTCATTGGAATGTACCTATGCAGAACACCACGCAAATAACCCCTGAACATTTGCCGCATTTCTGCTGTACATTTCCCTGAGAACATCTGTTCCCAATTTATGCTTCCAAGTTCCTGCCTGATAGCTTCATATTTCCCCTTACTCCAATTAAACGCTTTCCTAACTTGTCTGTCCCTATCCCTCTCCAATGCTATGGTAAAGGAGATAGAATTGTGATCACCATCTCCAAAATGCTCTCCCACTGAGAGACCTGACACTTGACCAGGTTCATTTCCCAATACCAGATCAAGTACAGCCTCTCCTCTTGTAGGCTTATCTACATATTGTGTCAGGAAAACTTCCTGAACACACCTAACAAACTCCACCCCATCTAAACCCCTTGCTCTAGGGAGATGCTGATCAGTATCTGGGAAATTAAAATCTCCCATGACGACAACTCTGTTATTATTGCACCTTTCCAGAATCTGTCTCCTTATCTGCTCCTCGATGTCCCTGTTACTACTGGGTGGTCTATAAAAAACACCCAGTAGAGTTATTGACCCCTTCTTGTTTCTAACTTCCACCCACAAAGACTCAGAAGATAATTCTTCCACAACTTCCTCCTTTTCTGCAGCCGTGACACTATCTCTGATCAGTAGTGTCTTGTCCCCACCTATTTTGCCTCCCTCCCTGTCCATTCTGAAACATCTATAGCCTGGCACTCTAAGTAACTATTCCTGCCCCTGAACCATCCAAGTCTCTGTAATGGCCACAACACCATAGCTCCAAGTACTGATCCACGCTCTAAGCTCATCCGTTTTGTTCATGATACTTCCTGCATTAAAATAGACATCTCAAACCATCAGTCTGAGCACATCCCCTTCTCTATCACCTGCCTATCCTCCCTCTTGCACTGTCTCCAAGCTTTCTCTATTTTTGAGCCAACAGCCCCTTCCTCCATCTCTTCAGTTTGGTTCTCACCCCCCACTCCCAGCAATTCTAGTTTAATCTCCCCCCAATAGCCTTAGCAAACCTCCCTGCCAGGATATTGGTCCCCTTCGGATTCAAGTGCAACCCGTACAGACAGTGTAGACATGTTTCATCAAGACAGTCTATTTGGAAATCTGCACCTAAGATACAGAGCATTCAAGATGGGACTACCCCAGAGAGCTTGAGTTTCTTGTAAGTAACTCGATCAAGATGTTAACTATTGCTGGAGACATCAAAATGCAGATCAGTGAAGGACTGATGTCTGGCATCAGAGTTGTCCTACAAGGAAAGGCTTAAGACATAGCCTATACACAATGGAACTCAGTAGAATGAAAAGTGAGCTATGAGGCCCAGGCTGTGTTGATGTTTAAGGACCATTTCCCCTGACTGCAGAGTTTAGTATTAGTGATAAAACCTCATGATAGAACCTCCTTGATTAAAGGATCAGCCAAGGTGAGGATAAATTTCTATGTATAATACTTAAAAATCTGGGCTGAAAAATTAGCCAGAAAGGACAATGCAGTTATTTTTTAAACAAATGTAGTTTACATGCGTACAAGTGGTTCCCACAACAGAAGGGTTAAGGCAGAGAACGCATGCTGACGTAATACCTTTGTAGAACTCGGTGCAAGGGTTAGATTTCATGTTCCTTTCTTAATTATTTCAAAGAAAATGGCTGAACCTGTTGTAACAGGTAGTTTTCATTGCAAATATACTACAAGGAAAACTAACACACAAGAGTCAGCAGTGCAGAAGATACCACTTATAATCCCAATATGGCTGGCAATAATTTTCAGAAGTTTAAATCTTCCCTTTTTCAGGCGGTACAAAAGCCTGAATTACTACATAATTTGATTCATGGAAACCCAACTTCCTTAAATCATTTGTTTTTTGAACCAACTGGCGGAACTCTAATCACTATGAGTTTAGCAACACTGATCACTTTGATTACTTTGCATTAATGGACTTTTATTTTGTACGAACTGTATTCTTTCTTATAAAAATAATTTAACTTAGGTCTTTTTTCTTGTGAATGCTATGTGCTATGTGCTCGCGACACTGCAGCAAGTAAGTACTTGTGCATGTGACAAGAAGCTGGCATTGCGAATTTTTAATGATCTAAAAATGCAATAAAATAACCTACCTTGTTGACTTCCAGTTTTTCTTTTCGCTGGCTGCTCTGTTGGAGGTTCTGAATATTCATCTAAACTCATGCTTCTCTTTCGTTTCCTGCGTTTTTTCTCACTTTTTTTGCCATCTTTCGCTTCACAGTTTTTCTTTTTCAGTTCAAATTCTTCAGGTATTTCCAGTTCCTCTTCAGCCTGTAGTTCATCCTGCATTGAATAACTATAATAAAATAGATTAACAATAAGTTTTTTAAAAATTAAACAATCTGTTTTATCTTTTAAAGACTTACAGAATAACACATTTACAGGAAAACGCCTTGTGAACACCCAGTGGGGTAAAAACTGGATCTTGGCTGCTTCTGATGAGAACATGACATGGTAGCAGACTTCCTTCAAATATCACTTGGAAAACTTTGTTCCAAAAATTTTAAGTTAACATAATAGAATTTCAGGAAAAGAGTAAGTGACACAACAATGAGCAGATTCAGCACAAGCACCAAGGAGAAATTTCTACCCCAGCAAGTTTCACTGTCATTAAAATCAAGAGTTTCTGCAAATCAGACGTCTCAGGGTCCCTCTGCAGTGCATTGTGATGAGGCTTTAACCAAATTATTGCAAATAATTGATTTTACATTTGTGTTATGTTTGCAATTTTCCAGCTTGGATGATGGGTTGAACCCACTGCCCTTGGATTCTTGGACAGGATATACTGTTATTCATTGCTTTTTGTTAGGAGATTTGAATTGCAGCATGTAAAATTCCATATACCTTTGATCCACCCTGTATGATTTAGAAGTAGAGAAGTGACTTGTCCAAATCTTGTAAGCCATAGAATAATACACAGTAATTCAATGCATAAAAGCATCCAGACATGGTCAAGATGTTCAGAACATCCAAATGGGGAAGAAATGTGATCCAAGTGACTTTGACTGTGAAATGACTACAGGCAGTCCCCAAGTTACGAATGTCCGACTTATGAACAACTCATATTTACGAATGGCCTGCCATAAAGTCGATTATATTAAAATTCGTCGGTTCGAGGAAGGAAAACATCATCTGCCATTTTAAGTCGGATCACGTTGCTGTTAACACTATGTTGAGTGTGTAACTTTGTATTTGGCTTAAATTTTTCTTAGCAAGATTCACCCTGACCCCCCTTTTCCAGTCAGCACCGCTCCCACTTGTCCCATTTAACCTGTCTCAGTGTGGGTGTTTCTGTTCTATTGATGGAAAACGATCATGATTGAAAATAAAGTGGAAATAATAAAGCAATCGGAAAGAGATGAAATGCCATCAGTCATTGGAAAAGTGTTAGGCTACAGTCGGTCAATGATCGGGACAATTTTAAAGGATAAATTGAGAATAATGGAGCATGTGAAAGGCCCTGCCCTGATGAAAGCTACAATTATTACTAAGCAATGCAGTGGTTTAATTATTGAAATACATACGTTTCTTAAGTGTTTTATATGCATAGAAAGGTAAAATATATACTATATACTAAGACAAACGTTTGACTAACTGATGCTAAATAAGACCGGATGTACCTGTTTCAACTTATGTACAAATCCGACTTAAAGACAGGCTTAGGAATGGATCTCGCTCGTAACCCAGGGACTACCTGTATTGATGTAAGATGGAATGGTTTGAGTATCTCAGAAACTGCTGATTTCTTGGGAATTTCTAACGCAGCAGTCTTCTGAGTTTACAGAGAATGGCACGAAAGAAAAACATGCAGTGAGCACCATTTCTATGGGCAAAAATACCTTGTTAATGAGAGAGGTCAGAGGAGAATGGCCAGACTGCCTCAAGCTGACAGGAAGGCAACAGTAATTCAAATAACCACACGTTATAGCAGTAGTGGGCAGAACAGAATTTCTGTCAAACCCTGAAGTGGATGGGCTACAGCTGCAGAAGATCATGGACATACACTCAGTGTATACTAATGCACTGAGTATAGCTCTCTTACTCTTGAAGTGATAGAAACACAGTACCCAGTGGATGGTGTCCAGTTAAAGAATTACCATAATGGCAAGTAGCAGCTCTATACAAATTCTGAAATACACATTTTAGTCAGCAGGATTTAGATCACCAAGGAATATTATCAACCCTGGATATTCCTAATGTAGGAGGGGATCTGTGAAATAAAATGGCAAAACAACCCAAACGTGCAACAAGTGTCAAAGTTCCAAAATGACATTGGCTGCCAAGTGACAGGAAAGTGAGCAACACATTTGAAGTGAGAACAAAAGTGTTTAAGGATCGACAGTACCAAATGTGAAACCAAAATAGGCTCATATGATGTCCATCGTCTCTGCAATTTTCTTCATCTGCCTTCAGTGAGAGTCCAGGAGGAACGTCTGAATACAAAAACAGATTTTGCCACTCCATGTACATATTTAAACATTGGGGGCAATAAAAAGCAGTCACTTCATGTCAGAGGTTATAAGCTAGACAGCTGAGAGTACTCCAGGGGATGAAAATAGTCAAACACAGGTACTGGAAAAATTCAGGGAAATCAACGGAAAACACCACTCCATCAAATCACAGGTATAAAAATATCCTGACCAATCATAAATTACGTACTTTTCAACAGCAGTCTTGGCAAGATGGCTTTCTTCAGATACTTCGATATGTTTATTGCGCTTCTTTTTTTTCTTAACTTTCATTTGGATGAACCTTCCTGAACTGTTCTTCTTGTTCTGCAATACATTAGCCTACTTTAGTAATTATTTCATACAATCACTTTAAACTGCACATTGCTTAAACACCTTTAACGTAATGGTCAGAAAACAAATGTTATGAACAAGACATAGTTTTTACTATTGCATGCATCTATTAACACCTTAGAATCTTGATATTTTGACGACAATTAAAATATTCAATCCAGTATTCAAACGTGGCACACAAAATTCAAAAAGGTATTTAAATTATTTTAAGAATCTGTGCAGTATTGTGTTTAGAGCAGTGAAGCAAGGACATAGCTAACATGCCTTCTTGAACAGATAAACTGAGACTGCATATTTAACAAAAGATTACAAAGTCAATATCTGTCAAACTGACCAATAAATTTCTCACTACTCTGGCTCATCTTAAAATAGTAGTTTTGGTCAGCTCTGAAGTGCCAAGTCTACATGAAAAATAGCGTGCTTTTCTTAAATGAAAACATGCAGTCTCATGATAAAATTTACACACAGAAACTACACATCGTGTTCCTTTCATACTGCTGAAATGAATCACGTACTAATACATCTCCACGGAATAACTTACTTGCAGTCGGTCACATGCACCACCATTCTCTTCTGCCCTATGTCGCTTTTTCTTGCCTTTGTGTTTGCTGTGAGTCTTGGCAGCTTCATCACAGTTTGTCTGGACAGTTGATTCAGAATCAAAAGAAATCGCATCCCTTTTCAAAGCGGATTTATGTTTTTTCTTTTTCCTTTTACTACTGTTGTATGGATCCATGGAGTTGGCGATGCTAAGTCTGTGTGGCTCATTTGCCAATTCAGTCTTAGAATTACACATTTTTCCAGTACTCTTACTGGAAACACTATTCTTTTCCAATGAGGTAGCACTGCCATCCACTGGAAAACAGGGCAGCCCAGTTGCTTCCATGGCTTTTGATGACTGTAGCTGCGACTCAGAGTAACTAGAACTACATGACTTTTTAGAGATTTTAGATGAAGAACAAAATCCTGTTTGTTGGGAAATCTGCATTTTTGGAGTTGGTGGGAAAGTCCTAAAATAGAGAAAAAGTGCATTTTGCAAAGTTCTTTAATAACTAATTTCCTAGAACACAAATATGGTACTGAAATACGAATCACACTGAATGCCTTAACCACTAGCTCCACCATTCAACAGTATGATCACCTCATTTCTCTTAACTCCTCCAAGTGGATATATATGAAAAATGCTCCCTCTGATTTTTTTTTTTTTTTTTTTTATAAACAGCTGTACAGACCAACCATTGCTCTGAGCAGGAACTTTTTTTTTTTGTTTACAAGGCCAGAAAACTGTGTGGCACTTCAAAAGACATTATATAAAAGAAAATTCCAGCTGTGAGACAGCAAGGCTACGTGCAGAGGAGCATTACAGTTACTGCGCTGCCGCACAGCTTAGAGGGAACAGTACATATGAATCTCATCCAACCTTGCTACTGGTACACCCAATACCCCTGTAAGTCAATTGAATGAGTCTCTTTTCTTGGGCAGTCTCTCAGCATCCAGAAGAATTTTGTGGGTTCTGAGATCACTAATTAGGCCAATCTGAAGTATATAAGAAAATACTTTACATAATATTTAAAAATACCAGATTTCAAAGGTTCACTGGCTTAAAAATAAAACTAAAACTGGACAAAACAGAGCAAATCTAACAGGCCACCAAAAATATTTATGGCTAAATAGAGTACAGGCAATTCTGCTATAACATGATAAATATGTTCTTAAGAAACACCCATTACAAAAAGTTGTAGTGTAGCAGAACAGGCTTCAGTTGCCTTCAACTGCTTTTCTCGATTGCAAAATAACCATTGTAACCCATATAATGCAAATAGTGTTCACTAATCCATCAGTCCCATTATAAACAATCTGCATTATAGCAGAACTACCTGTATATTTTATCCATACACTCACTGAACATAATCGTGGATGCACAATTACTTCAGTGTGTAAAAGAAACACTTGATGAAGTCAAAATTATGATATTTCACAATAGCCCTCAAAGCTCTAAAAACAAATAGACTTTTAATCCCTGGTGTTCCTAAAGTTTGTCCAGATTTTCCACAGGAGTTGCCTGCATGAAACTCTCAGAAATTGCTCTGAGCTCTTCACTTGCTAGCTCACTAGAAACTATAGGAATGCTTAGGACCTAAATAGATATTTTCAAATGTTAAACGAATGGCAAAGATGTGTCGCTACACTATAAACAATGCACTTTGGGAGGACACCTTACACTTGCCCACATTAAATTGCATCTGCAATTTTTAGCCCGTTTTTGCAGTTGGTCCAGATCCTACTGCAACCTTTGATAGCCTTCCTCGCTGGCCATTACATCTCCAGTCCTGATATTATCTGTAAATTTGCTGACTCAATTTTACCACATTATCATCCAGATCATTGATATAGGTAACAACATGTACCCCGAGTGGTGAAAGACTCTAAGAAAATTAAAATAACCCAGAAGAACTTTGAGGGCTCAATGCCCAGTCTGCGTTGCATTAGGTCTCTAGACCAGTAGTTCCCAACCTGGGGTCTACAGCACCCCTCAATTAACAGTAGGGGTCCATAGCGTTAAAACTGTTTCAGAACTTGGGTGTGACATGGCAGTGTAGTGGTTAGCACAACGCTTTATAGTACCAGCGACCCAGGTTCAATTCCTGCCCCTACTCTGTAAGGAGTTGTACCTTCTCCCTGTGATCACATGGGCTCCCTCCATGTGCTCCAGTTTCTTCCCACAGTCCAAAGACATACTGGTTAGTAGGTTAATTGGTCATTGTAAACTGTCCCATGATTAGGCTAGGGTTCAATGGGGGAAGAGGGTTGCTGTGTTGGCATATCTCAAAGGACCAGAAGGCCCCATTATGTACTGTATCTCAATAAATAAATTGATATACTTAGAACACTTTATCATTTAAGGTTAAACTGTTGGGTGGCGGGGTGGAGATGTGTCTCTCTTAAAGAAGTGCAAGGTGTTTCTTCTCTCCACTAGCCTGCAGGTCACCCTTGGGCAAGGTGTACATGAAGCCATGGGAGCAGGTGGTGGATGGTCGTTTGAGCAGCTGGTGCATATCACAAGTCCTGGTTATGTGAACATTATTGCCAATCTCTGAAGAGTGTTGATAATGGCTTGGGTCACTCATCTTTTAAAGGTACAGGCCAGAAGACAGCAATGACAAACCACTTCTGTAGAAAAATTTGCTAAGACAATTATGGTCATTGAAAGACTGATCGCCCACATCTCAGAACATGGTACATAACAAATGAATGAGGTTAAGCTGAATTAATCAGACAATTAAGGAGTAGTTATCAAAATCTATTGAATTCTTTGAGCTGCTTTGTTCATTTTGTGCAATTTCACCATGAAAGAACGATTCAGTTCATAAGCAGCATATTTCTCTTACCTAGTTTTGTTTGCAGAAGGAAATGGGTGGCCTTTATTCATTAATTTTGCTTTGTGGACTGATGAGAGTGATGGGGAGTGCGGCTCATTTTCTGTCACCTTCCAGCTGGTGGTGGCCTGCAGTTATTGACATAAATAAAAACTTGGTGGTCTAAAAAGTATCCATGAATGAAGAAAACATAAAAGAGGGTATGGCAAAGAAGAATCAGAAAGTTTTCATGGTTAGACAGCTAGGGAAACAAAGTAGGAAAACAACAGACAGAAAATGTTCAAATAATTATCATTTATCAGTTTAGATAGATTTGCAGATTTAGATCATTAATGCTGGACACAAATAAAATCAGAAATCTTAAAATCGTAAAATATACCAATGTCACGTGTTTTATAACATACACCCAGTGGCCACTTTATTAGTTACACTTGATCATTAATGCAAATATCTAAACAGCTTATTATGTGGCAACTACCTAATGCATAAAAACACGTAGACGTAGTTCAGAGCTGCAACTGTTGTTCAGACCAAACTTCAGAATGGGGTAAGAAATGTGACTTTGACCATGGAATGATAGTTGGTGCCAGACGGGGTGGTTGAAGTATCTCAGAAACTGCTGATCTCCTGGGACTTTCACACACAACAGTCTCTAGAGTTTACAGAGAATGGTGTGAAATACAAAAAAAAAATCATCCAGTGAGCGGTGGTTTTACGGGCAAAAAATGACTTGTAAATTAGATTATGAGGACACGCAGTCCTCTTTTATTGTCATTTAGTAAATAAGAGAGATCAGAGAACAGCCAGACTGGTTCAAGCTGACAGGAAGGCGACAGTAACTCAAATAACTATGTGTTTCAACAGTGGTGTGCAGAAGAGCATCACTGAATGCACCACACGTCGAACATTTAAGTGGATGGGCTACAGCAGCAGAAGACCATGAATATACAGAAATGCACTCAGTAGCCGCTTTATGAGGTACGTCCTGTACCTAATTAAATGGCCACTGAGTGCATGTCTTGAAATTATTCACATACGAGCTCATGCAAAAAGCACACAAACCATCACCAGTGCACACAACCTAACTATCCCACAGTCCACTTCATGGAATCATGCTTGCCAACTTACTGAGAGATTATTTTATTACTGTTTCAACTAGTTAATGAAATTTTCAACCCTGAAGGAGGATCATGGCCCAAACATCGACTATCTATTCATTTCCATAGATTCTGCCCGACCTCTTGAGTTCCTCCTGCATTTTGTGTGGTTGCTTGAGATAAATACAATTTGTATCTGCTTTTACTCCTCCAAATTCTTGAATCTGTTTGCATAAAACATGACCGCAAGCAACATGAAGTAGAAAAACCTCTCAATTGAACCAGTGCACGATTTTGGTCAGCCATACAAATTACCATGATCCCTGGTTAGAGCAGAAGAACTAGAGTTCATTCTCTGGCATGAGGATGACAGCCAAGGATAATGATGAGTAGAGAGGAATGTTAAAGGTGCAGAACTCCCACCCTTGTTCACTATCCATGATGGCCATCTCCCCTCCTTCAGTCCAGATGGAGGGCCTCAACCCAAAACATCCACTGTCCGTTTCCTCCACAGATACTGCCAAGACTCTCCAGCATTTTGTGTGTTGCTCCAGATTCTAGCATCTACAGTTGTTTATGTCAGCATTAATCTGATGCTTTGTTTAGCTTCTGTTAGGATTGTTCCACTCTAGACCCAACTGCAGCAGAGGCCCAAATCTTGGGATAAACTGAAACTGCTCAGCCAGTAATCAACTAAGTAAAACTCAGGAAAGAGGACCTGGTAAAATTTGGTGGGAAATCCGGGATGTACAAAACTTTTGGGAACGTCACACACAGCACCAAGGTTGATTCTGGGTGTTGAAGTCAACAGAATATCACAACAGGTCTTCCTCAGGTCAGCATCCAACTAACTTCAAGAGCTTCAAGAAATGCAATCCATAGCTACATGGAACAAACTCGGACAGAAGTAGGCTGCTCAGTGATGAGTGTGCCACATAACCTTCAGTTCATGACTTCAACAAAACAGCAGCCAGACTCTTTTGACATTCATTGACACTAACAGGGAAAATCTTCCATCATTAATATCTCAGCCACTGGACAGAACTTAATTGGCCTACTCACATAAACACTGAGGTGCAAGAGCAGGTCAGGGTTTGGGCACTGTGCAGCTAGTGACTCTAGAATCTCCATAAAACCCACCTACCATCTAAGAAGCAGAAGGCAGCAGTGCAATGCAATGCACGTGGCTCAATGAGCACAACTCCAACAATACGCAAGAAGCTAAATACCATGTGGACAAAGTGATTTGCACATGCATCATTTCCTCCATCGACAGAATATTACCACTGCGAAAGGTACCAACAAGACCCACTTCAGCCAAAAATTTCAATTACATCTCCAAATTTCCATCCTGAATGACAACAAATCTTAAATATGAGAACGTCTACAGATGCTGGAAATCCAAAGCAAAGCACACAAAGTGCTGGAGGAACTCAGCAGGTCAGTCAGCATCTATGGAAATGAATAAATAGTCAACTTATTAGGCCGAGACTCTTCTTCAGAACTGTAACAGCAATAGCTGGAAGTATCAAATTCGTAAATCACCTACTTGACCTGGTAAAATATTTCCATCCTTCAACATCTCAGAGTTAAAATGCTGGAACTTGTTACCTAATTGGACTGTTGGAGTAATTGTTCCAAGAGCTTTCAGTAATTCAAAATTGTGTTTACAACAACCTCAAGAGCATTTAAGATGTGGTATAAATGCTGGTGTCAACAACCAGGCCCACATACTTTGAAGAGAAAATGACCTCAATCCCGTTTAGAATAAAATAATTAAGATTGAATAATAATTCTGAAGAGTCCTTCATCTTGTCAAAATTTTTCCTTCCCGAATTGCTTTGTGGTGATAAAACCCAACCTTTGTGTTGCAGCCAACTACTGTAATAGATGAATGGAAATTGTTTTATATACTCACCCCAGTTTAATATAAACTGATAAATTCAAGCCTTTTAAGTGTAATTCACTTTAAAATGTTACCAATTTCAACATCAACAAAATAAAATTAGGTTTAATAAAAAATAAAATAAAGTTTCAGATACTTCTCCATTGTCCAGAAAGTATTATTCCACTGCATTACATCAGGAAGCAATCCAAACCAACAACTGTCTGCTGTGGGTTCAAGCCCAGAATTCTTCACAATTTATTTTGAATTTAATTGTATACCAAATGAGATTAAATAAAAGTCAGTATTTTTAACAGAGAGAGGGAGAAGGAAGAAATGAACAAATCAACCCAAATAAATTCACACTTTGCTTCGCATCAAATGGAGGATATGTTTGAAAATAAAATGGCAGCAAAAAAAAAAAATTGAAGGCGGCGGCAGGGTTCATCAAGCAGAGAATTTACAACTATCATCCGGCTGGCATAGTGCAGTAATAGGCGTGTTATTAAAATTCCTTGGTCAAAAGGATAGAGGTTAAGTTGTTGCCTGTAATACTGATCTGACCCAAGCCATTTGGAATCGCCACCACATACAGGATCATCTTTTATTTAAGATCAGCTGTAAATGATTAAAAGTAGATATTTTTGTGTTTTCATACCACTGTGGTAAAATAAACCTTCTATCCACAGAGACCACAGTAGAATGGCACTGTTGACATTTTGTAAATAGACGAAGTACATCTTGGAGATGGATGAAGAGGCAAACATACACATAGCCAGCATAGTTAAATGTGAATTTATTTCTCCACCCTGGGACAACAAAACAGTCTGAACAGCAGAAAGCAAAGCTCAATTAGCATTTAGTTATAGAATGACTCCCGTATCCCAGAATACACACCCACCTTTTTGGCCGACAGAGCAAGCCTCTTTGCTGGAGGTGGCGACATGGTACTGGATTGCTCTTCTGCAAGTAACTGGGGCTTTATCTTGGACATTCCCTGTTCCTCAGTGCTGCTCTCAGTCCTCTCATTACCAGAGCTATGTGCCTGAGATTCAGAATCAGACTCTTCTGGCTCGTACTGCTGATTACTCTTTGTAGTATTGCTCCCATTCACTACACATTTGGGGCTACCAATCCCTTTTTGCTGGTTCTGGGGGCCTTCCTTGCCTTTCTGCTCTGCTCCACCAGTGGATGCCAATGACTTCGATGAGGTAGATGAAGGCAGTTCCTTGCTTTCTGGTGTAGACACCTTTGTACTTTCTAGAGGTGGTCTGCTGCTACTTGAACCATTAGCTGACTGGCCCTGAGAAGATTTTGGTTGCAGCTGAGGTAAAGATTTCTTAATCTTCTTCAGTGATTCATCTATAAAAGTCTGTGGATTTGTTGGTTTCCCTGGAAGCCTTGGTGACTGACTATTAGTGGTTCTCGGCACTGGCACGCCAACATTCCCAGATGCTTGGAGTTTTGCTTGCTGAGACTCTGGTTTCTACATCAAACAAAACAAGTATCTTATTTAAAGACAAGATCTGGACATGAGAATGAGAAATACAGTGGAAAATGAAAGGAAGTTTTGAAAGAGTGGGTACAGTCAATATTATGAAAGACTATGACGAATTACAAAGGAACATTGATAAACTTGCGAGAGTATTGATCCTATTTGGCATATTAATTTCAATTATGGGTTGGTCTAGTTTGGTAGGGAACAAAACAAAATGAACAAGGCCACATATTCCCGTGATAATAAGAGTCTACATGGAGTAGGGAAGCCAAGGAGCTGAGTAATTCAAATACACAGATCATTTTCAAGACATTAATAAAGACCTCAGAAAAAAACAGAATTAAAAGAAGACGCAAACACGAGAAAATCTGCAGATGCTGGAATTTCAAGCAACACAAAAGTTGCCGGTGAACGCAGCAGGCCAGGCAGCATCTATAGGAAGAGGTACAGTCGACGTTTCAGGCCGAGACCCTTCGTCAGGATTAAAAAAAGAAATGCAAGAGATTCTGTAAATGCTGAAAATCAAGTACATTGCTGACGTTTCCAGTCAAGACCCTTCATCAGGATCCCGATGAAGTGTCTTAGCCAAAAGCATCGTCTACTCCTCTCTACAGATGCTGACCGAGTTGCTGAGTTCCTCCAGCAATTTGTGTCTGTTGCTTAGAATTAAAAAGAGACTCATTTCTAGGGGACTAGTAAAGAAAAGACATTAACTTTAATTAAAATCTTGACTAGACTATACTAGAGGTCTGTAGACTGTTTTGGTCTTCATGCAATGAAAAGCTATTGGAAATTCAAGTCATATCCATCAAGATATCGAAACGAGCTTTGGCATCTTTCTCCTAAAAAAGACTGGGGGGGGGGATCATAGTGTAGGGTAGTGAAAGATTTTGGGGGGGAAAAAATCAAAGTCAAGAACTTTAAATGCAAAATAGTAATGAAAACTAGTGTCAAGTTCATAAACTTTTACTTGAAGTGGAACTGATTGACCCTCTTTTACTGTATCTAAGGCAAGAAAATATATTTTACACCAAGCTAGAAAAACACACAGTATAAAAATAGGATACATCAATTGGGTTTGGAAAAACAAGTTGATGGAGCTTAAATACAAACGAACAGTTGGGCTGAATGGACTCCTGCCGCAGAGTCCTGGCTCAAAACATTGACTGTACTCCTTTCCATAGATGCTGCCTGGCCTGCTGAGTTCCTCCAGCATTTTGTGTGTGTTGCTTGGATTTCCAGCATCCGTAGATTTTTTTTTGTTTGGGGCTGAATGGACTGAATTTTGCTTGATATTGTTTTGATTATTTTACTTTCACTCTCCTGAACTAAAACATGAGATGATTCAAAGGCCATAATATTAAGGGGAATAAAACAGATCTACAGTATTTGTACCTTGATTTTAAAATAACTAAAATCCTGCCAGATTTGGATGCACTACCTTTAAAAAAAAAACAGATAGAGCAAAGCAGATTTTGGCAACTTCAGTTTTCTGTCTATAGCCTTCTTGGTCATCTCAGACAGGAGAGCAACTGTTAATCTGCAAATCATTTAAATCCACTCAAATGAGGAAAAGGGGCAAAGATACCATGTTAGTAAGTAACCACCTGCAACCACGTGAGCTGCAGTAGCATTAGTGAGAAGGAGAAAAGACAGAAGTGTGATTTCAGCTGTTCATATCCAAAACAAAATCAAAGTTCTTCTGGAATACTTGTTAATTTATTTGTGTTATTACTTTATGTGTTATGTGCGAGTTAGATGCACTGTAATGTGCACCTTGGACTGGAGGAGCATTGTTTCATTAGGTTGTATACATATATATATGGTTGAGTAACACTGAACTTGAGCTTGGGGGGGGGTGGGCGTGGAAATTGCTGATACTGAAAATTTAAAATAAAAATTGAAAATTCTGGGAACATTACATTCTGAAGAAGGGACATGGACCTGAAACGTTAACTCTGTTTCTCATTCCACAGATGCTGCCTGAGCTGCTGAGTGTTTCCAGTCTTTTCTAGCTTTAAGACAGCAATCACCTTTTGGACCATGTAGGAAGAATTAAATTCGGATTCAGCAGCCGTCGAGGTCTTCAGTTGTGAGATGAGAACAATTCAAATCTTTTGAGGTTAATTTTAAAAGCCAATTGTATGACTTTTCTCATAATCATCTTCATAGCACTTTGATTGCTAAATGATCCAAACTCTACATGAAAGGCTATCATTTGTTTCACAATTTGATACCACTTCAAAGTCTAATTATGTGAACCATTTGATAACATCTATGTTTAATATTGATCATAGGCATCAACTTGTTTAATTCTGAATAATTATGGTCATCTCATGTCAATTTCCAGTTAAGAATCATTAGTGATTAATATACCTTTAGCAGAACAGAATTTAGTATCACTCATTGCAGACAGATATATAATGCCTGAATATATTTGTTCAACTCGAGGGATCAAAGGATTATGGGATTGTTCTGTTGCTTCTGATATGTTCTCCATCAGTAAGACACCTGACTATCCCCTGATACTGTATAGAAGTGGTCATACCTGTATTGACAAAGACTGTAGACGTGTGGAAGAAAAATTCTCCTCAAAGGATTGAGAAACAACCAGTGATGTATTTGAATTTCATTTAACTCAAGACATAGTGAAGATATTTTTCTACAAATTTCATCTTGCATATATACAGTACATATGCTTCAGTGTGCCTGTGGATCTCTCCTGAGCCTTCTCATGCAATGCCATTTCCCATTCAGAACAATGAAATGTTGTAGGCTTCACTACTTCCTACACTAGAACATAATGTTTAGTTTAGATTACAGATATAGCATGGTATCAGGCCCTTCCGGTCCAAAGAACCTGCGCCATACAATTGCATGCATGTGACCAATGAACCTGCTAACCCACAAGTCTTTGGTACGCGGGAGGAATCCTGAGCACCGGGGGGGAAGCTATGCAGCCATGGGGAAAACATACAAACACTTTACAGACAGTGGCAGGAAATGAAACTCGGTCGCTGGCCTTGTAATGGCATTACCTTAACCACCTCACTCCCATGCCCCCCCCCCAACTCCAACATTACCCACATTATCCACGTATAAACTAACCTTTATCATCAGAGGAGAGCCCAAATAGCCATTCTGTATAGGTTTCTTTGGCACGGTTGTGCCGTTACTGGTCTTGACAGCTTGCTGAACAGAATTCTGCTTTGACACTTCATCCACACTACTCTTGGCATTTGGCATCCTGTGACAGTGAAGCAGTTCCAAGTTAAAAGACATAATTTTTCAAATTACAGACACTCTAGTCTTTTACAACAATTAGATCTCAAAAATACACTGCAGACTTCAACTAAAACATTAAATCCTTACGCATACCACATCTGTGAACCCACAAGACAATCAGTAACACCAACCTCAGATAAAAAAGGACATAAGCCTGCTGGTTCAGCACCACTTTGATGTTACTACAATGGACCATTGAATCATTCATCTGATACCACTGACCATTGCTAGCCTGAAAGAAAGCAAAATAACATTCACAATCTGAGCAAATCATGATCTTTTTAACATCAGTTCATGAGACTGTGTAACCTATCTCACGCCATCTACCACAAAATTGCTTTTATAATTCCTTTATCTGATTTGCATTTTATTTTTAATCACTAAATGCTCCTGAGGAGAACTGAACATTCTATTTATTTTCACAAATGAATTTATACTTTAGAGATTGAAACTGATCTAGCATTGGATTTAAACGAGTTCAATTTTGCAGGGTTTTTTTGACAATACTTGTGGAAGTAAATAGTTACAACTGTCTTGAAAATAGTTCATAAATCAATAGGACACAATAAAAAAAAGTTACTATTCAAAGAATTAGCGCAAGTCCAGTATACAAGATAAATGAGAAATCTAACTGTGGAGTAACTTTTTGAGGTAATTACATATGAAACCTCTTTTTACTGGGCATCTCCAGAGACGTGGCTCGTTAGTCCTTTGCTAACAGTCACTGTACTCAGCGGTGTGAAAACCACCTTTCTCAATCTCCGTATCTCTAGTGTTGGTATGACTTGGTCCCACCAAAACCAGATAGTTGGGACGTTTTGAGCACCCAAACCCTGATCTGTGTAAATACTGCCCCCATGCAACCAGCCATTGGCAAGAAATAACAGATCATATACTTTCTTTGTTATTGTATGCAGTGTATTCACAAATTTCAGCTTTATCAGTTAGTAGGAAAAAGATTTTAAAATGGGACCATTGCAGTTAACCCAGTCTAAATGTGCACACAAGTTGGAGCTCATATTGAAGTTGTCCTTAACTCACACGCTGGATCCATGGTCTGCATGAAAGCACACACCACCCTCCAAATGCCACTCAAAATTCATTATGAACAAATGGGCTCTCCCACAGGAGTACTGGTTCTTCCTCCTTGAAGCCATTTATCTGCACAAAGCACCTTGTCCAACAGGGATGGCATCCTCAGCCATTTTCCCTCCTGTCTTCTTCCAGCTCCCGCCATAAAGACCTCGACCACACCGGCATCTGTCACAAAAACCTCTCCACCTCATGTTCTCTAGAGCCTTCTCCCAATTCCACCATCCTGATTGGCTGACACAACATTCCCAAGTTGAACAACATAGCCCCTTAACTTCAGCTCAAATCCCAACATGATAAAAGCAGAACAGACTGCTCTTAACGAACTGTGATAATGAAATACCTACAGCCTAACAGTAAAGATCTTAACCAGGGTGTTACCCATATTTCAATATTATGGTGAATTGCCCACATTTCAGGAAAGTGAAACGGTTTTGAGCTGTGACTTCTCACCTTCACATAACAGTAGTAATGTCCAGCATGACAACTGTATCCAGAATGTACCAACACTGCATACAGCCCATAATTGACAGGCTCACCATTGGTTTGGGACATATATGGACGTATATTTAAATGTTCAGGGTAGCCAATATCCTGTCAAAGCAGAGAGCAAAAATATAAAGCAGGTTTCAGAGTTAATCTTTATTTCCAAATGTAAGACATTATTTCAAACTAATTGTCCAAGATATTACTATATTAAAAAGGGGACTCACTAATGAAACTTTATGTAACTGAAAACTAGATTTTAACCAGAGGCAAGATATGTTTTTAATCTAAAGCAGAGGTTCCCAAACTTTTTAATCATACACCAAAATCATTAAGCAAGGGGTCAGTGGACCTGAGGTTGCTAACCTGATCTAAAGGCATTTACTTGCAGTTTTCTTATGACTCTAAAATCATGCAGAGCAGCATCCACTTAATGAAGGAAGCTGTGCACTGCTTCACAATGCATAAACTTTCACCACCGATTTACTTTTTTTGCCAGGTAAAGTTTTGCTGCAGCATAACAAGATATCACAGTTATTAAGATAATTAACTAAAAATGAACTCACCTTTGTGATTTTGCCACCACTGAAGTTTGCAAATCGCTTTAAGGAAAGTGTCAGAACATTTGATGCTCTATGAATGGAGAAGCGTTTGGTAGCTGGCACCTTCTTCTTGCACCTAATGGAAGTGGTTGTTATAGTCAATGAAATCTTTCCAAATAAATTAAAGATCAATATTAACACTGTGGTATACTGTAGTTCAGCAACAATGGCAAACAAGTCTAAATTCTCCGCAATACATTTTAATCTGGTCCTGCAAAAATTTAAAATATTTTAAAATTGTTTCAACTATTTGTATAGATACCTAACCTTAATCTGTTAAAATTCACACTATTGGAATATCTGACAAGTATTGCATGTACATTTCTAGTGCTAAACAGAACAATGATTCCAAGAAATTTAATGAAATTTAACAAGAGTACTGAAAAGTAAGGGTATTAGTCATCTTAGGCTTGTAAAACCTTGGACAAGATGCCTGATGCAAAATGAGCATGCTTACCCTGTCTTAAATACATTACTGTTATTAAGTATGTGATGCCCTGGTTCATATTTGTACTGTTAGGCTATATGTATTTCATTTTGGCAGTTCTGTAAGAGCTGCTTGTTTTTAGCTTGTTTGCGTTACTCTTGAAGATGAGGGATGATGTAGAATGTGTGCCATCCAATTAGTGGGAGGTGTTCTTGGTGAGGGACAATAAGACTGGCCTTGGGTTTTTATTTTTGTTCGGCAGAAGATGAAGAGAGACGAGGCTGTGGAGAACCAGTCATAGCATACTATCCGGTGGGAAACACGTTTGTTCGAGATGGATTGTGAGCAACATTCGGAAGGTGGTGTGGGCATTCACGTGGATGAGGGCCCAATTCATCAGTGACAGAGAAGTTCAAGATGCGTTCTAATTTGTGCATAATGGACTGTTTAATTAGAATGGGCCCTTTTCTTTTTGTTATTCTTTACTAATCCTTTAGTTAAGATTCATAAATATAATTCCTTTAATCGTATGCAATGTACTGTTTGTTATTTCATGGCACCAATTTGTACCGGGGTAGCATGTTACATAGCATCCACACAAACTAGGCTTTGGGGTAGGAGAATGCCTCAATCTCACTAATTTGGTGGGGCCAGATATTGCCTCCCCTAGACTTTTGCAGTCAAGAAAACCAGGGTGTTTCAAGTACAATCATGGAGTAACATTCTCCCTCTCAAAGAAGAATGCAAATTAAGTTAAAATGCCATTTAAAAATAGTATATTGCAACAAAAATATCATTAAACTCATACAGTAGAATGAAATGGGACATTAAAATTATCGGTTAATTTCTTTAAGTCATCAGGAAGGTGGTACAGGAACTTCAGAATTCACACTACGAGGTTCAGGAACAGTTATTACTCCTTAACTATCAAGCTCTTGAACAGGAGGGGATAACTCCATTCAACTTCACTTGTCCCAAAGCTGAACTGTTCCCACAACCTATAGACTCACTTTCAACGACTCTTCATCTTGTTCTCGATATTTATTGCTTACTTATTTACTGGTTGTTTGTCTTCCTGTTGGGTATGGTCTTTCACTGTAGGGTTGTATCTGGTGAACTATATGCACTTTGATAATAAATTTACGAAGAGTGATTGATAAGTTCATGGCCTAAGTAGAAGGAGACAATTTTAGAAAACCTAGTGCATTTATTTTTCCTACATTTACACACTTAGTCCAGTGGTCGTGGAGCATACGGATCCCTTCTTTGTAGAAGTCGGCATCTTGGACCTCCAGAAGTGGTCCACAGCAGGGGTGATTGATAAGTTCGTGGCCTAAAGTAGAAGGGAATGAGGAGAAACTTCAAACTTTCTGATTTTCACTCAAAGATTTGAACTGCACGTGCATGTAACAAAAGCTGTATAACTCATCTCCTTCTACCTTAGGCCACGAACTCATCAATCACCCCTGCTGTGGACCACCTGGAGGTCCAAGACGCTCTCGTTACATGCACGTGCAGTTCAACTCTTTGAATGATAATGCAGAAAGTTTGAAGTTAATAATTCATCACCTTCTACCTTAGGCCATGAACTCATCAATCACCCCTGCTGTGGACCACTTCTACAAAGAAGGGATCCGTATGCTCCACAACCGTTGGACTAAGTGTGTACATGTAGGAGGGGACTACAGTGAAAAATAAATGTGCTAGGTTTTAATTGACTCCTTCTACCTTAGGCCACGAACTTATCAATCAGCCCTCGTACTTTGAACTTTGAACAACTACATTGCAAGAATCAGGTGGAAAGGTTGGGGAAAAAAATAACATGGAGAATCATCCCCAGCTACTCTGCAGAATTTTGAAGTGACTTTTTCAAAGCAGTTCTGGGAGTAACCAAGCTATTAGTTTCACCAGGAATTATTATTTATTTTATTTGGAGATACAGCACATAACAGACCCTTCCGGCCCACTGAGCTGTGTTCCCCAGCAACCCACTGATTTAACCCTAACCTAATCACAGGACAATGTATAACGGCCAATTAACTTATTAACCAGCATGTCTTCCGACTGTGGGAGGAAAATGGAGCACCTGAAGGAAACCCATGTGCACACGGGAGAAACTTGCAAACTTTCTTACAGAGGATGCTGGAATTGAACTCCGAACTCTGATGCCCCAAGCTGTGACAGTGTCACACTAACCATTACGCTACCTTGGCACCCCTATAAAAATATTTATTATATATCACATGAAAAGCTGGCAGCAAAAGTTAGCACATGAAGGACTGCTCTTGTACAGCTTCAGACATTTACTGTTCAAAGCACAAACTGCTGATATGGTGTGTATGCAGAGATGATTGATTGATCTAAAGTAAAATACTTTTGACCTAAAAGGAAACAATGGTGTGAAAAGAAATCATTCATTCACTTTTCCTGTGCTTGGATACATGGTATATTCAATTTTCTATTCTCTCCCTTAGCTGAGGAAAAAGATTAATCATGGTACCTTCCTGATCAACACAGGTTAAACAGTTACTCAATGAGCTTTCCTACTTTCCGAATTCACAAATGTTAAACACGACTTACACATTTTTATAAACACTTACTTTGCACACATGTAAGCATTCTCCCCACTGAGAAAATCAGGTTTCACAAAGAGTTCAAGAGCTCGGACAATGTTGGGTGCTTGCTGGAAGACAATGCAGAGTGGTCAGACCAAAAAGGAAATGCTGAATAGGTATTTATTAAAAAATATATAACTCTACTTAATGTACACTAACAAAAATTGCTAATCATACAAGATACCTTCATAATATTCAAATGTATTTCAAATAACCCTCTCTGGCCATGCATTTGGCATAGTGTAGTGGAAACCCAGAAAGGGTTATTTGAAATACATTTGGATATTATGAAGGTATCTTGTTTGATTAGCAATTTACATCAGTGTTGGGTAACTGAAACTCATCCGATGGAATTCATAGACCTATCCCAAAAAAGAGATCTGATCTACTGAATAAAAATTCACTCCTGTGAAATTTAAGTCAAAAAAATTATTTTGAACTTTCTTTGACGTATGTACAGATGTTACGGCTTAAATGTTAGGGAAAATTAAGATGTGGATTATTTTATTTAAAGGCACAGTGTGGTAATGGGCCCTGCTGGCATAACGAGCCCGCAATACCCAATTATACCTATGTGACCAATTAACCTAATAACCCATACATCACTTATTTAAACATGTTAAAACTAAGAACAATCAAGGCAGACCAACAAGACATTAAGAAGACATCACTCTGATGACGCCCATTCAGAATAATAACTCCATTGAAGATTAACATTCATACTGAAGTTTACATTCCATCTTTTGGTGTAACTCAAACAGGACCCACACATGTGCTTCTATATTCAGATCATTTTTCAAAATTAACATTAATCCTTCAGAAAGACCCACTTACCCTTATTTCAAGAGCAATATCCAAATAAGGATCGTACGTATCCGATACACTCTTGCACATGGAACACTTAACTTTGGATGTAGAAAGTGAAGAGATTGAAATAAAAACATAAAAATACAGTCATAATTAATGGACATTTGATACCGAATGTGGAAACCCTCCCCCACTTGCCCTTCAGCCTCAAATCACCATTGGTAGAATTATAGTGTGACATCAGCTGCCAAAGTCTATGATGTAGCTTTCAGTTTCTGGGAATCCCTTCAAATGATGACTAATACTGAAAAGTGCACTTAGTCTGAAATACAACTTGTACTTCAAATGATCAATTCACACCTGTACATTATTCATACACATCTCACTATGCAGAGCAATGCAAGGCAATTAACTCATTCTCAATCCCTTCTCTTGAAAAGGAAAGGCTTTATTTTTTAAAAAATGTATCTTTTAACATTAGTAAGCTCACTGAAGGTAAGGATGATATTTTTGATGGAAGTCTTGGCTGTGATGGAGCATAGAACACAGAATAGTACAGCACAGGAGCAGGTTCATCGGTCCAGAATGTTCTGCCAAACCAGCTAAAAAGTAAAACAAAAACACCCAAAAAACTAATCCCTACTACATACACAATATTCATATCTCTCCATCCTCCTCACATTCATGTTCCCATCTAAATATCTCTTAAAAGCCTCTAATGTATTTGCCAGGCATCTACCAGTCTCAAGTAAAAAAAACTTACCTCTCACATCCTCTTTGAAACTGCCCCTCCTCACATTCAACCCACGCGTATTGGACACTTCTACCATGGAAAACAGACACCTACTGTCTACTCTATCAATGCCTCTCATAAACTTATAAATCTCCTCTCAGCCTGCGCCGCTCCAAAGAAAACAACCCAAGTTTATCCAGCCTCTCATGATAGCTCTAAACCAGGCAGCATCCTGGTAAACCTCGTCTGCACCCTTTCCAAAGCCTCAACATCCTTCCTATAGTGAGGCAACCAGAACTATATGCAACACTCCAGATGTGGCTTAACCAGAGTTTTATAAAGTTGCAAATTAACCCCTTGACTTTTGAACTCAGTGCCTCAACTAATAAAAGCAAGCATTCCAAGAGCTTTCTTAGCCATCCTATCAACCTGTGCAGCTACTTTCAATCATCTTAAAATTTTAAGATAAAGCACGAAATATGTACTGTTTTTTATAAATACAAAGGTTGTCTAACTTTTAATTCTACAAGAGGTGAATCTTACTCATTAGGATTGAAGGAAGACCAACAACAATATTTTCAAAGTCATGAATTCACTGCTTGAAAGAGCGATGGGGGCAGAAAGTCACTAATAGTTAAAGCACTTCATGTACCATAAATCTACAAAACCATGGACCACTTCTGGAAAGCTAGGTTTGTTTCAGCAAGGCACCTGCAGTCAGCATGGTTACAATACACTCAGTGGCCACTTTGTTAAGCACCTCTTGTACCTAATAAAGTGACCGCTGAGTGTGTGTACTTGTGTTCTTCTGCTACTGTAGCCCATCAACTTCAAGGTTCGATGCTCTTCTGTGCACCACTGTTGTAACATGTGGTTATTGGAGTTCCTGTCACCTTTCTGGCAATTTGAACCAGTCTGGCCATTGTCCTCTGACCTCTCTCATCAACAAGATATTTTCCCCACAAAACTGCCGCCCATTGGCTGTTTTTTTTTTTGTTTCTCACTCCATTCTCTGTAAACTCCAGAGACCGTTGTGTGTGAAAAATCCCAGGAGATCAGCAGTTTCTGAGATACTCAAACCACCGTTTGGTACCAACTATCATTCCACAGTCAAAGTCGCTTAGATCACATTTCCTCTCCATTCCGATATTTGGTCTGAACGTCTTGACCATATCTGCATGCTTTTATGCACTGAGTTGCTACCACATGATTGGCTGATTAGGTGTTTATATTAATGTGTGTACCTAAGAGAGTGGTCGCTGAGTGTAGGTCCAATGGCCTCCCTTGTTCTATAACTTCAAATGATCAATGTTTTCTAGCTAAAGTACGAGGAGAGATTTGCTTTCCCTGGAGCAAAAGGAAACTGATGGGTTACCCGAGTGAACAATATAATCAAATAAACTCTACTTGGGCTTCTAGTGGGACACCTGGCTGGAAGCCCAAGAAGAGTTTATTCATCAACTACGCTGGGAAAGCACAAGGTCCTTTTGTTTGAAGAACATAAAATTTTGAGGGCCGGATCCATGGTAGCTAGTAAGAATGTTTTACCCAAGGTAGGGATATCAAAAACAAAAACGCAGATGTCTGAAGTGAAGGGAAAGGGCTTTAACGGAGATCTGAGGGAATTTATTATTGTATGCATTTAGACAGGTAGATGAATAAACAAAGCACATAAAGATATGGAACTGAAGCAGGCAACTGGAATTCATATTCAGACTGAGATTCACCTTCAGATTTATCATACGTACATCAAAACATACAGTGAAATACGTCATTTGCATTAACAACCTACACATCTCAGAAAATTATCAGAATTATCAGAAAATCTCATAATTAAATTTAAGAAAAGCTTCTGCAGTTGGGCAATAAAGTCAACATAGATACAGTGGGCTGACAGGCCTCTTTGATTTTATCTCTTTATGACATTGCTCAAGTTCCCAGATTACTATTACATAAAGAATCCATTAACACTTTTTCAATGAACTTACCACGTGATCTAAGGTATCCGCCAAAGATCTGATGAACTAATGAAGTAGCTTGTGTTTGTCGATCCAGCCTTCAGGGTTTGTAAACGATTGGGGAGGGGGAAAAGATGGGTTGCAGGAAGAGAGAGACACTATTACACTCAGTTGGTGGATTATACTGAAGAAACATTGTTCACATAAAAGTAGAATTAACTCCATTTCACTGTAATCAAGGGGAGACAGAAGTACTCAGTAATTCAGCTGACTGTCCACTTGGTGAATTAAGAACATAAATGTTTCAAAATAACTACATTTTAATTACACTGTGTAATGTTGGGCCCCAGATCGGAAAGTCATTATCACAAATCCTGCCTGCCTAATTCGGTACCAAATTGAGTCTCAGTTGGCACTAAAAAAACACACACACATCTGTCAAATTGCTTCCTTCCGCTCCATGCACAGATTTTATCCATGAGAGTACTAGCATGATGCAAGGGGAAAAACAATTTTCTTTTAATAAGCAGGCACTTTGTTTACATCCTCACCAGTTGTTCTCAAATCAACAATATGCAAAAATTAACATACTTGGTGTAGCTGTTGAGACAAGCCTTCTGCATTGCATCAATGGTGTATCTTAAAAATTCATGTGCATCTTCTTGATTCCCAAATCGAAAATGTCTTGCTATTTCTGTAATTAATATTAATCATAGGAACATGAGGCAAAAAAAATTTCACATCATACAACTAGAATTCTAATACATTCTCACCATTGTTGGGGTATATTCTGGAGTTATGGTATATAATTTAAACAACAGCTAGTCTTCAGATATGAATGCAGATTGTAGATTAAATTTAAAATGCAGCCCTGAATAAAGTATCTTCCCAGAGCTGCAGACTGGCGTTGATTGCAAACCTGGAAACATCCATTCACCTGAAGTATCTGCACGTGCCACTGCAGAGCTAGTGGAATTAACATTCATCATGGAGGTCCTGAATGTTGGTATGAAGATGGAGATGTTTGAAAATTATATGTAATTCAAAGAAAGCATTGTAGATTAATTGTAACTGTAGAATTGTTGTGCTGTTACCTTTGATCTTTAGCATATAAGAATATCATGTAATATTCTAAAGGAGTTTCTAAGGTAAGGACATGTTCGGCACAGCTTTGTGGGCCGAAGGGCCTGTATTATGCTGTAGGTGTTCTATGTTTCTATGGGTCAGGTGGGCTTCTTTCAAGAGTGTCTCAAGTATGATGACTACTACTCGTTCTGCTGAATAAAGGCTTCTACATCCACTAGCTTCAGTGTCTCTCCAATGAATTTGTTCACAATCACAACCACCATAAAATGTGACAGGCATTTCTACTTTCTGACTCAGATTTATCACGTGTATAATCGAAACATACAATGAAACTTGTTGCTTGTGTTAACAATCAGCACATCCAAGGACGGGGGCAGCACGCAAGTATTGCCACAGGTTAGCTTTGTCTACTTTGGTCACATTTCTATTATTCTCATAATAACATGATCTGAAGAAAATGGCCTTTGGAAAGATCTTCCAAATACATTCTGGGAAGGATGCTTCAAACAATTAGCTACAACTGTGGGTGGTGGCGGATGAGTGGTGTTGGGATTAGACTGAACCAATGTTTCATACATAGTTACCTTGCATTTTAATCAAACTTACACAATACTGGAAGATATGACGGATTAATTTCATAATTTGAGTCTTGCAGTTTAGCAGGAAGAATACAAATAAAATTGTAGCAGCACATTAATCCAGTAAATTCACTACTTTACAAAGTTTCCCTCAGAAGTTATTGAGACTTGGTCAATTGAAAACAAAGGAATTTACTTCTCCAAGGAATAAGTATGAATTATTATAGAACCAAGGCTGATAGGTGGAATTAAGTGCAGGTCTGTGCATATCTCACAAACAAGAGAAATCCAAGCAACATCCGAGTGTGTGTGTTGACCTGCATTATCTATTTGAATATCAGAACAGGATTGAAAGGCTAATTGGCCTACTCCTGGTCCTCAAGTCAAAAATGTTGTCATTAGGTCCTAAACAGCAAATTAATACCATAATAAAACATTGTAAATCAAAGTACAGCAAGATTTTTAGTTAAAATGAAAATACTGTACATGTTGTAACAGATTGGAATGAATGGAATTTTAATAAGGTCTTTAATAAAATGAAATGTCAAAACACTTAATACACCAACATCCGGAGAAAAACTACAACTTACTTTTTAATTCACGAATGAATGACAACGGCTTGATAGCATTTCCACTATTGGCAAAGGCCTGTATCAGATGGTTCTGCATGATGCAGATCATACAAAACCCAGCCTGAGTACCTGTCAAAAAACAACACACAGATCATTTACACATGAAATGCAAGTTCAAAAATCCCACTGTTAGCCGTTTCATTGATAAATATCACAGTTAAATAAAAAAGATAAGTTCATAAAGGTCAATACTTGGTTAGAAATAAACTAATAAAAAGAAACCCAACAACTGGACTGAATATGTTCCAATAACAAACTGCATCTTGCATAAAATACATCCAAGAGGTTTTCCACAAGCAGGGAATTGGGAATGAAAACAGAACATGGTGGAAGAACTCAGCAAGTAAGGCAGCATCCAGGAACAGAGTAATAGTTAATATTTTAATTCGATGACCTTCATCACAAGTGCAAGGGCAAGAAAACAAATTTGTTTTAAGCTGCAGACAGGGGGAGGGGGGAGAAAACAGAAGTATGAGATAGGTGCAGGTCAAAGTTGTCAAGACAGCATTACTTTAAATACTGTCAATTAGACCACAGGCTATAAGACACAGGGGCAGAATTAAGCCATTTGGCCCATCTGGTCTGCCTCATCATTCTACAATGGCTAATTTATTATCTCTCTCAACCCCATTCTCCTGCCAAGTAACCTTTGATACTCTGACTAAACAAGAACCTATCAATGTCTACTTTAAATATACCCAATGACTTGGCTTCCACAGCTATCTGTGGCAAAGGATTCCATAGGTTCACAACCCTTGGGTGAAAGAAATTACTCTTTTTCTGTTCCATTCTGAGGCTGTGCACTTGGGTTCAAAATTCCCCCACTGTAGGAAACACCCTCTCCACACCCACACTATCTAGGCCTTTCAATATTTGATAGATTTCAAAGAGATTCCCCCTCATTCTTTTAAACTCCAATGAGTACAGGCCCAGAGCCAGAAACACTTCTCATACGTTAACTTTTTCATTCCTGGGATTATTCCAGTGAACTTCTTCTGGACCCTCTCCAAAGACAGCACATTCTGTTTTTAGAGATAGAAATAAATAAATAAATAAATACGTGTGGAGGAATGTGTGTCTATGAAAACTTATTGTACATTCCCAAACCAAAAGCCGTGGATTGACCAGGAGGTATACCATCTGCTGAGGGCTAGATCTGTGGCATTCAAGTCTGGCAACCCAGGTCTGCATAGGAAAACCAGGTATGACTTGCAGAGGGCTATTTCAAGGGCAAAGAGTCAATTCCAAGCAAGGTTGTAGGCGACATTGGATGCACGACAACTCTGGCAGGGATTACAAGACATTACTTCCTACAAAGTGAAACTCAATAGCATGAATGGCAGCGATGTTGCACTAGCAGATGAGCTCAATGCCTTCTATGCCCGCTTTGAAAGGGAGAACATAACTACAGCTGTGCAGATCCCTGCTGCACCCTATGACCCTGTGATCTCTGTCTCAGAGGCTGATGTTAGGCTGTCTTTAAGGAGAGTGAACCCTCACAAGGCAGCAAGCCCTGTTAGAGTACCTGGTAAGGCTCTGAAAACTTGTGCCCAACAACTGGCGGGGATATTTATGGACATTTTCAACATCTCACTGCTATGGTCGGAAGTTCCCACCTACTTCAAAAAGGCAACAATTATACCAGTGCCCAAGAGTACTGTGAGCTGCCTTAATCACTATCGCCCAGTAGTACTCACATCCACAGTGATGAAATGCTTTGAGAGGTTAGTCATGACTAGACTGTACTCCTGCATCAGTAAGGAACTGGACCCACTGCAATTTGCCTATCGCCACAATAGGTCAACGGCAGATGCAATCTTAATGGCTCTTCACACAGCCGTAGACAATACAAACACCAATGTCAGGATGCTGTTTGTTGACTATAGCTCAGTGTTTAATGCCATTACTCCCATAATCCTGATTGGTAAGTTACAGAACCTGGGTCTCTGTACTTCCCTCTGCAATTGGATCTGGAAGATCACAATCTGTGCGGATTGACGATAATATCTCCTCCTCGCTGACAATCAAGGAGGCACATCAGGTGTGTGTGCTTAGTCCACTGCTCTACTCTCTATATACCTATGACTGTGTAGATGGGCATAGCTCAAATGCCATTTATAAATTTGCTGATGATACAGCCTCTGTTGGTAGAACCTCAGATGGAGATGAGAGGGCGTACAGGAACAAGATATACCAGCTGGTTGAGTGGTATTGCAGCTACAATCTTGCATTCAATGTCACTAAAATGAAAGAGCTGATTGTGAATTTCAGGAAGGATAAGACAAGGGAACATGAACCAATCCTCAGAGGGATCAGAAGTGGAGAGAGTGGGCAGTTTCAACTTCCTGAGTGTCAAGATCTCTTAGGATCTAACCTGGTCCCAACATACTGATGCAGCTATAAAGGAGGCAAAACAGTGGCTATATTTCATTAAGATTTTGGAGACATTTGGTTTATCAACTCAAACATTCAAACTTCTAGAGACGTGCTATGGAGAGCATTCTGACAGGCTGCATCATTGTCTTGGCCGGCAGGGGATGGGGAGGCGGTGCTACTGCACAGGACCAAAAGAAGCTGTGGAAAGTCAAAATTAGTCAACTCCATCTTGGGTATGAGCCTCTGCAGTACCTAAGACTTCAAGGAGTGGTGCCTCAGGAAGGTGATATGCCTTATTAAGGACCCCCATCACCCAGGGTACATCCTCTTCTCATTGTTACCATCAGGAAGGAGATACAGAAGCCCGAAGGCACACACTCAGTGATTCAGGAACAGCCTCTGCCATACGATTCCTAAATGGACATTGAACTCATTAACACTATTTCTGTGTTTGCACCATTTTTAATCTATTCAATATACATGTATATACTTACTATAATTTATTTACTTATTTTTCCCTTACTATATTATCATGTATTACATTGAACTGCTGCTACTAAGTTGAAAAATTTCACGACACAGGCTGGTGATAATAAACTTAATTCTGATTCTGCATAACCAGAAACACTGGTGATGGAAAAAAACCTAGTTTACCGATAGTATTGCTGCTCTTGAAATTAGTATTGAGTTCAAAGTGTTCAGATGGAAAACAAGGTGCTGGTCTTCAAGCTTACATTGTCAGTGCTGGAACGGTGTAGAACACCAAAGAGGCAGGAGTATGAGGGGGACAGAGAATTACATTAACAGGCAATGGAAGCAGTCAGGTTTGCTAAATAAAGTTCAAAGTAAATTTATTATCGCCATATACCACCCTGAAATTCATTACATTAGCTCTATTTCTTCACTGCACACAGTCTCATCAACTTCACCAGATTTTACCACTTGCTATAAGCTAGGTGCAATCTACAGTAGCTAATTATCCTATCCTATCCTACCAACCTGCACTTCTGTGAAATATGGGAGAAACTGTTCACAGAGAGAAAGTGACAACTTCACACAAGCAACACTAAAGGTCAGAATCAAACCCAGGTTACTGAAACTGAGAGGTAGTTAGATTATTACTGCATCACTGTGTCGCCCATCAATGTTTCTTTTTAAAACGGAAGTAGTGGGAGGTAGGGAGATTAAGGAGCAAGTTCAAGCAGGATGATAAATGTTTAAACTAGAACATCTTTGGAAATAGGAAAGCCAATGGCAATTCTCTTTTCTCCCTCTTGCATTATATCCATCCCTATGCCAAGCCACAAGATACAATAAAATAGCTGGTCTTTGAAAACAGGATGCAAGCTGTTAAAAGATGCACTGTACAAATTATTTGGGTTTTATACTTGGTTCAGTGATTTTTTATTTGCTCATACCATTGGTGAAAATCAAGTACTTTCAGTCACGAAAGAAGAACCAAATGCGTCTCTTCCAGTTCCAATTAAATTGATCATGATACACATTAGAAGCTGCCTCTTTGATACCTGAGTTTTTAACAACGTTGGACTTTATTCACATCACAAATGAGCACATGAACCCAAATTCAAGATATGACTGATCAGTCCATGCACAATAGATGCAATTTGCGAGTACAGAGGATTCCAGTTAATTGGCCCATCGGTTAATTGTGGCAGCTGCTTATTCGGAACAACACTAATCGAGAAAGGGATCCCCTTTGTCTATATGAGACACCATGCAGTTTAATTGGGACAGGAAACTGGTGCTGAACAGTTCCTAACTAACATCAGTCACGTGCTCTGTGTGGCCATCAGACCATTACACCGTGCTTACAGCAAACAATTTTTAAATAGCCTCAGCTGCATGTGCTTATGTTACGCTATCCATTTGGAATGACAGATGCCAATTCAAAAAGCAGTGATTTTTGATCATTTTGTTTTTTTATTTTGACTTTGGAATATCACAACACTACTTCATGCAGGAAGGCAATGAAGACAGTCAACTATCACTGATTTTGTTCACTTTCAGTCAAAAGAACATGGCAATGTACACGGGAAGAATTGCTGTGTCGATAACTATTAGACCATAAGACATAGGAGCAGAATTTGGTCGTTCAGCCCATCATAGCTGATCCCAGATCCCACTCACCCCCATACACCAGCCACCTTGCCGTTAAACAAGGAATGAATACAGTTTTATAGTTCTGCAGTAATATTGGTAGTGTTCTAATTTGTTCTGTATTTCATTTAAATAGATTATTTGTTAATTAGTTAAATGGTAGTTTACCTTTTTGATATCTTTTTAACAATTTCCACGAATTTTTGGCTATTGGGGCCAATGTGTCCCAATAACCAGAATCCACTGTATATTCTTGGGTGCTCTCTAAACCACTTGCTATCATACAGGTATAGAGTAAAAGAAAAAAAGATCCTTGGTCTGTTTCAATTTGTGTCTTTTTGTTATTATCAGCTAGATTTAAGTCAAGGAAAATGGCTGACGGATAAGATTCACTTCATTTGTCATGTACGTTGAAACATACAGTGAAATGAGTCGTTTAATAAAAAGATTTAAAAAGAAAGAAAGAAAGAAAGGAATCACTTGCGTTGAATCAAATTGAGGATTATGCTGGAGTCAAAACCAGTAATAACAGCTGGCACTGTAAAGTGATTTTGCTAACCACTATCCTACCATGGCACCCCACAAACAAGCAAAAAGAAAAGATGCAGTAATTAATCAAACAGCAATAGAAACAGGGCTGAGGTTTCTGCTGCAAGGAATGCTGAGAGAAGCAAAGGATAAACAACTGCAGTGATAAAAGTAAGTAATCTGGTCACCATGAATATGCAAGAAGCGACACTCAGGTCAGGACAAACACAGTAACAGCACTGCAGAGCTTTGATTGCTCAGACCAGAAGCAAGACGTCAAGAGAACTAGTTTGCCATGACTTCTCAACATAAAAAGTGTATTATCAAGAACAATTGTAAACTCAATGTTCAATTGAAAGGGAACTTATCCAAGACATCATGTTCCACAGTGGTAAGCAGTACAACAACTTGGAAGTGATCCTGGGAATGACAAATGATGAGATGAAGCAGCTGAGCATTATCAATAAGCACAATCCATACCGGCACCTTGCCAATGGGCAAATTCACCATTTATTTAGCCAGTACTTAAATAATGGAAATTCTATAATTAGTGTAAAGCTATTATTGCCAGGCCATAGGATTTTCAAAGAGAGATGAAATTGGCATTTCAGAAAGATACACTTGCACCCTGAATCACTGGAATTTAGTTACTTTCCCCAAGCAGCACAGGAGATCAACCCTTCTACTCACAAACCCACTCCACCACCACTACCTTATCAATTCTTGTCAGTCATCTTACGTAGACACTCCTGCACCTAGCGTCACCTTATATACATACAATCTATGCATATAAGCTATCTTATGTTTATTGTGTGTTTTTAAAAAAAAATTGTGTTCTTTATATAATTGTATTTTTTGGTGCTGCATCAGATTTGGAAGCAGAGAAACAATTATTTTGTTCTCCTTTAAACTAGGGTAATAAATCTTGAATTACAGTAGCTCAATCTAATTTAGAAATAACAAAACTCTGTCAAATTCAAAGTGAGGTGGTGAGATAGGTGGGGAGGAACTTGACAGGATACACGTGCCTTTCCTGTTGCAGAATACAAGGATCTATCAAGCCTGCTGTGTGGCAACAACGGCTGCTTCTACAAAACCAAGAGCAAGTATCATTAGAGCAGCACAAAATCCAAAATAAAAACAGCCATATGGTGCTGGAATTTCACAGCGTTCAAGCAATACTCAATTTCATTATCACAAACAACAAAATGCAAAATCCTACAATGTTCCCCAGGTTTTTTGCCACCAAGCCCTGCAAGTATATTTCCAATGAGTTGATTCATACGGCGAGCACACAATAAGAACAGTTATCGAGTCCAAGAGAGCAAAATATTTTTCCAATGATTTATCAACATGTATGGAATTTTACACTTGAATAAAACCTGCTGATACAGAAACATTTTGAAATCTACCCCTGTACAGCAGTCTAACGTCACTTATTAATTAGATCATCTCTTTCTGAAATAAAAGGAATCACTTTTATTTCATGCAGATCTAAAGCAATTCATCATTAATATTAATTCTTCAAATGGGAAACTAAATATTATCCCACTATGTTTGAAAATATCAAACTCATTTGCTTTTCAGTTTTTTTGAGGAATTAAGATGGTTTCCCACCCAAATTACAATGGATTTAGCCAGACATGGTTAAGACAAAAGCTGTCCTCCAGAGAACTAATGAGACATGTAGATGGATTAGGAAGAGTTAATAGTTTTAACTGTATCCTCCCCAAGGTGTTTCGTTATATGATACAGCTACTAATATATTCCAGTTTCAGAAACAGCTATATGGTGACAGAAACTGTAATATAATTGCAATTTTATATTCTATCTGCATGGGCACCATTAAAAAGTAAAGTAATTTTCTTCATTCCTCTCAGATATTTTAGGAATATTACAAGATACTGCAGCATAGTGTTAGGTTAGCAGAGGCCTGTACTATTTGATCTGAAGATGACACCCAACCTCAGGAGTTGGGAAGTTTATAGTGAGGCAATTAAAAATCAATCCGGAGGAAAAAAATTAGTAATGTAATTGTCACAATACACCAGCATGTCCTGAGTTCACCAACAATTTTCAAGGAAGGAATTTAATTCCTTGGACAGTCTGGCCTACACATGACCCCAAACTCACGGCAGTAGTCTTGAACGTTATTCAGTTCTAAGTCAGTTTATTATAGCCTCACCACTAGCAGACTGAATATGTGAGTAAATATTCATTCATTCCATTGTACATCATCTTCCCACAACAATCCTAAAATCCACCCAGTACAGCATTGGTAACCTAAACATTTCTAGGTTATCACTTCCGTTAATTTGACTTGAAAGCTGTTTACCAAATCATTTCTAAAATAATACTTGTTCCAACTTGTACTTTCAACTCCACTTATCCACTTATAATTCAAATACCTCAATGACATGATACAGATGCCTCATAATTGGAAATTTGCAAGTTTCAGGTACTTATTGCTTAATGTTAATGCCTTTAATGCTCAAACGCCTCAACAAGGTCTTCCCTCAAATGCTTTCTTTCCATATTAGCTTTTTCCAACTACTTTTAAGTTAAGATCCCAAACAAGAAAACCATGCCAGGGCATGTTTCTCTATTGTTGCGCTCGCCCATTGGCAGCCAAAACAGGACACAGTATTCCCAGTATGTTGGAGAACAACCTCCCTTGTGCTCTAGCTAAGTGATTTTGGAAACTGTTATCCTGCACTGTTTCAGCATTTAATGTCACATTGGATATAGACAAAAACACAGGAAATATTAAAAGATTACTGGTCTAGGACTTAAATCCATTTTTATAACTATAATTCAAATCATTAAATACTTTTCTTCATGAAGGAAGATTTCAATTGAACCAGGTGACCTTTGGCAATTCTTTTCTCAATTTTGAACAACCTTCAGTTAATGAAGTGCTTCCTGATTTCACCCACACAGCCTGCTTCTAATTATAACATGATGCCTCCTTCTCACTAACTGCTCTTTCAATCTTTTAAGAAGGTCCTTTTCAAGATCACTCCCTCAACTTTCAGAATGCAAGGAAATGAAAGCAAAAAGATTCTTGTAACCTTTCTTTTCTGCTTAAACATTTAAGCACCCATCCTTCATGTAATTCTGTACTGTACTCTTTCCAAGGTCAGTGATTCCCAGCTGAAGCACATTGCCAAAACCAAAACCAGTATCTTCACTGAATTCAACCAAGGCTCTGAAATACATGGCCCCTCTGAAGATGGATAGAGATCACACTGTGAATCAGGGAGCTGTACAACAGAAAGGATAGTTTGGAGTATTGTCTTCAGTCCTCATTTCAGAAAGGATGTGAAAGCTTTGGAGAGCATTCAGATGTAATTTCCCAGGATGTTGCCTGGATGAGAGAGCATGTCTTATGGGGAAAGTTTGAGCAAGTTAGGACTTTTCTCTTTGGAGTATAAGAGAATGAGAGAGAGATGACTTGATAGAGAGGTAGAAGATGACAAAAGGCAGAGATTGAATGGATAGCCAGAGCCATTTCCCCAGGGTGGCAATGACCAATACGGGGAGGTATCATTTTAAAGTGATTGGAGGATGTGTAGGGAGAACATCAGAGGTAGGTTTTTAATCTACACAGAGAGTGGTAAGTGTAGGGAACCGGGGTGCTGGTAGATGCAGCTATGTTAAGGGCATGTAAGAAACCGTAAGACAGATACATGGAAGAAAGAAAAATAGAGGGCTATGTGGGAGGGAAGGTTAGATTGATCTACGAGTAGGTTGAACAGTCAGCACACTATCATCAGCCTGGTCTATGCTGTACTGTCCTGTGATGTGCAGCAGAGAGTTACCAGAATGTTTTGTGGATTGGAGACTTCAGTTATGGGGGAAGAGATTGGATACGCTGGGTTGTTCTACCTGGAGTGAAGGAGGCTGAGGGGTGAGCTGAAAGAAGTATACTAGATTATGTAATCACTGACAAGAGCTGGTGGAGGCAAATGCAGTCATTACATTTATCAGGAATTTAGGCAAGCTTTTGAATAGTGTATATTTAATTGCTTGAATTTAAATTTCCCACTGATGCAGCAGGATTTGAAGTTTTGCCTCTGGATCTATAATATAAGCACAATCATACACTTAATGGCCTTTTTATTAGGTACTCCTGTATACCTGTTCGTTAATACAAATAGCTAATCAACCAACCATGGAGCAGCAACTCAATACATAAAAGCATGGAGACATGGTCAAGAGGTTCAGCTGTTCCTCAGACCAAACATAAGACTGGGGAAGAAATGTGATCTAAATGACAATGACCATGGAATAATTGTTGGTTCCAGACGGGGTGGTTTGAGTATCTCAGAAACTGCTGGTCCCTAGGATTTTCACACACAACAGTCTCAGGAGTTTACAGTGAATTGTGTGATAAACAAAAAAAACTCTAGCAAATGGTAGTTCTTGTTCATGAGAACAGTCAGGAGGGTGGTCTGACTGATTCAATCTGACAGGGAGGCGACAGTAGTTCAACTAACCAGCGTTACAACAGTGGTGTGTAGAAGAGCAGCTCTGAACACACAACACATCGAACCTTGAAGTGGATGGGCTACGGCAGTAGAAGACCATGAAGATACACACAAGTAGCCTCTTTATTAGGTACAGAGGCAATTAATAAATCGGCCACTGAGCCAGATGTGGTGGAGGCAAATACAGTAATTACCTTTAAGCAGCATTTAGGCAAGCTTTTAAATAAGCGTATATTTAATTGTTTAAATTTAAATCCTTCAGCTGTTGCAGAAGGAGTTGAGATTTTGACTCTGGATCAATAATACATGCATATGTATATATGCTAAGATTCCTTTCAAATATCTATTTAAATACTTGGAATTTGTGTTGAATGCAGCACCTCCTATACAAACACTCCATGAATTTCATTTTAAATGCATCCCTTATCTTATGAGCCCAGTTCCATTCCAATACTGTGATTCCTCATCAAATTCGACTATGGGAAATGGTAACATCAGAAGTTATACCACGGCAAAGTAAATAATGACAAGTTTTGTTCCAAAGACAGATATGGTGCAGATTCTTCCGCAACATATCTCAGAGTAATAGAACTGCACTAGCTTCTGATGATGAGCACAGCAAAGTGTGCAGTGATTTATAGCCTGCTCATTATGGTGAGCAAGGTTAAACAAAACTCATATTCACATAAAAAAAAATAACAGCTGCAGGAAGGCTGACAATTTTCTTCTGCTTTCTAGGTCAGAAATCTGAAAGAGCTTTGAACATCTATGAAATAGCTTAGTTTTAATAGGCAGCACAGGAAATAACAGAGCAAGACAGATGAAAAAAAATATTGGTCGTGTATTATCTAGCACAAAAAAAAAATTGCGCTCTGAGTGAATACTGCAATGTGCATCTGACATTTTATACACAGCTTTCACGTGAATGGTCTGAGCAATATGCATTTGCTTCACCACAATTTAAAGAGTTTAGCTTCATTTGTTATATGCACAGCAAAACAAACTGTGAAGTGCATTTTTTGTGTCAAATTGAATCAGTGAGGGTTGTGCTGGGAACCCCAACAAGTGTCGCCACATTTCTGGCACCAATATGACGTGCCCATAACCCTCTAACCCAAAACATATGTACGTCTTTGGAATGTGGGAGGAAAACTGGAGCACCTGGAAGAAATCTGTATGGTCATGGGGAGAACGTACAAACTCCTTACAGCCAGCAGTGGGAATTGAACCCCGACTGATGATTAGGCGCTACCATGCCGCCCAGTGCCACAGGGACCATGGTGTCCAACTGAAAACAAATGAACTTGTCTGGGGAATCACGCAGGCATCAATTTACATCTCAAAAATTGTACTCTACGGCAATTTTGTGCCCAATTAAACAAAGATCAAATTAAAAGAGGGCACCAAATCAGGATTAAGGCAATATGTGATTTAATCTTATCAAGAGAAAACATTTGAATATGACAATGATGTTTCTAAATTACCTGCAATAGCATTTGCACGAGGATGATTATTTTGTGAAAAGCAGTTCATTAGCAGGGTCACTAATAATTTAAAATTTTGTACAAATTATGGTATTATAGTTAAAGATAAATATAGTTAACTGATTATCACAATGCTGTCTTATTAAAGAGTACTGTGTGCAAACTGTTTCCTGGATTCCAGTAGTGACAGCAGTTCTAAAGAATTCAATTGAAAATTAAATATTTGGCATGTTTTGATGGGGTGAAGGACATTATATAAATGCATTTTTTTTTCTTTATCAGCAGCAGGCAGTAGCTTACTTTAATAATTGATTTGCAGGTGTTATTTTCATCGCAGTCAGGTCTTGTAAGGTCAGCACATAGCCTGCAGCTGACTGCACCAGACTGCTCCAAAAGCTTCCTGAGCTGGTTAAGTGGCAATAAAATTAAACTATTCATGACTCACCAAGGAATATAACTCGGTACGTTTTAAAGCCCCCACAATCCAAATACAGTGATCCTTAATGCAAAAACTAGAACATCAATACTGAAAATATTTCTGAATGTGAAGATGTGAAAAGTTCTCTCCCTCCTCACTGCTCCTCCCACAGTGCACCCGTTAACTCCAACACTGGGAACACAGCCCATATTCTGGGGCTGACACCTCCATAATAAACCTCGAGTAATCTATCAACCATTTCAATCTTTGTCTACTTTACAGTGACATGACTGTCTTTCATAAAAGATTTCAGAAAGAAGCAGTTTGATTGCCAAAAACAAAATTGATTTAAACTCTGTCCTTGATTTTTTTCCCCCAGGATGCTGCAGAGAGGGTAGGTTCTTGATTAGTCGGGGCACCAAAGATTACGGGAAGGAAGGAAGGATAATGAGGTTGAGACGGATAATAAATCAGCCACAATGAAATGGCAGAGCACACTCGATGGGCCCAATGGCCGAATTCTACTCTTATGTCTTACGGTCTAATGTAACTACCAGAAATGCATAATAATTTCAAAAAATCTCAAATGCAGCAACTTACATGTCTTACTGTGCTCTTTTGATAGGAGGTAATTGGCCAGTGGTGGTGTATAAGTCAAGCATTGTATAGTGGAGTTCAGGAAGCAGGTATTCCCAAGATTGTGCAATCCAGCTCCAACTCTGTACACACGCACCCATTTCATGGACAGCTTTTCCATAGGAAATAAAATTTTCTGAGGTGCCGGGATGCCGTCATTTGGAATGCTGCTTGTTTCATAAACTTGAATATAAAAACAAACAGGATTTTTGGGTACCAGCTAGGAGAAAAACTAAACCGTTAATAAAATGCTTTACAGTTCCACTACTTCAGGTTTACATTTACAGACACCTGAGCTGACATAAAAGTTGTGCTAGAACCAATTAGGAGCTGTGGCAATAAATCCAAACATTGAAGTGACATTTTTGTTTTAATACATATCCAAGCTTAAAACACTTCTTGAAAAGTACTAAACTGTGTTTTACTAAAGTATTCAAATCAGGTTACTTTCCCTCCTTTAACATTATGTCCAAAATTTGAAACTAAAATCCAGTTTCTAAACAGGTCCACAGAAATCGACATTGCCTGGTAGCTTTAAAATTTCAAGTAGATGTTACAAAATAAGGAAAAGTACATGCATAATTAACATCTGATCTTTTAATCACAGGACTGAAAATATGTTAAATTAACTTTCAATGGTTTATAAGACACAAGTCTTTGTCAGCAGCTACTTACAGCAGGAAATTTAAACACTGCTGAACAAAAGCTACTGCAAAAGGTTTGTTTCACTGTTACAGCATTTCTTATGTCAGAACATTTGAGATCACAATTGCAGAAATAATGCTATCCATTCACAATAACTTTCTGAATCTGGCTTTTACTGCAGGATTTAGCCATGATGTTGGCTTTTCATGGCCCACTCAGAAAATACTATCATACAATTAAAATCGAGTACACAGGAGCTAAGGCACTGAAATCGGCCATTCACACAAACAAGTCCAAGCCTCACAAGCCTGCCACCTTTCTTCATTTAACACATCACCTCTCACTCACCTCCATGCTGACTCAGACATATTTTAAGAGTCTGCCTTGCAGGCAAAGTTCAAAGTAATTTTATTATCAAAGTACATACATGTCATCATGTACAATCCTGAGATTCATTTTGTTGCGGGCAGTTCTGGCATTTAGATATTTTAACTGAGATTTGCAAAGAGTTAAGTTACCATAAATATCAAGTGTTCCCAAAATGGAGCTAATCACTATATTCATTGAACTTTGGAATGCAATCACTAATAAATGCTGTTCAGAGTGGCTTACCTTGTTTCTTTGTTGGGGCAGAACAAGCATTTTGCTCACCAGTAGCCCCTTCAGGTTTTGGGTTCAAAATGACATATTTGCTCTTCAGTGAGTCTAGCTGGTAGGAGAAGCTCTTGCTGGCAGGCTCAAATTCAATTTTCTGAAGAAGAACCTTCTTAGCTGAAGCTGCCAGCAGTTTGTTGAGGTCACCTTCGTCAGCAGAATCTTTTCGTCCGGGCTTCAGTGCTTCTTTCAATTTGTCTACTATAGGCATGGTGCATCACTGAAAGGCAAAAATGCAACAATCTAATTCATCTTCCGCCAGCAGCACACTGAACTAATCAATACAAGAATTATCTCAGTCAAACAGCAGCAGTATGATAAACCAAACCCATCACAACAAGTTTACTAAAATAAGTGAACTTGGATTTGGAAAACTAATCATTCCAACAGTGGTTACATATTTAAGCTACAGTTTCCAAAGATGGAAATGTTTACTTTTTAGGTAGAACCAAGGATAGCTCAACTTAACCCTGAGTTTTGTAAATCTCTGTCAAAACGAAGTTAAGACAAAAATTCTCCAAACGATACAACCGATGAACAATTGTAGAAGTAAAACACATTCCATTCAAATGTCTGCAACCATAAAATACTTTAAGATACTTTAGTTTTCCTCTTCTGAAAGAAAAAAAAACAGATCTGATCCCCCAATTGTGGTTTAATCAAACAGGAATTCTAATCTTCTGTTTATACAGAAAGCAAAAGATATTCTACCTCCTCTACATAAATTTCTAGGAACTCAGCAGACAGCAAAGTATTACTGTCCATAATTTATGCAAAGGCTGCAGATAGATGTTAATTTTCTTGTCCATTTTGGTTAGATCCTGATAATTAACCAAAATGTTTATTGTGCATTTTATTTTCCCACTGCAATTCAAAATACGTTTTCCTGAAGACAGACAAATGAATTGCAATTATCAAGAATCATCCACTGGAATTAAGACCTGGAAAAATCATTTAATTATGAGCTGATAAATGGCCAGGAACACAAAGACTTGAACAATTTAGGGGCTAGTATCACATGCAAGTCAAAGCTCAAAGTAAATTTTATTCTCAGAGTACACATATTTCACCATAAACAACCCCAAGATTCATTTTCCTGCGGGCATACTCAGCAAATCTATAGAATAGTAGCTATAACAGGATCATTGAAAGATCAACGTTGTATCTTCTTTGTAGAAGACAACAAATTGTGTAAATGCAAATACAAATAAATAGCAAAAAAATAAAGAGACATTGAAATAAGATAAAGAATCTGTAAAGTGAAATAATTGGTAGTGGGAACATCCCAATGACGGGCAAGTGAGCATAGATGTCCTCTTTTGTTCAGGAGCCTGATGGCTGTGGGGTAGTAATTGCTCTTGAACCTAGTGGTACGAGAGCTGAAACTCTTGTACCATCTATCTGATGGAGCAGCGAGAAAAAGAGCATGGGCTGTGTGGTGAGAATCTCTGATGATGGAGGCTGCTTTCTGATGACAGCATTTCACATAGGTGCTGGGCCATCACTTACTGGGCCGAATCCACTACCTTTTGTAGGATTTTCTGTTCAAAGACATTGGTGTTTCCATACCAAGCTATGGTGCAGCCAGTCAATACATTCTCCACTACACATTTATATAGAAGTCTGTCAAAGCTTTGGATGTCATGGCATATCTCCACAGACTCCTACGGAAGTCACTCACCTCCAGATACCCCATGATCGTTCTGAGATGCAGGGTACAAATTAGGAACACAATGGAATACCATTCAATTGCTTGGATGAGTGCAACCCCAACAACTCTCAAGAAGCCAGGCAACATCTCGGACAAGCAGTCCACTTGACTAGAACCTCATCAGCCCCCTAACATATTCCACTTTCTCGGCTACTCATTACATATAATGGCTGGGTCTACAAAACGTACTGCAGCTGCTTGACAGCACTTTCCAAACCCATGTCATTTATCATCAAGAACAGCAGCTGCAAGGGAACACAAGCACCTGCAGATTCCCCTCCAAGTTACACACCATCCAGGGTTCGAAACTGTCAGTTCTTTACTCTCAATAGGTCTGAATCCTCATATTCCCCAACCAACAGCAACTTGAGAGCACACTTATACAGGAAAACCAAAACACCTGTTTTATCACCACCTTTTCAAGGACGATAAATGTTGACCTTTCCGGAGACACCCGTATTCCAAAAGTGAAGATCAGGTCTGTCTAATTAATGTACAGGCAACAACTGGGTTCAGTTTTTACACTGATTGTGTTAACAAGCCATAAAATACACCAAGAACACTCAATATAGTAACCAAACCTCCACAGTATTGAAATGAATGGCATCAGAAGGACCAAGACTGATAAAGAACAATTAAGGGTGAAGCGAGAGAGGAAAATGTACACAAGTTAGACTTCTGATTTTAATAATATTACGGAAGCCAAAGTCAAATTTATTGTCACAGGCACAGGTATAGTGAAAATCTTACAACAGGCACAGACCATCATAAGCAGCATTCACAAGAAGATCTGACATAGATTGAACAATTTTTACTAGAAAGAAAACAATGAGAACAAAGGTTGCTCATATGTGTAGGCATGCCCATAATTTGGGTGTTCGTAACCCGGGAGCAGCTGGCACACATGTACTTAATCTCATTTGTCAATGATTAAATGAACCTTGGTATAGAATGCTGCAAAAAGCCAAACAAAAACATCAATCATAAAAGGTAAAACAAGTATAGTATAATTAATTTTGATGGAAGAATTAATTTTTTCAGTACAATGAAAATAAGAATTAACACACCGTATCCAATTCGTAGTGATTTAGCTAATTTCATTCTCACTTACAGAAACACCATTGAAAACAGGCAATCTGGTTTCGCAGGGATTATATTCCAAAACTGACTTGAGCAAATACAGAAGAACCCATGAAAGAATGGCTAACTGTGAGGCAGAACTACAATTGATTTCTCAACAATTAACCAGTTTTGCAAATACATTGTTCATCATAACAAGTAGTTTAGCAAATGAAAGCAAAGGATCCCCTCCACGCATGCAATTATTGCTCATCCCTGTCTTGCATTTTATGCCCATCTTTTTCTTTTCTGTGATATTTTTTTCACTCCCACTTTTCTCCATACTTCTCTTCTTCCCTGGTCTGCATCTACATCAAACACATGTAGCATAGTGGTTATCACAACGTTTTACAGTATCAGTGTCCCAGGTTCAATTCCCACCATGCTGCCTGTGAGGAGTTTGTATGTTTTCCCCAACACAGTGTGGGTTTCCTCCAAGTGCTCCAGTTCCCTTCCACAGTCCAAAAACATATCATTTGATAGGCTAATTGGTCACCGTAAATTGCCCCGTGATTAGCTGAAGGTTAAGTCTGGGGTTGCTGGGTGGTGCAGCTCAGAGAGCTGGAAGGGCTGATTCCGCTCTGTACACCTTATCCTCGTTATATGCATCTTTAGACAATGCGGATTCACAGTTATGCGAGGAACCTATTTCTACCAACGTCTCGTTATATGCGTCCAAAACTCACAGTTATGCGAGGAGCACTGCTTTCCTGCCAATACAAGTCACGTGCACATACCTCACAGTCTCATTGTTGGGACGAGAAGCATCGCTTTCTCGCCACTACAAGTCAGATGTGTGCACGCCTCACAATCTCTCTCCCGCCACTCCGCATTGGTTTTGGCAAGGTGTGGATGCATGATCTTAAACTTCTGTTGGTTTTACCTATGGTGCAGTGATTTTGCACTTGAAATATTTAACTATGCCTCCTAAGCATCCGATGTCATGTCCTGGGCCATCAGCCGAGCGGCAGAGAACCGCTTTAACACTTGAAAAAAAGTTGGAAGTTATAAACAGCGCAGCATCAGCTGAAGGTAACACAGCTCTGGGATGCTACTGCCGGGAACAGAATCTTGCCTCTAAAGTTCTTTTGTTGCTTGACAATGTGCCAGCCCATCCTAAACATTTGGACAGCATTCATCCTAACAGTGCATTTCCTGCCGCTTAACACAACATTGCTGATTCAACCACTTGACCAAGGTGTAATCCATTCAAGGCGTACGTATTTTTTTTTCACCTCGAACTCTCTCTCAGATGCTGCAGGCAACAGACAATTTTGAAAATCCTGGGAGTTTACCAACGGTGAGGGAATGGTGAAAGTTGTAACACTTGGCACAAATGGCGATGGACATGGATCCACGTTTAGAACGGAGTCAGCATTTCAGTCGTTCCCTGCCGTCAACTCTTCTTCCCTACAAGCAAATTTAAAACAAAATGCTGCCAAGCAAACAACCCTCACCACTTTATTCAGATCGGTAACACCTTCTGCTGCCGGCAGTTCTAAGAGGTCTGCGAGTCTTCCTTCACCCCTTGCTGTGTTTGATGTGATCCTGACAACCACAAAACCATCCACCTTATCTATGTAAAGCTGCCCGACACCACAACAACAACCACTCATCTCCCAGAGCGAACACACCTGCCACTGTTGGTGAGTACTGTACACCTTGGATGTTAACTTTCTATGATTTATTACATTGAATATTACTTTAAATTGATGAAATATAATACAAATGTTGTCTTGTAGTACTGCTTTTGTGGTATTGGTATGAAAATGTGAATAAATTACAGATAAAACATATTTAGGAAGCCTTCTGGAACGAATCCCTATTTTCTCCATTTAAATAATTATTCAGATTATGCGATTTCACATCATGCATCAACTTTGAGGAATGTATCCCCCACATATAACGAGGATAGGGTGTTTCTCAATAAATTAAAAACATATGAAAACCATATACTTCTGCATCAATTCCTGGCCTGGTAGTTACAGAAATTTAATAGCTGTTGGTTATATAGACTGGCAATTATGCAGTAGAATCTCTTAAATGTACCTGAATTACAGACTTCATGCCTCAGTACATTTACTCCTACCACAAAATCCCACCAGCGATGATTCATCAGCTTTCTGAAAATCAAATACCAATTCCAAAATAAAAATAATTCTGGCAAACGTTAGCAAGTTTCATATCAACAGAGCACAGTTTTTGTTTGCTGGTGAAGGCCACAAAATAAAATTAAGTTTTGATTTTCTATTGTAGAATGAATGTGGGTAACACAAGAATGAAAAATAGTATTTAAAAATATATTATCTCCTTGGTGACTGATAAAGTATTTGTACGTATTTTAATTTTGTTTTCAATATTAAACAAGGAAGCCAAATGTATCATTTACAGAGCCCAGCTTACTTTCTGCATCACATCTTCCAGTTCAGATCGTATACAAAAGAATGATTACAGGTATTTAACAAATACCAGCAAAGTGAGAACGTTCATCTGCCTAATCTGGAAAAGCACTGGATCAATATAAAAACTAGCAAAAAGGGGCCTCTTCTCAATACTCCAGATTCTTAGATCTAACAAAGTACATGCACTTCAGCAAACAAAAATGCCCAACACCTCTCAATGTTGCAGACATGTTGGGAGAAATTAAATACTTACACGTTAAGGTTTTATGAATTTCAGGACAAGTGACCAACTCCAAAAGCAGGCTTTCTCAGACCTAGCTTTTCTTAGGAAGAAATTCCTTCTCATCTCTGTTCTGAGGCTGTGCCCTGTGGTCTTAGACTCCCCTACTACAAGAAAATCCCCTCCACATCCACTCTATCTAGGCCTTTCAATATTGAATAGGTTTCAATGGCTACTTATGGAAGACTGCTTGGTAGTGATGGTCTGAAGCAGGAGAAACGTCGCCCGATCTTTTCCACGGATGCTGCCCAACCTGCTGAGTTCATCCAGTGTGTTGTGAGTGTTGCTTTGACCCCAGCATCTGCAGATTATTTTGTGTTTACGAAAAATCGTTGGAATTTACAACATTATACGGAGGTGACGAAGCAGGATGAAAGAGGGGGATTGAAAATCTGGCTGGGTGGTGCCACAACAACCTCTCACTCAATGTCAGCAAGACCAGGGAGCTGATCATTGACTTCAGGAGGAGGAAACCAGAGGTCCATGAGCCAGTTCTCTTCAAGGGATCAGAAGGAGAGAGGGTTAGTAACTTAAAATTCTCAGTGTTATTACTTCAGAGGAATTGTCCTAGGCCCAGCATTCAAGTACAATTATGAATAAAGCGCGACAGTGCCTCTACTTTCTTAGGAGTTTGTGAATCTTCAACATAACATCTAAAATATTGACAAACTTCTATAGATATGTGCTGGAGAGTATATTGACTGGGTTCAACGCAACCTGGTATGGAAACACCAATATCCTTGAATTGAAACTCCTACAAAAGATAGTTGATACGGCCCAGTCCAGCACAGGTAAAGCCCTCCCCACTATTGAGCACAAGTATATTGGGCACTGTCGCAGGAAAGTATCATGAAGAATCTCCACCATCATGCTCTCTTCTTGCTGCTGCCATCAAAAACGTGGTACAGGAGGCTCAGGGACCACACCACCAGCTTTAGGAACAGTTATTACCCCTCAACCATCAGGCTCCTGAACCAGTGGGGTTAACTTCACTTGCCACATTACTGAACTGTTCCCACAACCTATAGATTTACTTTCAAGGATTCTTCATCTCACGTCTTTGATATTTATTGCTTACTTATTAATTTTTTTCCTTTCTTTTGTATTTGCACAATTTGTCATCTTATGCACATCGGTTGTTTATCCATCCGGCTGGGTGCAGTCTTTCACTGATAATATTGTGTTTCTTGCAGTCATTGTGTATACTCGCAAGAACATGAATCTTATATGCTGACATATATGTACTTTGATAATAAATTAATTTCAACATTTAGTAACTGTGAAAGTGAAAAGGTAAGTTTCTAGCACTGCCCATAAATTGCCAAATTCACTATTGAGGTCCTTCCACTGGTAAAACTTTCCAATAATTACCCAGCTTCAATGACAAATCTGTCAATGTGTTCACTGGTTATTTCACATTTCTTTCGAATATTTACAAAGGAACATGAAAGACTGCAGAATACCAAGGAAAGCAAGGCAATGGAACAGAGGGAGGGGGAACATCGACTCAGACCATGTGAGGCCTGCGTCGGGCACTTTCATGCCTTACAAGGCGCAGATTGGAAGTCTGCGTGGGACACCACTCCTCGCACTCCTCGACGTTCCCTCCCTCCTGAACAGAACATTAAAAAAAATCAAATTACATTTCAATGTGTGACATGAGCAGAGCTCAGTGACAACAAAGACAGCCACATCTTGAAAGATCCACATCATTGTTATTTTCTCTGTAAATCACCATGTGATAATGGCATGTCCTATGTATAAACGTCCCCAACAGCTTGCAAGCTGAGAAACTCCTATTTGCATAATGTACTAAAAATTGCATCATTAACTCCCATGTAAACAAACTGGATTCAAAAAGCAATTAAATGCCAGTAGCATTTTGTACTTGCATGCAAATTTACAAAACCATTGACAATATATCATCAGGCAAATTACATGTCAGAGGAATATTTTCAGGAGGGACTGGATTTGAGTTTTCCAGATATTTGAGCGCAAATCAGCCAATATTGAAGTTAAAAAAAATTAACTCTTTTAAAGTTAAGTTGTCTTAATTTCCTATCATTTTAAATGGTCATGACAGAAGACCATGATAGCCCACGTCTCAAGACACAGCACAAAATGATGATGATGGTGATGATGATGTCAATCTCTTACTAGCCCCTCCCACTTTCAAATCTCTTACTAGCTCTTCTTTCAGTTAGTCCTGACGAAGGGTCTCGGCCCGAAACGTTGACTGTACCTCTGCCTAGAGATGCTGCCTGGCCTGCTGCGTTCACCAGCAACTTTTGTGTGTGATGATGATGATGATGTCGTCTGACAGTGTTCTGTGCAGGTGGGGTAGTGAGTACTGGGAGCTCCCTATCCTGTCAACCACAAAATTCTGTATCGAAATTAGCTGCCATGCCATATATTACAAATGTGACTATATTCTTCAGACATTGTGATAGGCACTATGGAAATGCAAGTCCTTGCATTTTTTAAAAACACATAACTGTGTGCCTCAATTATTTGTGCTCCATTGCTAATTTTAATTGATTTCAGGTGCACAAGTTCTGTTCTCAGGTCTAAAATGATTAATTTCTCACTCAGTTATCAAATATTCACTTATATACTAAAACATCAATACTTTGATAATCTTGCATAGGAATGAAATCATTCTAAACAGTGTCCTTTTAAGAGTGGAGACACTTTCGACAGAATGGTGACACTTGCAGGCTGCCCTTCAACAAATCCTTGGATTGTGTTGGTTGACGATGCAAATGACGTATTTCACCACGTGTTTCAATGTACATGTGATGAATAAGCCTAACTTTCTTATAAATATGACTAAAATCTGGATGTATACAAGTTGCTGCAAGAAGGAATTGTTTTGAAAGGTCTGAAATTATATTCATATTAGCTCTGTGGCATGGCTTTCACTGCTCAGTTCAATGCAACCCTTGACATTATGAGTCATGGAACAATTCATATGAACACATAACAGTAAAGCAGGAAGCATTTAGTTATTTTAAAAAATTACAGAGCTATAAATGAGCATTAGAACACACACTCATTTAATAAAGTCAAAAATTCTTCCTTTGATAATCACTGAATAGTTGTTTTGAAGAATTTACAATTCATGCAAAATTATTTTAGCTCAGATCATTGTGAAACATTCACTTATATTCATGCAACACGACTCTCATTTTCAGGATATTTTGCAGCAAGAATAGTTTGTAAATAAATTGATGTTTACATCAGTTCATTGATTGCCAGTTATGCTACTGAAGGTTAAAAACATGGCACAGTCTGTGAAGTGGGAATGTTTTTATTGAGCTGGGAAGATACAAACTCCAAGTGTCAGTTTTGTCATGTAATGATGCATAACATTAATATTTTCTCATCATCACAGCTAGAACTTTCAAAGATATTCAATCCAGCAAGAAGGTCAATAGGGAGATGAAAAGAGACCTGGGTGCCCTCCAGCACCATTCGCTGAAGGTGAACATGCAGGTGTAGCAGGCAAATATGCGGGCCTGCAGAGACAATAAGATTCAAGTACAGGTACACTAACAAGGAGCTGTCCAGAGCTGTGGCGAAACCACATCAAGTTCAAAGTACAAAGTATGTATATCTTATACAACCTTGAGATTTGTCTTCTTGCAGGCAGCTACAAAACAAAGGAACCCAACATGCAGAGAAAAAAAAACATGCAAACAATAACATGCAAATAGCATTCAGATCTGAAATTCACAGAACTGAGTCCATGCTTTAATAGTTGCAGGCCATAGCCACAGTTCAGTGCAGTTCTGTGCCAACAGTTAAAAAACCTAAGTACCCAGTAGTTTTCCCGTGAGCTACCCACAAAACATCACCATATATTACCAGCTCCAATTTGAACTTATTTAACTTAAGACAAGTCTCCATTTACTTCTTAAGTGTCACCCAAAATGTCAAGATTCAGTTTTCTCCCCCTCATCTTTTCCTATACATCATCTTGTTCAGCCCAAATACTCAGAAATTCCTGAACATGAACTCATTCAATTGGCTGAATTCTACAAGTTGAGATCATTATATTTTGAATTGCAAATTACCTCCCTATCCAAATCAGAGGGACAAAATAGAGCACCTTGACCATGCACAACACACACATTCGTTGTTAAACTTTGCATAACATAATATTGGAAAACATAACTCCAAACATACAAAAGAATACAAGCAATGCTAATTCTGTTTCAGAGTAAAGTATAACCTTGTCTTTGAATCACAGGAGGGTACTTAAACAGGTCAGGTAACTGGCCTTAAGCAATTACAATTCCTACTCTATTTTTAGAGGCACGTTACAACACTAGGACAAATGAAAATGCCACCTTTTCATGAACTATCATAGTGTAAGATCACACAGAATTTGCGAGTATAAATCATGCATCCTTGAAAAGTTTTTGACAGGTTCTCTACTGCATTTCAAAATGCAGGAAAGGATTCAAACACCAAAGAGTACTTTCCAAAAAAGCAATGCATTTACACTTTTGCAAAGTTGCTATCCTCCCATAAAAATGTGTAAACTTAACAGAACATAAAATTAACCTTTCCAGGTATCAAAATGCATTATTCGTTGCAACAAAAAATCACAACCTCATTGCTTAAAAATAAACTCCTATAAAACATTCCCACAATAACTAACATATCCGACACTTGTAATGATTACATTTCAGCACAAAGCAATTCTGTTTGGTTAGCAAGTGTTTTTTTTAAAACATCTTCAGTGTTGCTGGGTGCCTTTGCCAGAGTCGTTCCCACCATCAACAGTCCTTCTGAATTTCCAGATCACAATTAACCTTCTCTACTTTGCCAGATTTATCCACTGCTTTTCGAAAGGTTCCTCAGTTTGGAACAATTTCATCCGGGTCAGAAGGCTCCTGTTGGAGATTTGAACACAAAAACTCCAGAGCAGGACTGCAGGATACAGTAAATGTGGAGAGGATGTTTCTCATTGTGGGAGAGTCTAAAAGCAGAGGGCACAGCCTTTGAACAGAGAACTTTGTCCCTATAGGATGATGATGATGATGAGGCATTTCTTTAGCCAAAGGCTGGTGAATCTGTGGAATTTATTTCCACAGACAGCTGTGGAGGCCAAGTTTTTGGGTGTATTTAAAGTGGAGATTGATCGGTTATTGATTAATTAGGGTGTCAAAGGTTACAGGAAAAAGGTGTGAGAACGAGGTTGAAAGAGATAGTAAATCAGCCACATTGCAATGGTGGAGCAGACTCGAAGGGCTGAATGGTCTAACTCCACTCCCACATCTAAGAAATTACTGGACAAACCACCACTGAGATGAGAGGCTGAACCAAGGCCCCATTCAGTCTCTGGTGAAACTGAATCCACAAGACCATTTTGAAAGACAAGGGAATTATGCTGTGACCCACCCAAATTATAAAGCACAAAAAAAAGCACAACTCAAACACGAGGAAATCTGCAGATGCTGGAATTTCAAGCAGTGCACATAAAAGTTGCTGGTGAACGCAGCAGGCCAGGCAGCATCTCTAGGAAGAGGTACAGTCCGCGTTGCAGGCCAAGACCCTTTGTCAGGACTAACTGAAAGAAGAGCTGAATTCTGTTTTGTGGAAACGTCATTTAGAATCAGATTTATCATTAACAAATGCCATGAAATTTGTATTGTTGCCACAAAACAACAATGAAAGACATAAAATTTACCGCAAGTTACAATAATTAAACAGCGCAAAAGGGGAATGGCCGACAATTGTTCTTGTAGCAACAGTTCATGACTTCATGGACCGTTCAGAAATCAGATGGGAGCAGAGAAGTTATTCCTAAAACAGTGAACATTGAGTATGGGTCTCCAGTGTGTGTTTCACTAACACTGAGTGTGACTCCTTCCTGATGGTAGTAACGAGATGCATGTAAGCATGTCCAGTTGGTGGGTTCTTAATGCTGAATGCTGCCTACTTTAGGTCCCTGATGGTGGGGAGGCTGGTGCCACGATGAAACTGGCTGAGTCTACAACCCTCTGCAGCCTCTTTAAATCCCGCACTTTGGAGTCTCTAAACCAGGTGGTGATGCGACCACTCAAAATGTTCTCCACTGTACATCTGTAGAAATTTACTAGCCTTTGGTGAGATACCAGATCTCCACAAACTCTAACTGAAGTCCAGCACCGAATACCATCCAATTTAGGTAAATTTATTGTCATGTTTCCCTCATTAAAACACTGACTACACTTCAATGGTGGTAAAATGCTTTGGGGAAACCTTTTATCCCAGTGCTTCTATACCCAAGGTTGTGGCCTCCAACTAACAGACTACTAGGTCAGATGCAGTGATTACTGGCTTTGTGGCTGTGGACTCACTTTTGTGAATGCTTACTTTTATTGTTTGCACAATCTTTCTGCACGTTTGACAGAGTTCTTTGTTCTTAATGGGTTCTATTGGTGGCTGCCTGTAAGGAGATAAATCTCAATGTTGTATGTAGTATACAGACTTTGATAATAAATGTACTACACACCTACACTTCTGCTCATGATTGCTGTTCCTTATTCCATTATTACAACCCACTTTTGCCAATTAATTACTCCAGTTTCTACACTCACCCAAACTCCGTATGTACTTAAAGCCTGATAAGCTTCAATGTCTTTTAATCAGCAAATTTTCAAACATAAACTCACCCCGTCCCGACCTGCTGAATCCATCCATTGTTACTTTGGCCCTCAATTCACATACACCAGTACCTTGTTGTTTACAAAACAACTGCACCCAGTTAACTCAAAAATAGATTCACTAAATAGCTTTAAAGAACATTGTATCAAAATGTCACCAAGAGCTGATAATTGTTCTAGCAGCAACTTCTGTGTAAAACGATGTTAAGATCTTCCAACTAGTAAATTCAGAGGCAAAAACTTTGGTTACTTCCAGCATTACTATGTCCAATTTCTCTACAGGTTAAATTGTCTCACATCTGTTTCTTCACTGGAGGAATCCATATTATATGTATTGGAATATTAATTTCACGAGAGTGGGGAATGGAAGGGAGAAAGGTTGCTCACAATTAATTTTACAATTTATTCCTTTGGTCTTCCTGATTTTTAAAGTAAAAAATTGCATAAGCTCTTGAAAATCCAAAGAACATTGTTCAAAATAACAGCATGTTCTTATTGCATCATTATCAACAAATTTCAAAATATGCCTGAAACCCTCAGAATCTGAAATTGGAAAGCAGAATGTACATTCACACTTACCCATGAAAACAGAAGTTAGGAAGAAAGCCAAAGTCTTGATCAAAGATTACAACTGAAAAGATATTAAAAAAAAGTATTAAATAAAATATTTAGAGCAGGAAATGGGTGAAGAGTGGCAGTGAAATAATGTGCTGGTGTGAAGAAGTGGATGGGGAGATTCTAAGTTGTAGAAGAATGCAGAGTACAAAATGTTTGAAGACATGGACTGGTAAGAAATCATGGGCACACTTAAAGAGCAAAGACATTAAATGTGGGCATTTGGTAACCAAGAACACAATGGAAGAGCAATGAGGAAAGACAAAGCAGGGAAACAACACATGGGAGAAGATGGATATAAATTTTCAAACACAAGAAAATCTGCAGATGTTGGAAATCCAAAGCAACACACACAAAATGCTGGAGGAACTCAGAAGGCCAGTTCTGAAGAAGTCTTGGTTCAAACGGCGACTGTTTACTCTTTTCCATAGATGCTGCCTGACCTGCCGAGTTCCCCCAGCATTTTGTGTGTGTTAATATGAATTTTCGTTTGTCATGTTGGGCAGACAGTTACGCAGAGAACAGCAATAACACGGGCATGGCAGTGTAGCAGTTAGCGCAAAGCTTTAAGCCACCAGCAATCACCAATTGGAGTTCAATTCCTGCCGCTGTATGTAGGGGGGTTATTCTCCCCATGCCTGCATGGATTTCCTCCAGATGCTCCAGTTTCCACCCATGTTCAAAGGACATATGGTTAAGGTTAGTTGAGTTGTGGTAATGCTATATTAGCTCTGCAAATGTAGCGACACTTACAGACTGCTCCCAGCACAATCTGCCAACTGTGTTGGTTGTTGATGCAAAATGACGCATTTCACTGTATGCTTCAATGTACGTGTGACAAATAAAGCCTTTAGCCGTTAAAAAAGTTTAAGTAATCAAGTTGGAATATGAAGAAGGTTTATAGTCTTTAAAGATAGTGTTATGGAGCCACAAGCAAGTCATCTGAGCACATAAGAGGACGAGGTGTAAAACCCAATTTAGAGCAATATAATCACAAATGGTATTTTTTTTTTACAATAAAATGTGATGATTATTTTAAAGTCTTCACCTGGCAAAGCAGCAAACCAGTCCTTCCAATGCTGCCCAGGGAAAAAGTTGGGCTTTCCTGAAATAGGAAAGCAGAGAAGCAGCCAAAGAATGTTACGCAAAGTAGAACTGAATCTCATTTGTACCCGTGCAGCTACTTAACCTGCACTTGGGAAAGGTTATGGGATGAAAGGGAAAGAGGTCAAGGAAGAATCCTTGGAGAACTCAGCAGGCTAGTAGGGTTCCAGATAGGAAGAGGTTTCTTGGTTGGAGATCATTCAACATTCATTATTGTCATCCCTCAGATACAGTAGTAGATATTAGCAGCATTAAACTGCCATGATGATGATGAGGTCAACTCAGGCCTGAGAGGCCAGCGTCGGGCATTTTCATGCCTTACAAGGCGTGGAATGAGAGACTGCGTGGTGCGCCACTCCTCCCACAGACATTTCGCAGTACAATATGTTTCTTTATTTTACAAGATCGAGTTGCGAGCTCAACATTCAACCCGGCACGGATGGAAAGCGTACTTGGGAACGGCCCGACTGGATTCAAACTCAGGAACCTCTGTTCCGGAGTCCGGCGCTGATGTCACTGCACCATGGCCGACTTTAATTACGGTCAATTTAGAGAGACAATGAAAGCAAGACTGGGGGATTAACAAGTTCCATCAAGATATCCTCTCCTCTCTGTCTACTTGATTAAATCCAATGCAGCCACCTACAAGACAACTGAAGGCAATCAAATGGGATTATGATAGTTATTTATTACAAAAGCATCATGTAAACCACATGGTTTGCCAGCTATTCTGGACAGTTTCAGTAATAGTTCACATCCGTGATTATTTATTAAATGTCAGCACTTGGAATCCTAGCACTGGTCCTGCTGAGGTAGAGAGATTTCAAAATTAAGATGAGTCTGAGTCAGGAAGATTAATTGTGTATGGAGAACCAGTTACTTCATTGGATTAAATGTTATTGATCAAGTATTGCCCTTGAAGAACGCATTTCAAATGAAATGAGGCTGTTAGGAATATCTGCTCCAAGTCCAAGGACAAGCTGACACAAGACTCTTATTGTAATCTATTACGCAACTCCAGAGCTCGAGAAAAAAGTGCCCTCACATTCGCATAGTTCCGAAATTACTCCAAGCTCTTTATGTTTTCACTAGTCCACATCAAACTTATTTGATATACTAATCAATATTTATTTTAAACTCAATTTTCACCAATTTTCCTGCAAAGACATCAGGGAGTACACTCTGAGCAGAAATCTAACATTTAAGGGCACTGAAAACATTAGCACAACCCAGTCTGACTGATTTAAACAAGTATATGATATGTTGTAGGGTAGCATATGGTGATATACACATCAATAATAAATTTACTTTGATCTTGGAAGTTCAGGTGATGCCAGAGACTGCAAGATGCTGGAATGTGAAGCAACACAATCTGCTCAATCCTGATGCAGGGTTTTGACACAAACATTGATGCTTTCTTTCCTCCCATTGATGCTGCTTGACCCCAGGAGCATCTCCAGCAGATTATATGTGGCTCAAGGACTCATGTAACCAGTTTCACAGAAGCCAGAAAACACAGGGCTACTACAGCCAAGAGCTGTGGGCAACAGTACAAACAGAGGCTCGGTTCCCACCCCCCGCCTATTGTATTCTGAATTATGATAGGATCTGGGGACAGAGTTTTGCAATCAAAATAAAAACAATTTATGAGGGAGAAAGTCAATAAAAAATAACGCTCAAGCTAGTAAATGGTGTGCCTCAACACAATTACCATTTACAACCAATTTCACTGGGACAGAGAAGGGGCCAAGTGTAGATGAGCAAGTGAAAGTTGTGCACCTGCTCAGGGAAATAAAATTATATCCGAACAACTTCAAAAGCACGCATCTTTCTCTGCTTCAGCCTTTCACAAGCCGTCAACTATTTCTGCAGCTTCTTGGGTACTAAAACTACTAACATACTTTTTTCAAAAAAATTTGAAACAAATTATACAAACCAAATAACAACCAACAAACACTCATATAAAGCTGTTCACATAGTACACATACAAAAGTAGAGAACATCAGTCCTATCAGTTCTGTTTAACTACAGTTGTTCACTGAACAACTATGCTACCATGAGCTCTGTTAAAATTTCTGTATGTTCTCCCCGTGGAACGTGTGGGTTTTCCCCGGGTGCTCTGGTTTCCTCCCACAGTCCAAAGATGTATCGGGTAGCTTTAATGGTCATTGTAAATTGTCCCATGATTAAGTTAGGATTAATTGGGGTTGTGGGGTTGCTGGGGCAGTGTGGCTCAAAGGGCCAGAAGGGTTACTCCACTTTAAAATTGCTAAATAAATGTTACAAGAGGTGACCAAGGTACTGTCAACTAGAATGTTTAAATCCAGGGAACAGGAACCGAAAATGTACAGTGGAACCCAATGTTGGAGAAGGCAGGATGTACAAATGAAGATGGTGAAACCACATAAAGATCTATGGTTGAAGAATTTAAAGGTTGACATTTTACAAACACTATATTTCACTGAAACACACAGAGCATATAAAAAGAGTCACCAATTCATTCAACTAGGAGTGTACAAGATGATTAAAAGGCATAGATTGAGTGAATAGCTAGAATTTCTCCCAGGACTGAAATAATTAATACTAGGCAGCATAATTTTAAGGTGACTGGAGGAAAGTATAGGAAGGGGGTATGTCAGAGGTAAGATTTTTTTAAAACTTACACAGCAATTAGTGAGTGCATGGAACACACTACCAAGGGTGGTGGTAGAGGCCGATACATTAGGAACATTAAAAAAAAGCTCTTCGAAAGGTACAGGGCTGATACAAAGATGGAGGGCTACGTAGGAGGGAAGGGTTAGACTGATTTTAAAGTACTAGGTCGAAGCAACATCGTGGGTTGTTCTATATCTGTCATATTATCTTGAAAATAGACCTTCTTCCTTTTAAAATCAAACCACCTACTTAAAGGTTGCATTACATACACCAAGTTATGTAAAACTAGGCAGGCAATAATTACTTACGATAAACAAAGCTAAGAGGTACTTTATTTAAAACAAAGCACAGCTACATCAATTCACACCATGCCCTCTGATTAGGAAATGTTAATTTAAACTCCATCTTTAACAGAGACATATATGATGCTGCTTCTCAACACAGAACTGCACTGCGTGATCGGGCATGGTTGTATGTGTATTGAGTACCTTTGAACAGTCAAACAAAGAAAGATGTTTAGAGGACATTAGAAAAATTCGTCCTGAATCAACTCTGCACAACTTGTAGCCTTTTGCCTGCTTTATCAGCTGGGTACATACAGTATAATTGCTTTGCAACGATATGGAAAATTTCCAAATTATATTGAAATACACATTCACATTGGACTGAATAGCTTTCTTCTGGCAGCATTAGGTAGGTAATTGTATATTTTACAACAGCATATGCCTATTATTGTAAAGATTGAAGTATAATGGAGTAAAAGCGTACATGAAAAATTGTATGTCACTTAACTCATTCCATTTCGGAAGTACCCATACATCAGTGATACATTATTTCTAGGTCCAAATTACATCAGGCTAGGAGTCAGATACCAATTTATTTCAAAGAGATGCAATGTTTTACTATAAAGACTGTCCCCAGGGTTTTGAACTCCTACCTTACAGGTACTCATATAGATAAGAAAGCCCCACTAATATAATCAAATCCAAAATTTTGGCACATATACATACATCCATTCCTACACATAGCAGAATTAGTTTCTTCTCTCCTATCACTTTTATAAATGTTTTGCTCTTATCAGTCTTGTCTTTTTAATGCCATTATAAAATTTAAGGAATGGTTACCATATAGAATTTTTAAATGTACTTTCCAACCTGTGGACAAAATAAACTTATGGATGTCTGTAAAAGCAGAGAACCTGTTCATTACCCACAGTCTGTCTGTGTCAGGATATCATCAACAATGCTTCATTAGCATCATTACATAAGACCACAAGATATAGGAGCAGAAATTAGACCACTTGGCCCAACAAGTCTTCTCCACCATTCAGCCATGGCTGTTATTCTACCCCCCCCCCCCATTCTGCTTTCTCCCTGTAATCTTTAACCCCCTTACCAATCCAGAATCTATTAATCTCTGTCTTACATACACTGAATGACCTGACTCCACAGGCCTCTGCAGCTACAAAATTCCAGATTCATCACCCACTGGATCAATACACACTTTTCATCAGAGTCTTAAAGGCCAGGAGAATCCTAACCTCTCCTACTAATGGAAACATCCTCTCTACATTCACTCTATCCTGGCCTTTCAGTATTCATTAGGTTTGCAAAGAAAAAACACAGAGCAAGTATTTGCTTCATAGCAACTCCTCGGTGTCTTCCCCTTATTTCAAGGGAATAAGGTCAGAATCGGGTTTAATATCACTGACGCATGTTGTGAAATTTGATACTTTGCTCTATATAAAATATACTATATGATACAATAAGATATTTGGAAGCTGACCTGCGGCTAACATTGCAAGAAGTAAAACCCTACAAAATAATTATTCCAATCAATAAGCATAAATAAATGTAAAAATAGTTACATCCCTTCTCCCACCCATGATGCTAATATTCTTAGTCCCTCAACCAAACTGGCCCAAAGATTCATGCTACATACAATATCAAAGTAAAACAAAAATACTCAGCAAGTCAGGCAGCATCTATGACAAGAGAAACAGAGTTAACATTTCAGGTTTCGGTAAGAGCCCTCAACCTCAAACACCTACTCCACTTCTGTTACTGCTGAGCGTACCTGACTTGCGGTGCGTTTTTAGCACTTTCTATTTTTGCTTCAGATTTCCTGCATACATAGATTTCTTTTGTTACAATTTTAGAGGAAACAGCTATTCAATTCTTTACCCTGCTTAGCTATAGTAGTCACTATTCACCTTGACTCTGTCCATATGCTGGCAGCAATAAGACAGTCCGTTTTCCCCACTTGCTTCTATGGGTAGAGTGGGCTGCTCTAGCACACTCTTCCTGTGATTAACATAGCAGAGACTCGTGCACAACTTGCACTCCAACAACCAGCTTCGACTGCACAACAGAAGAACTGCACAAATCTGTCACTGTCAGATAGGCCGAACAACCATAGACCAACACAGGAAGCCCGGATATTCCTGACTCTGTATTTTACTGTTGCTACATTTCTACCTTGATACACAGGCTAGTTTAAACACAACTTCCAACATGAATACTTTCCTCTATGTTCCTTCTAAAATCTGGTTTCTTTCACACCAACATGGCAGAAATCAAGTCAAATAACAATTCACCATTTGTGGTCAAACTTTTGTACCTACCCCTTACCTGAGAGAAAAATAAACGTGCCTTTATCATCACTGACATATGTCATGGAATTTATTTTGCGGCAGAAGTACAATCCAAGACAAAACTACAAGCTACAAAAATAGTAAGAAAGTAATTTCATTGGTTTATGAACCGTTCAGAAATCTGAAGGTGGAGGGGAAGAAGGTGTTATTAAAACAGGTTACCACGTTCCTGTACCTCCTCCACAATAGTTGTTATACAGCACAACTTAAGTAATATTTTATTTAGCAAGAGGAAAGGTAAATTAAATTAATACATTAAGAACATCTTAAAATCCTTACAAATTGCTTTGATGCGCAGCACAAGTTCCTGAGAGGACAAATATGGCTGCCTTTCCCACCACAAGATGAATGACCCTTGTGCATTTTCCTGATACTCACCGAGGTGAGAGATTGACAAAGACACACTAGTCCGAGCTCTTCTTCAAATAGTGACATAAGGCTATCTCTACCCAACTCGACGTGCCAACAAGCCCAAGTGTGAACGACAGTCCTAACATTAACTCCCTCACTGCTTTGCTGAAATATCACTAATTCTCAATGTCTGATGGGTTAAATAACCCCAAATATTGTGCCATGAACTCATTGATACTTTCTTTTTTTCAAAAAATCAGAAAAACAAACTGCAGAGTACCAGTAATTTGTTAAACCATAACCTTAAAAACTAACCCGGAGTGGTCTTTTGGACTGGGCAAAATTAAAGGCTAATAACACGGTTAAATTAGTACCGTTTACTCATGTGTTGATATATGTTCTTAACCGTTTCCGAAAATGCTGCGGTGCTGTCACCACGTTTAATGGCTTCAGAGAATACCTCGACTAAAAAATGTTTTCAAAACATAATTTTAACAACAACGTGAAATGACAGAATAATTCTGAAACCCTCCTGCTGATAAAGATGAATCCTGCCAGGTAGCAGTGTTAAAGTCCCAGAGACGGATGCCAGGATTCCATCACGACCTGTTATATTCGCGATTGACTCCGGCATACAGCAACCAAGCACGTGTTTAAACCCTCCAAACAGGACATTAGACGGCCAGTCAAGTGTGAAAGTCACGGTCAAACCTCCCGTTATCCACAACCACACTGAATAATACATCTAAAAATATACAAAATATTTAATTTGCGATTGCGCCGCGTGATGGGGTACTGCGCCAATTCTGACCTGACTTCCTTCTCTGGCGCCACGGATACTTTGTAGCTGCTTTTTCGCAACGCTGATTCTTCCCCTCCTCCTTCGCACCACGGTTTAATCGACAACCGACTCGTCCAATCGGAAGCCAGTCGCGCACTAATCTCCGCCCACATGCTACGCAAAGTGGCGACGCAGACCAATCAGCAGCGGGGAGAGCGGAACCCCGAAAGCAGGCCGACCAGCCTCGAGCTGGCTGCGTGTATCCATTCGCAGTGACATTGAGCAATATTTCGCTATAGTCAGTCGCTGCATACTCCGCTAAATCCCTCGGGGCTGGCGACTGCACCCGAACCTAACCTGCCCGTCCTACACCAGATTACGCCACCCCCCCCCCCCCCCCCGAGAGGAAGCCAGTCAGCATTACCTGAGCAGAACGAACGTGGAACCAGTAAGCACTGCAGATGTGTCACACAACATGGACTCGGCGCAGAGCTGCATTGTACATCCGGGGAAGCATGCAGTAAACAGCAATGATTGACGGATGACATGCCTGGTGAATGGGCATGTGAATGTCCGAATGCACTCAGAGTACCGTAGGTCAGAAGCACGTTGTGTTGTTATCATGCATCTAATTATTTGGAAGACGGTTGTGAATTCAAAATTTCAAATTCTGCTATGTGGATGACAGTGTTTTACAAACTTCAAACACATGTTTCAGAGATATAACATACAGGACTTAAGAAGTGGAGTGGGTCATTCGGCCCCTCAGCCCGATTCATAATTCAGTAAGATCATAGCCATTTTTCTTCACAGCCTCTATCCCTCTTTTCCCATAATTTCAAAAATAAATTTTGGACATGCTGTGAATGAACCTCTTGGGTTGAGGATTTAAAAGCTTAGTTAACCTCTGGTGAAAGAATTTCTTCTCATCTCTGTTCTGCAAGGCTTATTTTCAGATTGTGACCTTGGATTAAAAAAAAACAAATTAGCCTTCCTTCCCTCCCTCAGCATTGTATCTTTCCTCAAGTGGGACATAATATTCCAGGTGGGGGTTTCATCAGGGACTGGAGAACAGCATATCTTATTTAATAATCAAATGCACATACAATTTGTTTTCCAGATTGTTTATCAAACTGCAAGGACACCAACATATTTCAATCTCACACTAATTAAAATTATTCTGCCTTGCTATTCACCAGTCTATATAAAAAAAATCTCCCAGAAATGCTGGTCTTTCCAATAACAACCAGATATCCAAAATAAATAATTCAAAAAGATTTGAAAAAACTGAAAGATGCCATTTAAATTGACAGGGGGAAAAGATGTGGTTTAAGAATTAGAGCCACAATTTCCTGAAATATGTCAGGAAATGCACATGTAGAGGGAAATAGACATTTGGAACTGTTCTGCAAAGAACAATTGGTGAGATCAATTGGTAGTTTTAAATTTGTTTTGTGTGCTTTGAAACTTCCTGAAGTACTATCACTCAGATTGGACAGAACTAATAATTGAACACCTTTAAGCATAGCCAATTCCCAAACTAAGCAGCAGCATGATATTATGATGCAGTAAACAGTTCTTGAAGGTATACTAGACTGATACTTTATACTTTATTGTCGCCAAACAATTTATACAAGAACATACGATATTTGTTTCTGCGCTTCCTGCTCCCTGGATTACAAATCGATAGTAAATATTAAAAATTTAAATTATAAATCATAAATAGAAAACAGAAAAATGGAAAGTAAGGTAGTGCAAAAAAACCGAGAGGCAGGTCCGGATATTTGGAGGGTACGGCCCAGATCCGGGTCAGGATCCGTTCAGCAGTCCTATCATAGATGGAAAGAAGCTGTTCCCAAATCTGGCCGTACGAGTCTTCAAGCTTCTGAACCTTCTCCCAGAGGGAAGAGGGACGAAAAGTGTGTTGGCTGGGTGGGTCGTGTCCTTGATTATCCTGGCAGCACTGCTCCGACAGCGTGCGGTGTAAAGTGAGTCCCAGGATGGAAGATTGGTTTGTGTGATGTGCTGCGCCGTGTTCATGATCTTCTGCAGCTTCTTTTGGTCCTGGACAGGACAACTTCCATACCAGGTTGTGATGCACCCTAGAAGAATGCTTTCTACGGTGCATCTATAAAAATTAGTGAGGGTTTTAGGGGACAGGCCAAATTTCTTTAGTTTTCTCAGGAGTAAAGGCGCTGGTGGGCCTTCTTGGCAGTGGACTCTGCTTGGTTGGACCAAGTCAGGTTATTTGTGATATTGACCCCAAGGAACTTAAAGCTTTTGACCTGTTCCATTTGCGCACCACCAATGTAAATTGGGTCATGCAGTCCGCTACTCCTTCTGAAGTCAACAACCAATTCCTTCATCTTGCTGACATTGAGGGATAGGTTATTGTCTTCGCACCATGCCACCAGGTTCTTAATTTCCTCTCCGTACTCAAACTCATCATTACCCGAGATACGGCCTACAATTGTTGTGTCATCAGCAAACTTATATATTGAGTTCGATGGAAACTTGGCTACACAATCATGGGTGTACAGTGAGTACAGCAGGGGGCTGAGTACACAGCCTTGTGGGGCACCGGTGCTCGGATTGATTGTAGAGGAGAGCTTGTCCCCTATTTTTACAGCCTGTGTCCTATCTGTGAGGAGGTTGAAGATCCAGCTGCAGATCTGAGTGCTAAGGCCTCCCCTAAAAAAGCAACAAGCCCTTTAAAATATGAACTGTCGACTGTACATTATTCCATCAGATAATTTTTTACAGTTGTGAAATTATGCAATGTACAGATATAAAAGTAACCAAATTTATTTACTCATCCTTTCAAACTTCTCAGTCTATGCTGGGGTGCCACAGTAGCAAAGCAGTTAGCACGACGCTATTACAGCTCGGGGCGTAGGAGTTTGCAGTTCAATTCCGGTGCCCTCTGCAAGGAGTTTGTACGTCCTTCCTGTGAAATGCATGGGTTTTCCCCGGGTGCTCTGGTTTCCTCCCACAGTCCAAATATGTACTGGGTAGGTTAATTGGAAAGTATAAATTGTCCTATAATTAGGCTAGGGTTAAATTGGGGTTGCTGGGGGTTGCGGGGCAGCATGGCTCAAAGGGCTGGAAGGTACTACTTTGCGCTGCATTGCTAAATAAATAAATAATAAAATTACTTCTGATCGCTTCCTCAATCAATACATTTATCATCTTTAGTCCATCAACAGTGCAGTAAACACAATTATGTCTATTTACAATGATCCATTTCAGATACACCCTATGCTCTCAGACTTATCTCCCTGCTTCCAAGACATACGGGAATTCATCATTATTACCATTATGTGCCACATCATATGACATGATCCCATGACCATGATTGTTCTTGGCAAATTTTTCTACAGAAGAGGCTTTGCTTTGCTGCCTTCTGTGCAGTGTCTTTACAAGATAGGTGACCCCAGAGGTCATCAATACTCTTCAAAGATCGTCTGCCTGGCATCAGTGGTCGCATAACTAGGCCTTGTAATATGTACCAGATGCTCATCGACCACCCTATGGGAATTACCTTCTCCATTAGCTGCGTGCCTCTCCACCATACTGTATTGGGTCCTACCCTTTAGCAATCGTGAAACTGGGCATTCTAAAGCTGAATGCCTCCACCATTTCGACCCGTGCTTTCAGGAGTCTTCTCACACTTAGCACCCTTGTGACCTGCGAGCTTCCCACTAAACCCATGTGAGTTCTCTGTGAGACTCAGTCTTGGTGAAGAATACCATTACCCCATTACCAAATCCGCAGTCTGTGTGCTAAAGCCTCAGAATCAGCCTCCAAATGAAGCTGCCTCACAAACTCACACAGCATCTCCCTACCGGTGAAAATCTTGCATTTGGTCCACCACACCAATCTGCTTCTCAAAACAACTTCTGACAGCATCAGATTGAAATATCTCATCAAAGCTTTTCCATTCTTCTTGTTACAGACACTGATTGTGCTCTATGGGGTTACTAGACTCACCTGTGTCTCATATGTCTTCAGCCATACTAAGAGCAGCCGTATCACTTTCCTCTCCTCACACATCATCACGTTCCCCTCTCTGTGTCCTCTCCTGAGACCTTAGTGATGTTGTTCGCCAGAAAAACTCCACGTAGTCCAAATGCAGGGAATGATCGAGTCTGCTGGTACGTCTCATGCCTTCCTACGGATCTCACATATCCATTCCCTGCCATCCTCACAAGCTCCTACTCTGAGAACCATACTTTTGAGTTTCATCATGTTGGATCTCTTCACACTGTTATGCAGAGAAACAGAAAGCCTGTCACCAATGTGGTGTCTGTAGGTGGCTGCAAGTACCATCAGTCAGTTTAAATACAGCAAAGGAACATTTGCTTAATGTCAGATATTGTTTGACAGCACACTTATGAAATGTCCCAAAATGTACTGCGTTAAAGTTCAGTATAAATCCCAAAGGACAACATAAAATGCTGGAAACATTCAGCGAGTCAGACCGCATCTGTGGATAGAGAAAAAGGTTAACGTTTCTGGTTAGTCCATCACATGTAAAGCCCTCCCCACCATTGAGCACATCTCCACGAAATGCTATCGCAGGAAATAAGCATCCATCATCAGGGGTTCCCCCCCCCCACCCCCACAACACGCAGGACGTGCTCCCTTCTCACTGCTGCCATCAGGAGGAAAGTACAGGAGCCTTAGGACTCACACCACCAGCATCAGGAACAGTTATTATCACTCAACCATTAGGCTCTGGAACTAAAAGGGATAACTTCACTCAACTTCGCTTATCCCATCATTGAAATGCTCCTACAACATTTATTGCTTATTTATTTATCATTACTTCTTTCTTTTTGCATTTGCACTGTTAGTTGTCTTTTGCACACCGGTTGAACACCCAAGTTGGCATTTTCTTTCATTGATTCTGTTATGGTTTTAATACTAAGGATTTATTGAGTTTGCCCGCAAGACACTGAATCTCAGGTTTGTGTATGGTGACATATATATACTTTGATAATAAATTTACTTTGAAGTTAATGATCCTGCAATACAACAAGGAAAGAGTTAAAAAGTGAGTATTAAGATGTTTACTGTCAGATATTGTTTGACAGCACACTTAAGAAATGTCCCAAGTGTGAGGGAATAGACAGAGAGAATATCTCCGCTAGAGAGAGACCAGGTCTGGATGACTTCACCAATAGTTCTCCCAATGGCAGAGTTCAGATTCTGCAGCCTGTCGATGTTTGATTTATATTTACAATATAAATGGCATCTATTGAAAGCAAAAAAAAAATCAAAGAGCGTGGGCAAAACTCCTGGATTTCCTGTTAGTAGCCTTAGGTCTGAAACTCGATGATCTCTCATTAAAAACAAGGTCAGAAATTTTATGGCCATCACTCTACATCTGGCTTTTTTAAATGATGGATACTGTAAAATTACATTTAAACTCAAGTTCAATTTAATAATTTTAAAATATCATTGTGTTCACAGAAGTTCTCAAATTTGAAGACATAGTATCATTAAACAGTGTGGCAAATTTCTCAGAAAGCTAATGTCTTTGAAATGTGATTATAGCTTAATTAAGATATGTCAGAAGAGGAATTTTCAGGTTTTGATAGAAGAGGGCATTTCTGATTATCAAGTTAAAAAGCAAAGGAAAAACCCTATGGTAAGAACAGGAAACAATGGACATTCTCAACTGGTTAAGGAAGATCAATACAAGGAGAAACAGATTTACATTTAAAATAATGATCTTTCATCAAAACTGGAAAACATTTATAAAACAAATTCTAAGAATAAGGAAAAATTAGAATAGATAAACATAAGAGATTCTACAGATGCTGGAAATCCAAAGCAACACACACAAAATGCCTGAAGAACTCAGCAGGTTAGCATCTATGGAGGAGAATTACAGTCGGCGTTCAAGGCAAGACTGTTTATTCCTCTCCATAAATTGTAATAAAGTTAGCTGCTGGTGAGCTGAGTTTATGAGTACTTGTCTTCATAAACTTGCCCGAAGAACCTTCCCAGATCTTAAAACACATCTTTTTCCTTCTGGATTACTGCCTGTTGAAATACTTTAATATGATTAACGTGCAGTTACTTTGCTAATATTCACATGAATGACTGGAAACAGCAGGTTATGGTAAAAGAGAAATTCTCAGTAGAAGGATTGCTGGGAAGAGCTGAGTCAGCAATTTAACTTAAGGTCTGTGGGGAGCAATGATAGATTTATTTTTCAAAAACAGAAAATTTGGTACATTTCCAATATTACAATTAAAAAAAACTCTGATTATCTCTTATTAGATAGAACAAACAGCACAGTACAGGCCATTCAGCCCAACAAGCGTATGCTGACCATAATGCCCACCTAGCTAGTCCCAATTTCCTGCATTCGGCTCATATCCCTCTAAACCCTGCCCCTCCATTACCAATCCAAGTGTTTCTTAAATGATACTGTTGTACCTGCCTCAACCACTTCCTCTGGCAGCTCATTCGATATAATCACCACCCTCTGTGTGAAAAGATCGACCCACTACAGCCCTTTAAATCTTTCTCCTCTCACCCTAAAACTATACCCCCCTTGATTTGGGCTCCCCAAACCTGGGGTGGCGGACTGGAGATACGTCTCTACCAAAGGAGGTGTAAGGCACTCGTTAGCCTGCAGGTCACTCTTAGACAAAGTGTAGCACCTATCTAACCTCCCAATCAGGGTCACATGAAGCCATGGGAACAGGTGGTGGATGGTCGTATGAGCTGCTGATGCATATCACAAGTCCTGGTTATGCAATCACAGACTTCAGGCAGACAGTCTCTGAAGGGCATTGATAATGGCTGGGGTCACCTATCTTGTGAAGACACTGCCCAGAAGAAGGCAATGCAAACCACTTGTGTAGAAAAATTTAGCAAGAACAATCATGATCATAGACCATGATCACCCATATCATATGACGCGGCACCTAATGATGATGAAGATGATGATGATGATGATGAAGATCCTGGGGAAAAGACTGTTACCATCCATCTTATCTGTGCTTCTCATAATTTTAAACAATTCTGTAAGGTCACACCTCATTCTCCTTCGATCCAAGGAAGGAAAAACTAGCCTAGCCAATGTCTCCCTATAACTCAAGTTTTCTCGTCCTGGCAACATACTCGTAATTCTATTTTGCATTCTTTTAATCAGTTTAACCATGTCTTTTCTATAGTAAAACAACTAGAAGTGTATACAGTACTCCAGGTAGAGACTCACCAATGACTTATACATTCACACAATATCCCAACTCCTATAGTCAATGATCTGACTGATGAAGGCCAGCATGTTAAATGCCTTTTTTACCACCCTGTTTACCCGTGACGCTGCTTTCAATGAACTCTTCAGCCATTCTGTTACATTACACTCTCTGGTGCCCTACGATTCATAGAATATGTCCAAGGCTGGTCTGACTTTCCAAAACGCACCTCACGTCCATTTGCCTCCACGATGATCTCTTCACCATCAACAGTGCATCCTAATTTTGTGTTATCTGCAAATTTGTGGATCAAGCCTTCTGCATTCAATTCAATATAATTTATATAAATAATAAATAACAGGGGTCCCAAACAACAACTTCTGCACCCACCAGTCATTGCCCTCTATTCTAATCAACAACCTTCAACTACCACCCTCTGTTTCCTACCTCTGAGACAATTCTGAATCCATCTAATTTGTTCTCCCTGGATTCCATGGGACCTAACACTCCTAACACTTGTCGAAGGCCTTGCTAAAGTCCAAACAGACAACATCCACTGCCCTCCTCTCATCTCCCCTTTAGATCACCTCTTCAAAAAACTCTAAAAGATTTGATAAGCACTTCTTTTCACAAACAAAGCCATCCTCAGCGAACCTGCCCCTCAGAGTTTCCTCTAATTACGGGAGTCTAGTAACTTCAGCACCACGGATGTCAGGCTGACTGGCCTGTAGTTTCCTGGCTTGTCCTTGCTGCCTTCCTGAACATGGAATGACATTAACCATCTTCCGGTCTTTAGAACACCAGTAGCTAATTATGAAGTAAATATCTCCGCGAGGCCCTCTGCAATTTCTTCTCCAGCCTCCCACAAAGTCCAAGAATGCAGGTCCTGGGGACTTATCCAACTTTACACAAGTTAAAGCTGCAGATTTCACCTTCCTGGTAATATCAATATTCTATAAAATATCTCCACTTATATTCCTTACCTCTTGAGCATCCATAATTTTCACTTCAGTTAATACAATGGAGAACTATTCACTAACAATTCCACTTATCTCCTGTGGCTTGAGACATAGATGGTCCTGCTTATCTCTAAGGGGGTCTTACTTTTTCCTAGATACCCTTTTACTCATAATTTAGCTGTGGAAACTTATGAGATTTTTAAATCTGATTTGCCAGATCCATCCCATACCCTCTCTTTGCCCTCCTGATTTCCCTCTTAAGGGTATTCTTCATCTTTTTATAGTCATCCCGGGATTCACTCATCCCCAACCTCCAATTCTTTTTCCTTGCTAGAGGATGTGTTCTCTGAACTTTTCAGATTTACCCTTCATCCTAACAGGCACATGCTGCCCTGGTCTCTTAATATCGCGCTCTTGAAGGCCTCCCACATGCCGTTCATTCCTTTCCCTTCAAACAGGCTTTAAATATGTTATCAAAGTACAGTAATGACACCTGAGATTCATTTTCTTGCAGGCATTCAAAAGTGGCCACTGTGTGTATATACCTATATTTCCACTATGCAAAGAATGAACATAAATTAAAAGGCACAAATATGTGCACCATTATGCTCCTTTCCAATAAAGGAGTCATTATTATCTTTAAAATCTTGTTTTAATGGTAAATGCTATTGACATCATGAGAGATTATTTGAATTGCATGCAGACATTTCAGCTTGTCAGTTCCCATTTTCTCAATTTGAGGCATTTTTAACCTTTAACCTTTATCATTCAGTTCAATTGACAGTGGTAAACATGCATTCATTGCTTCAGCTTTGACTGCATTTTCATTTAAAATTATTAATCCAATTAATAACAAATTAATCCCATTAATGGTCTACTTCATGCTTTCAGGTCTCCTGTTGCAGTGGTCACTTGTGAAGTTTAGCATTGATGTACCTATTTCTGTTTCTTTTATCACTGTATGTGATTGTACATGGCCAGATTTTATTGTCCAGCACTTCTGCTCTTTGGAACCACTGCCGTCCAATGGTAAAGGTATTTGCACAGAGCTGCTGATGGATAGCGTTACATGATCTAGACACAGTGATCCTGAAGGAATGTATTTTTTGATCAGGATGATGTGTGGGACAGAAGGGAACCTGCAGATGGTGATATTCCCCATGCACCACTGCCTTTATTCTTGGAGGTCGAACTGGCAGGTTTAAGAGTAAATTAGGTAAGTAATGGTGATGCACTTTGTGGATGGCACACAGTGTGGTGGTGTAAGGAGTAAATACTTTCATGAATGGAGTATCATCCAAACCAAGGTGTTTAAACCCGGATGGCATTGATATTCTTGAGGGTTTTTGAAGCTGTACTCACCTACACAAGTGCAAGGTATTCTATCACATGACTGATTTGTACCTAATAGATAATGGCAAGGCTTTGTATTGGTAATATTGAAGGTATTTCTAGATACTTCAGAGACCAATAAAGAAGCAAGCTCTTTGCTGTGTGTATGGAAGAGAGGGATACCCCTTTAGAAGAGATGAGGAGTAATTTCTTTAGCCAGAGGCTGGCGAATCTGTGGAATTCATTGTCACAGACGGCTGTGGAGCTCAAGTCACTGGGTATATTTAAAGCAGAGGTTGATAGGTTCTTGATTGGTAAGGGCATCAAAGGTTACAAGGAGAAGGCAAAGGAATAGGGTTGAGCAGGATAACAGATCACCCTTGATCAAATTGTGGAACAACCTCAATGGGTTGAATGGCTAATTCTGCTCCTGTATATGTCTTATGGACCCCTCTAGATCCTGCATAATATCCCCCCAAATTAGCCCTCCTCCAGTTCAGGACCTTAACTGATGGACATCTCCTATTCTCTTCCATCTCTTTCCTAAAGCTAATCAAATTAAGGTCACTTAAGCCAAAGTCCTCCCTGACTGTCACTTCAGTTACTTGTCCTGCCTTGTTCCCTAAGAGGAGATGCAGCATTACAGCCTCCTGAGTATGGCTGTGGAATTGTCACTGAAGTACTACACTGCTGAGCTTTAGGACTTGAGCAGGGATACAGTCTGCTCCCAGGCTTTGTTATTCTATATTGTCAAAAAGTCATTCTTGAACGAGTTGCTGTAGAACAGAGACAAGGATGCTCAAGCTAAGGACATACTCTCATTTGAAACCTTCAAGTGTTCCTCGATTGGAGGTGCAGTGAAGAGGAATCCATCGCAGTTCACTGCAGCGTGTGGGGGCTTCACTATGCAGCAGTGTGGAAAGTCAATCATCGACTAACAGGAAGTTTGAACGAATGAAGCTTTTAAATAGATGTGTGAATTTCAACATTTCACGGCACATTAATATGTTTCTTTAATTGATGCGTAGAATGAACTCCCAATTCACATTGAGTGTGCTGAATCCCACTCTATCCTTATTTCATCTCTGTTCTCAGCTCTCTGGGGAAAGTTACGTCTCCCAAATGGACCTTTATATTAATGATAGAGGTGTGGGAATGGGGGGGGGGGGGGGGAATGCTCCCTGCTGTGATTACAGACTATTTATTTAGCTAACAAAATAGATTTGATAAAATCTTATTTATTTTTGATGCTCCGCACATTGATGAAATAGACTTTCTTGTTTATTTATGTGGCTGAACTTCACCAGAAGCAATTCATAAGACACTTTATTAATGGAAATACAGTGTAAGGGTTCGTAACTGAATGGATTTGTGCCATTATAGAGATAACAGCGAGAACAGTGACAATATCTTAGATAATTCTACATACATGATGAAGTCCCGAATTTGTGCATGATTTAAATGTGGTTAACCGCAGATGATGAGCAGGCCAGAATTGGAGGCGCACGGATGAACCCGGCAGCATCAAATAGAAGCCACTTGTTATCGGGTGCGACATCCCGCTAATTTACTTCCACGACTGAGCACTTTAAACCAGCATCTTTCCAAATAGACTCGCCGTCTAAATCTATTACAAGGGTTAGAAAAGCAAAATACCTGACTATTTTCTATCCTTCGCACTGCTGGCAACGAACGCGCCTCAGATTCATTGTAAAGGGCGAGCGCCAACACATCACATGGACAGAAGCAGCCAATCACCGTACAGTGACTGGAACAGCTCTGCAGCGCCTCCTCGCTTGGAGGTGCAGGGAGGAGGAATCCATCGCAGTTCACTGCCCCGTGTGGGGGGGGGGGGGGGGGGGGGGGGGGGGGCTTCACTGTGCAGCAGTATGAGAAGTCACTCATCGACTAACGGGAAGTTTGAGCCAGTGAAGCTTTTAAATAGATGTGTGAATTTCAACATTTCACGGCACATTAATATGGGTCCTTAACTGATGTTTAGAATGAACTCCCAATTCCCGTTGAGAGGCAGGTAAAACATTCTGTGCCCCTCAACTCACACCTTAATTGTTCTAGAATTTTTAGGGTGTGATTTTTGGACTGAAGTTAAATTAAAAAAAACCCAGTAAATACCACCAGGTAAAGTAGTAAAGACATAACGCTGCTGTTTTTGTGTGGGTTGGTACTAAAGTCCTGTTTGATTCAATGGCCCTTGAATGCAATTCTAATCCCTCCCCCTCCCCCTCTCTCCCCCCTCCTCTCTTTCCCCTCCTACAGTTACATTTCAACTAGATCAGATTATTCCATCAGCTGGTAAAGATTTAGTTGTATGATTGTGCACATCAGCCAAATTGCTCTGTCAAAATTAGTGCAAGATGTGGGACACAGTTTATTTAAAAAACATTCCTGGTTTGAATCTGAGACAATAAAATTTCAGTCACTTGCCTCCAGAGTGGTGTGATAATGGGGCAAAAAAATGCTGTTAATTTGGTGTGGGTATGTCAATTTTCTGGTATCGCATCCACTGGGTGCTGAACATACCCACCCATGGATATGTGAATCAATCAGTTATGAAGATGTATCTATCTGTCTATTGTGCAACGGACAAGGCAATGAGGATAAGGTGTTGCCCTGAGGATTTGGGTGTCTCATGAGTATAAATAATTTTGGAAGATATCGGTCAACTGTTCTTTCCTAATTCAATGTTCAAAGTAAGTTTATGACAAAGTACATATAAGTCACCAGACACTACCCTGAGAACTATTCCATTTTCTTGCAGAAACCCAATAGAATCAATGAAAAACTACACACAACAAACCACTGAAGCAACACACACAAAATGCTGGAGGAACTCAGCAGGTCAGACAACATCCATGGAAATGAACAGTCGACGTTTCGGGCCGAGACCCTTCTTCTGGACTGTGAAGGAAGGGGGAAGACGCCAGAATAAAAAGATGAGGGAAGGGGAAGGAGGTTAGCTGGAAGGTGAAGCCAGGCGGATGGGAAAGGTAAAAGACTGGAGAAAAAGGAATGTGATAGGAGAAGAGAGTGGACCACAGGAGAAAGGGAAGGAGTGGGAGGTGATAGACAGGTGAGAGGCCAGAGTGGAGAATAGAAGAGGGAGGGGGAAGGGAAATTACTTTTACCAGAAGGAGAAATTGGTACTCGATAACAAAACAATAAAGACCGACAAACAACCAATGCACAAATGAAGACAAACTGAAAATATAAAATAATAATGAAACAAATAAATAAATAGTTTTGAGAACTTGGCTTGTAGAGTTGTTTTTAATGAAATTGTCATTGAGCGTGGCAAGGAACTGACTATCTGACTATCTGACTCACTGTAGAACAACATTGCTGTTATGAGACGGATGAGGATGGTGTATGAGCTTGTCTTGTAGGTGTTGACGTGCACAGGCAAGCACCTGTGTTTTTGGTGACCACTTGCGACATCCTGTGTGCTGGGTGCAATGTGTTCCGTATTGGGCGATGTGCAACATATGAGCTGAAGAGGTCCATCGTCAGAGACGCCCACCGTCCAGGCTATACCCTCTTCTCACTGATGCCATCAGTAAGGAAGGACAGGAGCCTTGTGCCCCACACTGCCAGGTTCAGGAACAGTTATTACCCTTCAACCATCAGGCTTCTGAACCAGCGTGGATAACATCACCTCAACACTGAACATCACTCAGCCTGTAGCCTCAACTCCAAGGATTCTACAACTTCTGTTCTCAGTATTCATTCATTCATCTATTCATCTGTCTACTTAGTTATTTATTTTTGTTATTGCACAGTTCATTTTCTTTTTCTCATTGATTGTCTGTCTTTGTGTGCAGTCTTTCACTGATTATTTTGTATTTCTTTGTTCTACTATAAACACCTGCAAGAAAATGAATCTCAGCGTGGTATATGGTAATGTATACTTATTTAGATGACAATATTACTCTGATGTTGGAAATGATGTGGGAAAATCTGGAGCCACAGTGATTTTCACCTCTACAAATAAAGTAGTTCAGGCAGATGGGAGTGTTTGGAAGTGTGGTAACAAACCCCTCTGACCATGCACAGGAAAAACCTACCCTCTAGAGATGATTGCTTTTAGAATACATGGCTCCTGAAGTATCAATGCAAACATTCTTTCCATTAACGTTACATAGAACACAGAACAGTACAGCACAGGAACAAACCCTTCAGCCCATGATGGTTTTTTTTTCTTTTTTTTGTCTTATGGTCTTAAAAGCATGGAAGCAACTGCTTGTGGATCTTAGCGCCAGATTATTTGCCAGTGGGGCCCATTGAGACTTTCTGCAGAGCTTGACATCATTTGGAGTAATGGGCACTTGGCAAGGGCCAATAAAAAGAAGTTAGGATTTAGGTTATTGTTGGCATGTAACAGGGTTAGAGTGGGGAGTCTGAGGCTTTAAATAAAGAATCTCTGGCAAGAAGAAAGAGAAGGCCAGGGTAAGTTTCTAGGAAGTTTTTTCCTTCTTTCTTTCTTATTGCACATTTAGAGCAGTAAGAATGATAATCAGGACAGGAGAGTTCTCCTCTTGCGAGATGTGAGAAGACAGGGAAACTTTAAGTGTCCCTAACAACCACACCTGCAGGAAGTGTAGGCAGCTGCAGCTTCTTACAGATCATAATAGGGAAATGGAGCTGGATGATCTTCGGCTCGTTTGAGAGACGGAGTGGTCCAAGAGGTACAGGGTGATAATTACACTTAAGGTGCAGGACAAGGTGACTGGATGACCTTCTGAGAGTGAAGGGGGGTAAAGCAGCCAATGCAGGGCACCCCATGGCTGTTCCCCTCAATAACAAGTATCATGTTTTGGATACAATTTCGAAGGGGTGGGAGTGGGGGAAGAACTAATATCAGGTTTAGTTGTGCCGAACTAATTAAACTAGTAATTAACCATCTGACTAAACGAATCCCTTCTGCTCACACAATGTTCTATGGCTACACTTATTCTACTTTGTTATTGGTTTTCCTTATTCTACCTCAAAGCATTGTGTAATGATATGATCTGTACGAACAGTATGCAAGACAAGATTTTCTTTAATCTTGGTAAGTCAGAATCATGACTAATATCACTGACATATATCATAAAGTTTGTTGTTTTGCAGCAGCAGCGCAGTGAAATACATAAAAGTGCTATAAATTACAATAAGAAATACTGTGTACGTAAAAAGTAAGTATCAAATAATTAGTGCAAAAAGAGACCAAAAATATTGAGGTTGGTTTATTGCCCATTCAGAAATTTGATTGTGGAGGGAAAGAATTTGTTCTTAAAATGTTGAGTGTATGTCTTCAGGCTCCTGTACCTCCTTTCTGATGGTAGTCTTTAGAAGAGAGGTATCTAATAAAGTGGCCACTGCGTGTATGTTGATTCACTGTTCAAACAACTGCAGTACCATAATATTTCCGGTGGGGGGCACTGCAGAACCGCTCTATGTCAACTTGGCCCTGTCATTGGTGGGATCTCATTTCAGCTACCAAAGTCACAAACAAGTCATCATCTGACTATGCTGAAGGGGAAAAAAAAAATTTCTGCAGAGATTTGGATGTGCCCAAGATTCTTTCCAGGAATTCATATTTCTAGAACTATATACTGGAGTTAATCAAAACTTAATGCACAAATGAAACACTACAAACTAAGCAAGTCTGTTGCTTACTATTAAAAAGAAAATTGTTCCCATGATAATGCTTGGATGTTTACTTTCAGAATAAGGAGACCAAAATTGGCTGTAATCTTCCACTGGGATAAATGAGGTCTGGCCAAGCTTCAACAAATAACTTTTGCAAAAGAAGATCTTTGAATTGAATTTAGTTTTAACTAATATTACAATATAAGATTGAAAGAGTACAGAAAAAAATATTACAAAGATGTTGCTGGGACTTGAGGAGCTGAGTTATAGGGAAGGGTTGAATATGTTATGACTTTATTCCTTGGAGTGTAGGAGAATGAGAGAAGATTTGATAGAGGTATACAAAATTATGAGGGTTATAGACAGAGCAAATGCAAGCAGTCTTTTGCTACTGAGTAGAGCTGGAGGTCATAGTTTAAGAGTGAAAGATGAAATATTTAAGGGGAACCTGAGAGGCAACTTGTTCAGAATTAGAATCAAAATCACTGGCATATGTCATGAAATTTGTTGTTTTGTGGCAGCAATACATAATTAAAAAGTATAAATTACAATATGAAATATATATATTTAATGATATACTTAAATAAGTCATGCAAAAAGAGAGCAAAGAAAGAAAAAAATGAAACTCAGAGTGTGGTACGAGTGTGGAACGAGCTGCCAGTGGAAGTGGTGAATGCAGATTTTGATTGCAAAACTTAAGAGAAGTTTGGATAAGTGTGTAGATGGAAAGGGTATGGAGAGCTGTCGTCCAAGTTTGGGTCGATGGGTCAAGTCAGAATAACAATTTGGCATGGACTAGATGGGCTGAAGGGCCTGCTTCAGTGCTGTAGTGCTCCATTACAGCTAAAGCAAAGTAGAGTGATTGCAGTGAACAGCCACAAAATTGCTTCTGGGATAGAGGGTCTGTGGCTTAAAAAAGAATAAAACAGACTGCACCTTTACTTCCGATGTTAGTAAAGTAAAAGGTCATCGCATTAAAATGTACAAAATTCTGAAGGTACCTGTTTGAGTACATCATTACTGATGTTTCCAATAACTGGGGTTTCTGAGACCAAGTATCGTATGTCAAAATAAGGAATTGGTCATTCAGAACAGAGACGAGGAGAAAGTTCTTCACCCGGGGGTAGTGAATCTTTGGAATTCACTACCCAAGATGCATTCAGTGAAAAATTTGTTAGACAGTGAAAAGAATCAACAGATATTGAGTTAGTGCAGGAAAGTGGTGCTGAGGTAAAAGGTCAGACACAATTAATTGGCATGATGGGTATTGACGGCAGGGGATGTGAATATCACCCACTGCTCCATCTGTTGCTTATGATCTTATGTCAGGAGTCTAACCAGAGATGCAGTAGGGAGGACATCAATCTGGTAAACCTTTAGCACCTTTTATTCAGCTGAATACTATCTTTTACAAGTTTAAAATTAGTTTCCACAAATCTTAAAAACTTTCTCCATAACTTCCGCCACCTCCAATGGGATCCCACCACCAAGCACATCTTTCTCTCCTCCCCACTTTCTGCCTTGCACAGTGATCGCTCCCTGCGTGACTCCCTTGTCCATTTCCCATCAATCTCCCTCCTGGCACTTATCCTTGCAAGCAGAACAAGTGCTACACCTGCCCTTACACTTCCTCCCTCACCACTATTCAGGGCCCCAGACAGTCCTTCCAGGTGAGGCGACACTTCACCTGTGAGTCGGCTGGTGTGACATACTGTGTCCGGTGCTGCCGGTGCGGCCTTCTGTATATTGGTGAGACCCGACACAGACCGGGAGACCGTTTCGCTGAACACCTTCACTCTGTCTGCCAGAGGAAGCAGGATCTCCCAGTGGCCACACATTTTAATTCCACGTCCCATTCCCATTCTGATATGTCAATCCATGGCCTCCTCTACTGTCGAGATGAAGCCACACTCAGGTTGGAGGAACAACACCTTATATTCCGTCTGGGTAGCCTCCAACCTGATGGCATGAACATTGATTTCTCTAACTTCCACTAATGCCCCTCCTCCCCTTCTTACCCCATCCCTTATTTTATTTATTTATTCATTTATTATTTCCCCCCTTTTCTTTTCTTTCTCTCTTTCCCTCTCACAATCACTCATTGCCTGCTCTTCATCTTCCTCTGGTGCTCCCCTCCCCCTTTCTTTCTTCCATGTCTCCAGCTTTGTTTCCCTTTTGCCAATCAACTTCCCAGCTCTCAGCTTTATCCATCCCCCTCCTGTCCTCTCCTGTCATTTCAGATCTCCTCCTCCCCCTCCCTCTTTCAAATCTCTTACTATTTCTTCTTTCAGTTAGTCCTGATGAAGGGTCTCAGCCTGAAATGTCGACTGTACTTCTTCCTATAGATGCTGCCTGGCCTGCTGTGTTCTACCAGCATTTTGTGCGTGTTGTCACACAAATCTTGCTTTTTTTGGTGTTGCTTTAGTTAACTAATTTGAAATCTAAACAGGATATAATGAAGAGGCCACACTCTCTCCTCACTGTTGCCGTCAGGAAGGAGGTACAGGAGCCTTAGATCCCACAGTACCAGATTCAGGAACAGCTATTACACTACAACCATCAGGCTCCTGAAACAGAGTGGATAACTTCTGAACCATAGTTTGTGAATGATTCTACAAACTATGGACTCACTTTCAAGGACTCTATAACTCATGTTCTCAATAATTATTTATCTATCTATCTATTTATTATTATCAGTTTCCTTTATTGTATTTGCACAATCTGTTGTTTTTCTGTCTTTGTGTGTGTATTATTTCATTGATTTGATTGTGTTTCTTTGTATTTACAGTGGATGCCTACAAGAAAATGAATATCGGGGTTGTATATGGTGACATGTACAGTATGTACTTTGATAATAAATTTACTTTGAACTTTGAACTATGCACTTGGGTAAAAAGATTTCCATATATCTGAAACCTCTAAGTAAAAAACAGGGCAATAGGAATGAGGTTAATTGCACACTCTGAGCTTTAGCTAGCTACTTGATCACTATAGCTGTCTAAATATTTCAAAATAAAGAACGATACATTACATGATTTGTTCAAGAGGTTGATATGATGGCAGAAAGACATTTTAAACTTTTATCATATTGTAACTGTTCCGTTTGCTTCAAACTGACTTACACTAAGTGGCCACTCCATTACATACACCTGTACACCTGCAAATGCCTAATCAGACAATCCTGTGGCAGCAACTATGCCTAATCAGACAATCCTGTGGCAGCAACTCAATGCATAAAAGCATTAAACACGGTCAAGAGGTTCAGTTATTGTTCAGACTAAATATCAGAATGGGGAAGAAATGTGATCTAAGTGACTTTGACCGTAGAACGTTTGTTGATGCCGGGGGTGGGGGGGGGCGGTCGTTGAGTATCCGAGAAACTGCCGATCTCCTGAGATTTTCACGTACAATAGTCTCGAGATTGGTGCAGATAAACAAGAACAAGAAAACATCCAGTGAGCAGCTGTTCTGTGGGTGAAAATGCCTTGTTAATGAGCGAGGTTGGAGGAGAACGGACAGACTGATTGTAGCTGACCACGAACAACCATGAGTTACAACAGTGGTGAGCAGAAGAGCACCTCTGAACACACATGTTGAACTTAGAAGTGAATGGGTTACAGCAGCAGAAGATCATAAACATACAGAAATACACCCAGTGGCCATATTATCAGACACAAAATGTACCTAATAAAGTGGCTGCTCTGTGAATGAAATGATTAAATGATGCATTGATTTTAAATCCATTACTGATTGACGCAGGACACACTTACTGAAATAAATACCTCTAATGATAAACGCACGTTAACTGCTGATAATAAAACTTGTTCTAGATAGGCACATGGATGAAAGAAAAATGGAGTATATTGGTAGTTTTTTACAGAGAATGGGTGGGTGTATGGAGAACCCAGCCGGGGTGATGATGGAGGTAGATACATTAGGAGCATTTAAGAGACTTCTATACAGGCACATGGATGAAAGAAAAATGGAGGAGTATATTGGAGGGAAGGGTTACATTGATCTTAGAGTAGGTTGATTTAATCAATGATTAAATGATGCATTGATTTTAAATCCATTATTGATTGATGCAGGATACACTTACTGAAATAAATACCTCTAATAATAAACGCACGTTAACTGCTGATAATAAAACTTGTTCCAGGTTATCACTCTTAATTATGAAACATTATTAAATAGAAATAAGGGAACAGTCTTGCTCTCTAATACTGTCCTGTTGTGATGGCTCAAAGAAGACTTTACATCTATGATTCTACAAATAAATGTTAAAGCATACTAATTTGCATTTAGCTGATTTCTTAGCAGTGTGGAGGAACAGAGGGGTCAAGTGGTCCACACCCACGAATCCCTCAAAGTTGCCGTGCAAGTTGATAATGGTGGTTAAGAAGGCGTATGCTGTGCTGGCTTTCATTAGTTGGGGGGGAGAGGGGCGGATATTATGTTCAAAAGCCGCGAGTTAATGTTGCAGCTCTATAGACCAAATTCTTGGAACATTGTGTTCAGTTCTGGTTGCCTGATTAGAGGAAGGATGTGGAAACTTTAAAAAGGGCATAGAAGAGATTTATCAGGATGCTGCCTGGGACCAGAGAGCATGTCCTATGACTGAGCAAGGGCTTTCCTCTTTGGAGTGAAGGAGGATGAAAGGTCACAAACCGAAGAAAATCTGCAGATGTTGGAAATCCGAGCAACACACACAAAATACTGGGAGAGCTCACTTGGTAGAGGAGGTCAAGAACTCACTTGGCAGAGCTGGAGTGAATAGTCCAGATGGAATTGACTAATATGAAGGAGCATAATGGAAGAAAATATAGGGGGGATGTCAGAGGTAGTTTTTTACACAGAGAATGGTGGGTGTATGGAGAACCCCGCCAAGGGTGGTGATGGAGGTAGATACATTAGGAGCATTTAAGAGACTTCTAGATAGGCACATGGATGAAAGAAAAATGGAGGAGTATATTGGAGGGAAGGGTTACATTGATCTTAGAGTAGGTGAAATGATCAGCACAGTGCCATAGGCTGAAGGACCTGTACTGTTCTATATTCTATGTTTGTTCTCTGATTTCTGAAATCTGGAGGAAAACACACAGAGGAGGCAGAGGGGGATCACAAAGGGGGAAGGAGGACCGGGTCGAGACAACAGAGACTTATGGAGAAGAGGAGTTCGGTGGGTAATAAAATGGACCAGTTCACGGCGCTAGCCAGGTGTCAGAGAACATTTCGGGAGTGTAGTGTTATGTGTTTTACTGGAACGGGGCTGCACGAGGACATACCCGATCAAAACTTTTCCATGGACGGCTTCCAGACTGTTCGAGCTGACCGGAAGTGCACTGAGATCGGTAAGCGTAAAGGAGTTGGGTGCTTACTGTTCTGGTTAACAACGGATGCTGCAATCCGGGACATATTACGATCGAGGAACGTGTTTGTAGACCGGATATTGAACTTTTTGTTGTTGGACTCCGGCTATATTCCACCGAGATACCACATTGGGCATCACGGGAGGTTGTTTCTGACTGTGGCCATCGAACTTTGCAGCTCCTCCCGTGGAGGGTCAGACACCCTGAGCCAATAGGCTGGTCCTGGACTTATTTCCATCTGGCATAGTTTGCATTTTGTTGTTTGATTGTTTGTGGTTTTTGTATTGCTATATTTATGCTCTATTCTTGGTTGGTGCGGCTGTAACGAAACCCAATTTCCCTCGGGATTAATAAAGTATATCTATCTATCTATTCAAACTTTTGTGGAGGGAAAGGAATTGTCAACATTTTGTACTGAAACCCTGCATCAGGATAGAGAATGGGATGACCAGTATAAAAGGGAGAAGTGGCATGGTGGAACGGGGATCCAAGGTGAGATGATCGGTGGACTGAGAAAGGGTGAAGGATCCAGTCTACCAGCCCCCTTTCCACTCTCAGCCCTGACAGGGGAGTCTGACCTAAAACACAACCACACCTTTTCTCATAGATGCTCTTCGATCTGCTGAGTTCCTCCAGCACAGGGGTTTCCAACCTGGGGTCCCCGGACCCCTTGCTTAATGGAATTGGTCCATGGCATAAAAAAGGTTGGGAACCCCTATGGCAGCAAGTTGTTGCTCCAAGTTCCCAGCACTTGCTGTCTCTTGTATCTCCTGTCATGATTTCAAACAAAATCTTTCACTCAAAGCGGAAATAACCCTCATGCTCTGGAATTTGGTGAAACAAATAAACTTCTTCCCTCACACATAGAGTCATACAGGCCCTTTGGGCCATGACCTATTATCTTGGCAAGTCCCATTGACCTGCACCTGGACCATAGCCCTCCATATCCCTCCATTCCATGACTTAACCAAACATGGATGAAGATTCAGAACTTTCTCACTTGAAAGTTTGAGTGACTTTCATATTTTGTTCAGAGCACAGTATTTTTTTGTAAGCAGTCACTTGTAGATGTAGAATATAACTCATATCAATGTGCTATATAAATCTGGACACCGAGTAACAAGAGTATGCAAAAGAGCTTCCAGAAATTTTCATTGCTACATGGAGGTTGAAATTTAATTTAGGTCTGATGAACTATTTGGCAGTGATACAAAATTACAAGAATTACGAGGGTGGATGCCAGCACAAGAGTTCAGTGGATGTTTTCCCTCAGTTTTATAATATTCTGATACAAGATGCTGAAACATAAAACTTCTTTCACAAAATTGACATTTGTTTTCATCTTAACAATGGACCACTTCAAAATCTGTTTGAAATGTCAACTTTCAGATTAGCATAATCAGTGAATAAAAATGTTTGTAGATACTCTAAATGTCATAATATTCCCAAAGCTCCATCATGGGCACTAGCCTCCCCAGTGTCCAGGACATCTTCAGGGAGCGATGCCTCAAAAAGGTGGCATCCACCATGAAGGACCCCCCCCCACATCATCTAGGGCATCTCCTTCCCTTCCTGTAATCACACCCTCATGCCCACTCCTGTCTTATTACAAGCAGTTCCAACTTACATTTCAATCAGGAATTATTGCTACCACCAGGAAGGTGGTACAGGAGCCTGAAAGCACACACCCAGCAATTCAGGGACAGCTTCTTCCCCTCTGCCATCAAATTTCTGTCTGGACACTGAAACCAGGAACACTACTTCACTACCTTTTTTCTCATTTTGCACTTAAATTAAAGGCATCCGTTAGTCTTGCAAAACCATGGATCTGTGACTGGAAAGTCTTCACTCTCCAGGGCGCAGGCCTGGGCAAGGTTGTATGGAAGACAGGCAGTTGCCCATGCTGCAAGTCTCCCCTCTTCATGCCACTGATGTTGTCCAAGGGAAGGGCATTAGGACCCATACAGCTTGGCACCAGTGTCATCGCAGAGCAACGTGGGATTAAGTGCCTTGCTCAAAGACACAACACGTTGCCTCGGCTGGGGCTCGAACTCACGACCTTCAGGTCGCTAGTCGAATGCCTTAACCACTTGGCCACGTGCTCACACGTTTTGCACTACTTATTTAACTTAAATTAAAAAATATATATACCTACAAAAATATATACCTATTGTAATTTACAGTTTTTTTTTATTATTATGTACTGCTCCAAAACAACAAATTTCACAGCATATGCTGGTGATAGCAAATCCGACTCTGATTCTGGAAAGAAAAAGATGGAAATTCAATTTCAGCCATTTTCAGTTTGTTGAAGTGCACCATTATTTAGACCTGTACTGATAAAAAAAAGGTGAAATTTACCTTTGAAACAATCTGAAGTATATTTCCTGTTTTAGGGTTAAAACCCACAATGAATAATTCTCAGTACTATTTGTGTGTGGAGATTGCAGATGCCACATTGTTGCTGCTAGGGAATGTGGGAAGTGGATCTCAAGAGTACACCCTTCATTGCAACCACAGCCACCGTACAAAAGGCTAGCTTATAGAAAAGGGCAGGAGCTGGAGGGAATTCTGTCCACACTGTATTTTGCATCATCTCCCCTTCCTGTACTCACATCCTCATGTCCACTCGTGTGTCATAAGCAGTTCCAACTTACTGTACCTTTCAGGCAGGGATCAGAGCTGGTGGTAATGTGGGTGAAAATCTTTTGCAGTTAGTCCAACTGATTAGATGCATGTGCAGATCCCTGACTAGCCAAGCCTTAAACCTATTGCTCTTGATTCACCAAACCTGGGGAAAAGACAGCATATTCACCCTATCTGTGCTTCTCAGAATGTTATACATCTCTGTAAGATCACCCCTCATTCTCCCACACACCATTGAAAGAAGTCCCAACCTTCTCAGCCTCTCTCCTTAACTCTCAACCTCGAGTCCTTGCAACACTCTCGTTCTGCATTGTCCAGATTCTTGGAAAACAAAGGAAAGCTTTCATGTTATGTTGCATGATTACAAAAACTTGACTTTAAGGTACTTGAATCTAGAGATTATCAGTCTTTTATCAGATAAGACTGCACTTGTCTTTTTAATATTCCTGTTGAATTGCTTTAATATGGTTCTATTGAGGAAAATTGGAGATTACTATTTCGCCTTTCTGGAATTCTACTGTTACCGTGCCTTCAACTGTAGGGCATGCCTTATGTTTAACATGACTTCAGCTAGATTTTATTTTTGTACCATTGTGTTATTTTGAACTACAAGTCAGTGAAAAGTCACAAAATGTCCAGTAAAACCAATTGGTGATAATTAAGAGAATCAGCAGATGCTGGAAATCCAAGCAACACACACAAAAGTAAGGTCTCAGCCCAAAATGTCGACTGTACTTTTTTCCATAGATGCTGCCTGGCCTGCTGAGTTCCTCCAGCATTTTGTGTGTGCCAGTTGGGGATAAAATAGTATTGACTAAAAAGAAGCACATCATTGTGAAGTTGTAACAAGATTCCAACTTGAGCCTCAACCTTTTGCTTGGACTGAATAGACTCCTTCAAGCTCTGTGTGCGCAGCCACACAGTAACCAAAATGCTCCTACGCACATAGCCTTTATTGCCACACAGCTGGAATTTTCTTCTATATAACATTTTATTAAAATGCCGTGCAGTTTTCAGGGAATGTAGAAATTTCCGGCTCAGAGCGATGGTTTAGCCATGCAGCTGTGCAAAAAAAAAATTAGAAGGAACGTTGCCTGCAAGCATCAGTTAGTAGAACCCTGCCCACTGAATCTCCAAACTTATCCTAGGATTAGGTAGCATAACCGTTAGCGTGGTTCAATTCTCACAGCTGCCTGTAAGATCACACATTCTCCCCATGATCACATGGGTTTCCTCTGGTTACCCCCACAGTCCAAAGATGCATGGGTTAGGGTTAGCAAGTTGTGGGCATGGTTTGCTGGCTCCAGAATCATGGCGACTTTGCACATCCTCAGACTGTGTTGGTCATTGGTGTAAACGACACATTTTACTGTATGCTTTGATATTTGCTCATGTGACAAAGCTAATCTTTAAGATCCATTTCTATGGAAACATGCACAGAAGCCTAGCACTATTTGATCACAGCAACTGAGATGAAGCTGTGAATAGCTTTAATTCCAATTTAAAATAAACGCCTCTGATATTGCAGGCCCTTGGATTTGGGCCTCAATGGATCTCCACTGATAGGGCTCCAACTAACCGGTTAATTTACTTTGGATATGTGATTTTAATCAACTGATTTGATGTGGTTTGGCATTTTTAGGATCATTATGGTACGACTGCAGTGAAGATTTTCTTCTGCGCAGAAATACTAGTTGGAGGAAGTGATCACAAATCCATCCATGGTTTTTTAAAATCTACTTATAATTAGTATATTTAAGTTGATAAAACATAGGTACAATAAATTCTGCAGTTGGTTTCTAATGTGAGAGAAAGACAGCTTTGCAGGAAGACCGCCTGACTTTCAAAGCAATTTTGTTAAACCCGGGGAGATCTTAAAAAGTCTAGACTACCTTATTTCTTCAAGCTAAAGCACAACGAGGAAACTTAGTTCAATTCACTGCTTTATCTTAAACACCACAGCCAGCATTACTCATAACGTATGCATCAAAGTTAATCTCGGAATTCTGAACTACCAAGAGAAAATGTTCTGTTCAACTTGCTTTTCGTCTGCTTGTGCTGAAAACGATCAGAATCAGGTTTAATATCGCTGATGTGTTGTGAAACTTGTTTTGTGGCAACAGGACAGTGCAAATTAAAATAAAAGTATACTTAAGAAATTAGTGCAAAAAGAGAGAAAAGGTAGCGTTCGTGGGTGTTCGGAACTCTGATGGCGGAGAAGCTGCTGTTCCTAAAATGTCGAACGTGTATCTTCAGGCTCCCGCACATTCCCTCTGATGGTAGTAATGTAACAGCACATTCTCAGTGACGGGGGAGGCCGGGCGGAGGGTGTCCCTCAATGATGGATTTTATAAAGAATTGCAATCAATTTTTATCTACAGTATTAAGTTAATAATTTTGTTAGATCTCTGAAGGAATTAAACACCAGCCCAGATAGTCTGGGTCTTCTCTCTCTACAACGCTAAGGCTGCTGTGCTTCGTGTCTGTGAACTTTGTGGCAGTTTGCCCCGCTAATCTGATGAACTAAACACAGAGGTTTTGGGCCTACTCTGGGGACTTGGATCTAAGGACTCAATTTGGTTTGGAATACTGTTGTTGTTGCTCGCTTCTATTGTTTATATGATTTGTTTTGTGTTTTTTTAAAATCTCTTTCTCTGTGGGTATGAGTTCCTTGATTTGTGACTGCCTGTTAAGTAAACAAATCTCAAGGTTGTATAATTTACACACTCTTTGATAATAAATGCACTTTGAAATCATAAATTCTGAACTCAGATTCTCCAAGATCTAACAGAAGAATTCAAGGGGTAAAAATGAACCTTGCACGCAAAGCAAGCAGTTTCAGTGGGAAAACAGCTGAGAACAATATACAATTCCACTGTATGCAATGAGACTGAATGTTGTTATTGCATGTGAAGTCTTGAGGATTTGATAAAATTTGTTTTGCACCATTCTCCAAAATTTCTAAGCCCTATCTACTTAACACAGAAACTTTACAATAACATATAGTAATAAATCTTTATTTGATAATACAGTTTTTATTCCATGAATTCAGTCCACATGGAATCTGCTACATGAATTATACAGAGTAACACATGCGCCAAATGTTTCTCATCATCCTCTCATATGCTCACAGATCAAATTGCAAGTCTCTGACTTTTTTAAACTTCTAACAATCATCGCAAAATATCAAAGCCTTAAATTATGGCAGCAATTTCTGAACACATTACTTAAAAGGCTTAGCTTTAAAAGAATTATAAGTTAAACACTCTATTAATAAAACTTTGAAGAATTACAGAAGAAATAGATCAAATCTTAGTGCTTGGGCATTAAGTACAAAGATACTTCAAGAATGTAGAAAAATAACTTTTGGTATGTGACATTTGATCCACTGTGTTAATAAAGCTCATCTTTATTATTGGTAATACTTAAAGAATTTGTTAATTATGAAAGAAATATTCACGAGGTATTTACAAGGCAGCTGTGTTAGTGGTGCATTGGGAATATTTCAATGTTTCAAATCAGTTTGTTTTTTAAATATATATAAAGCTTTGATTTGTCTGCCTCTAAATAATATAACTGGCATTGAAAAATATGATGGTAGTCAGCTATATTTATGTTCCTCTAAACTGAATTTTTAACATCTCACTTCCAACACAGTAGGGCATGTACTGGTGTGCGTTACGTGGGAGATGAATGGGGTTGGTGGTGGGAAGTGAATTTTTGGGAAGGAAATCTATAACTCAGTATTCTCTTGCATATTGTTGAAATTGTGTGAGTCTTTTAGCCAATGACAAGCTCACTATGTAGATACTAATGACAGAATGGAAAATAATTTGGAGCAGATTGAAGGAACAGTAGCTCCAATCACAAGCTCTGGGTGTGCAAGGGGATGTGTTGTCTCATTCCTGAGCCTGTTTGGAAAGTAAGAGGATTTTTCCAGGAAAACTTAATGTTTCCTCTCCTGAACAAAGGAAATACCACTGTGATTCACTTGCATGTCCTAGGAAAATCTGCCTCACATAATAAACTCTGTAATGTGAGTTAAATAAAGTGGTTCCAGATTTACTAACCGATTTAAAATGCCAACCTGCTTCTTGGGAATGCAGAGAATGCCTTGTTCCCTGTCATAACTCGGTCAGACCTGAAGGCTATCTTCCTGACCTGACTGGAATTTCTCCCCATTGAAAACCCCACTGGCATCCAACATCATGTCAAAATCTCCTTCCAACTGGTGATATACGCAGAATGCTGAGAACTGATTAAATACTGCAGTTCAAGAGGCAATACTTAATTTGCAATAGAACACTAGTTCTCTAAAAATTTCTAGCTTTTCTGAAAATAATGCTACTGCACAATTATAAAGGCAGGAATGACAGGGTCTCCCATCAGATCAGTAAATGTCTGTGAAAAGGTTGGACTTTTATTCAAGGGGGTGTGATGGAACAGAACTGTGAACCCTTTGCTCCTTTCTGCACAGGAGCTGCTCTCTAGTCTTCCACGTCTTTCCAGAATTATTTATTTTTATTTCAGATCTCTAACTTTTGCACTCTACCTTTGAACTTATTCATACAGCAAACACCTAACACTTACCATTGCCTTAAATACCACTTTGCTTCTGATAGCTTAAAAACAGGGAGGCTGATTTGGAAATACCACTCTTTTTCTTATGGTGGTCACATTAAAAAAAATCCTATTTACCTTAGTAGGAGCTCCCAACCTTTTTTAAGCCACGAAGCCTTACCATTATCCATGGACCCTAGGCTGGGAACCCCTGCCAGAGAGTCTTGACAATTCCAACAATTAACTTGGCTGTAATGCCATTAACACTGCAATAACTTGTGGAGCACTGCACTGTGTATAAAATAATTGTTGGTTCACAAAGCATGGTTGGGCATGGGGATAGCAAACCCATCCCGTAAAAACCCGGAGCTACAGAAATGCCAGCAGAACCTCCCTACACCTCATTCCTGGGAGAGGAAGGATCTTCAAAGATAGGCTACACCTGGGGACAGCTTGAGGGCTAGCCAAGAGCAGATGACACTGCTGAGCTGCTGTCAGCGTCCTATGTCCCAGCAGGGGTGGGTTTAAGTAAGTCATTCAAAAATTAGCCTTTTATGCCATGCGATTCACTGAAATATTATGAATCATTTGGTAAGGGGGGAGATAAAAGTACTTGGAACAACAGCTCAAAATAAAAAATAAATTCAACTGATTTAACATACACAGCTTTTTGGAGAAAGAATTCCAAACATTTATTACTGGCTGTGATGGAATGCCTCCAAAGTTCACTTTTGAAGGAGCAGATTTCAGATTCAGGATTGTTGTCTGTTGTTTTGGATTCTCACATCAGAGGAAATGGTCCCTCATGCAGCCCTATTCTCCAGAGGCAAAAGCTGGAGAATATCCTCAGTGAGAGTGTGAAGAAATTTAGATTGTTAATGACTCTCCTACATGGGACACTGAAGAGTCAAAGAACAAATGGCTGCGAGAACTCAGTAAAACTTCAGACCGCTGCACCCAATCAGAAAGCCAAAGAATACGCATACCTTTCCAACTGCAGATTTGATTTTAATCAACTACATATTATTCAAAAATCTAGAGATGAAAATACCATATCAGCAGACAATTGGGTGAAGTCACTTATTAAATAGTGTAATTATATACCAGTCACAAGGTTAAATCTCAGATGGATAGACGTCTTTTCACTTTGACTGCAAACATTGTAGTTTGTTTAATTGTATTGCAGTTCCAGATCATAACTAAATAGAGAGGGAAAGGAAGGAGATTTTACTTTGACAATAAATTTACTTTGACTTGAGAACTGTTCTTCTGAGGTCCTAAGCTTTGGTATTCACTTGCTAAATTTATCTTCCTCTTTAAAGTAACTCCTTAAAGTAAGCTTTTGTTCACTTCTCCTAATATCTCCTTATTTGGTCAAATTTTGAATCATAATATTTCTGTGAAGCACCTTGGGATATCTGACTACGTTAAGAAAGCCAAGCGATAACTCTGCAAATGTTACTCTGCATCTGGCTGTGAAATATTACCAGATGTAAAAGGGGTAGCAGTTACATGCCCAAAACAAAAAACTTGATGAACAAAAGCACTTAAAAACTTAAAGATTATCATAAATCGGAACATAATTATGGCCTAAATGATAATCAATATCATGGCTCATATTGGGTTAACTTTAAAATCACTAAATATTGTGACAACTATAATTGAAGTATGAAAGTTATTACATTGCAAAAGGAATAAATATTAAGACTCTCAGCGTAGATTATTATTATTTTCAGCTTGCAACACATTTCCATCATGCAAAATCTAAAACTGCAGTATTGTTAAGTTATTGTGACAAGAGTATTAAATTAGTTCGAGAATGGTCCAGAATCTGAAAAGAAAAACAGCATTTCCTAAAATGAAATGAGGGGAAAGTATCATTTTTGGACATGAATGCAAATGCTTAATTCTACGTCTTCAAAGGGGTAAAAATACTTACAAAACTGAGGAGTCAATCCTCACTTTAAAAACACACTCAGACTTGTACCAAATATTTTCAACGCTGCAGCTTTCTGTAACAAACAAAAGTGCATTTCTATTTTTAGCCAGAGAAATGCAGTCACTGCACAGCTGACGCCAAATGTGAAATATAAGTATATGCCATATTACGTACAGGTATCACCAGACAGTAAGCAAACAGATCTGCTATACTGGACAGAGAAATTTGGGTTACATTTTTTTTCAGATTATAGACAACACTTTTTCTCGTGTTTACTTTCTGATGAAAGGAGAGTTAGATGAAATAAAGTTATGGATCTTCTGCATCCAGAAACTCTTTCTTGGGTTGCGTTACACCACGGTACCATGCACAGGAATCGTCACTCCTCTTAATGCAAGCATAGTGCTTGGCCTGACGTCCTTGAATTCTTTTGTCAGTCACCCAGTCTGTCCACAGGCACTCGCTTCGAGAGGTGATGTAGCAGGGGGCAGACGGACACCTGACAATCTAATGGAGGGTCAGAGAGAAGGATGAACAGTTTATTAAACAACCAGCAGTCTGCAAACTATTGCCCCATTCACCCATTTTCTTTTGATGCTCCTGTAGATCTGTCACATTGATATAAACTGATGCGAAGAAATCACCAACAGAGTTTGTGATGAAGGAATTGAGTTTGAGGAATTGCCAAAGAAGATTAGTTGAGCATACACTCAGTGTGGCCACTTTATTAGGTACGCTTGTTTGGGAAAGCAATTATCTAATCAGCCAATCCTGTGGCAGCTACTCAGTGCATTAAAGCATGCAGACATCGTCAAGAGGCTCAGATGTTGTTCACACCAAGCATCAGAATGGGGAAGAAATGTGATCTAAGCAACTTTGACTGTGGAATGATTGTTGGTGCCAGACAGAGTGGTTTGAGTATATCAGAAATCACTGATATCCTGGGATTTTCATGCACAACAGTCTATAGAGTTTACAGAGAATGGTGTGAGAAACATCCAATGAGCTGCAGTTCTGTGGGTGAAAATGCATTGTTAATGAGAGAAGTCAGAGGAGAATGGCCAGACTGGTTCAAGTTGACAGGAAGGCGACAGTAACTTAAATAACCATGCGTTAGAACAGTGGTGTGCAGAAGAGCATATTTGAATGCACGGCATGTCAAACCTTGAAGTGGATGAGCTACAGCAGCAGAAGGCCACATCGGGTTCCACTCTTGTACCTAATAAAGTGGCCACTGAGTGTAGGTCAGCCATGATCAAGTTCAATCATGGAACAGGCTGGAAAAGTCCGGTGACCACCTACTGCTCCCTTTTGTGTGTTTGCGCTTGTCAAGAATCTATCAAACTCTATTTCTTTCCCCATTTCCACTACGCTTTGATGAACAGAGTTTCAAAGCCTCACAACTCTCAGTAAAAAGTTTTCATCTTATCTTAGTTTTAAAATGGCAACTCGTCAGTTCTAAATAATGAACCCCAATTCTAGCCTCTTCCTTAAAACGCGGACCTTCACATGCAACCTCTCAAGATCCCTCCAGAATTAAGAGAATCAGTGGATGTAAGAAAGGGGAATTGGTGTTGACAGTCTGTGTGATCCTCTACTGGTTTCCTCTTGTAGTACTTAAAATACTCAATTCAGTCTCTCAGAGCACTTACACAGAATAACATTGTTTTATATTCTTGTGTTCTTGGAGCAAAGGGAAGGATTAGAGTGTAGAGCTCATTGGGATTTCCCTATCACTCAAATAGCTCACTTATCCTGACCTTAACTGCACCTTCTGCATGAGCCTTATAACACCCAAATCCCTTGGTGTCTACAGATCTTTCCAGGAGATCTATTCATCTTAGCCTTGAGCATCTTTAGTGATGAGTCATCTCCAAACCTCTATGGCACAGAAGTACAACTCTATGAAGTCCAGATCTCCTCCACATCCCAGTACCTTATCACACAGTGTGGAAAGAGGGCCTTTGGCCCAACTCATCCACACCAACCAAGACTTCCATCCAGGCTGGTGCACTTAGCCCATAAACCTGTGAACTTTTCCTGCCCATTATCTTTCAAGGTCATTATTGTGCCTGCCTCAATCAATTCCTCTGGTGCCCCAGTCCACATACCACCCTTGATGTTAAAAAAAAATTGCCCCCAATTTCCTGTTCAATCTGTCCCCTCTCATCTTAAACCTAAGCCGCAAAATTCTTGACTCCCAAACCCTGTGGGGGAAAATACTGACTGAATTCACCCTGTCTACACCCTTAATGATTTTATACACCTCTACAAGATCACCTTTCAGTCTCCTATGCTCCAAGGAAAAGAGATCTCAGCCTGTCCAACCTTTCCCCTGTTACTGACTCCCTTGAGATTTGGAGCGAAAGGGAGCCTTGCCACAATACATTGACACAGTAGATCGCACCACTGCCTCAGAGCTCCAACGACCTGGGGTAGGTCCTGTCTTTGAGTGTTTGTGCTGGATGTTCGGTTTGTCTTTGCACACTCTCTCTGATCGTGTGAGTTTCCTCTGACATCCCAAAGATGATCAGCTAAATTATGGCAAAAAAAAACATAATTGAGGAAGCTGGTGGGCATCTTTGAGAGGGAGTAAGTCACAGGGTGAGGAACTAAGGGAGAATGGAAAGGGATGATTTTACTGGGAGCTGACATGGACCTCAGAGGTTCCTTATGTGTTGTTATAAGTATAACATACATCCTCTCAGAATCTGAAATGTTTGAAAGGGAGTAGCCCCCCCTCCCAACTCCAGTATTACTGGAACTCTAATCTCCTCAAAGCAAAACTTCCAAACAATTATTCTGCATTCTTATTGTCTCTCTTATTCTAGCTTGATGCATGGTGCAATGACTTAATCTGTATGAACAACATGCAAGACAAGCTTTTCACTGTATTTTGGTACATGCGGCAATAGCCACTATTAATATAGAGACTAGAACAGTATTATCGATATCAGGCATGGCCTCATAAAAAGCTCTCCATTTATAGCATTTTTTGTACTCTTAAACCACTAGTTGTCCTAAATCTCAAGATCAGATCTATAAGACCATAAGACATGGAGCAGAATTTGGCCATTTGGCCTATTGTGTCTGCTCTACCATTCCATCATGGCTGATTTATTATCCCTGCCAACTCTATTCTGCTACCTTCTCCCTGTTAACTTTGACACCCTTGCTAATCAACCTCTGCTTTAAATATAGCCAATAACTTGGCCTCCACAGCTATCTGTGACAACGAATTTCACAGATTCACTACCCTCTGGCGAAAGAAATTTCTTCTCACCTTTGTTCTAAATGAACATTCCTCTATTCTGAGGCCGTGTCATTTGATCCTAGAATCCCCCACTATAGGAAACATCCTCTCCAAGTCCACTCTATCTGAGCCTTTTACTAAATGGTTGTAAGAGCCACGTACAAGGTTTGTGCTTTTTGTACAAGTATACTCAGATCACAAACATTCCATTGTTTCTTACTGCACCCAATAACTGGCTAGATTTCAGTACAAAGTTCCGAAAATGCAAGAGCTGGCATAACATTTATTGACCAGATATATGAGTGGCTTATTTTTTCACCAGAGCAACAAATAATCTGCCAGAACAAATTAGCAAGTCAAGCAGCATTCATGGGGGAATAAGGAACTGCCGATGTTCCAGGTTGAACATTTTCCCCTCTCCACAGATGATATGAACTCATCCAGCTGATTATTTGTTGTTTCAGATTCCGGTCTCTCGTGTCTCTCCCTTTCCACTGGCACTGCCTGACTTGTTGAGTAATTCCCGCATTTTCTGTTATTTCATTCATCAGTATTAGGCCTCTATATTTGACACGAGTTTGGCACTTCCCACCAAGCCAACTGCCTTTTCCCTAAAGCTCCCTTCTGGAAAGTGCTGTAGGGCTATTAAAACAAAAACTTCACACCATTTAAAACCTGTCTTCCCCCAGGCAGTTAATCTGATCAACCATTCTAGGTCATCACCCCACCCTCCTCTATCTCTTACCCCCATCACTGAAGCACATTTTAAAATAGTTTACACTGTATATACATTATAGTGTTTATGTACCGTTTGTTCCATATCTGTACTTTGACCTCCAAGTCAAACCTTTATATAATTCTTTCCACAATCAAGAGAAGAATTCTGGTTAACTGAATGTCCACTGAATGGGACTATTTAAAAATAGATACATTCACCTGAATGGATTTTGGAGAGAAAACAGGAAGCAGGAACCAGTCTAACAAAGGAAACTGACCAGACATGTATATTGCAAGTTAATTGCCTTCCATTCAGTGGCCACTTTATTCAGTACACCTACTTGTTAATGCAAACATCTGATCAGCCACTCATGTGGCAGAAACTCAATGCATAAAAGCATGCAGATGTGGTCAAGAAGTTCAGTTGCTGTTCAGACCAAAACAACAGAATAGGGAAGAAATGTGATCTAATGATTTTGACCACGGAATAATTGTTGGTGCCTAGCAAGGTGGTGAGAGTATCTCAGAAAGTGCTGAACTCCTGGAATTTTCATGCACAGCAGTCTCTAGAATTTATAGAGTATTGTGCAAATAAATAAATAAATAAATAAATAATCTCATCAGCTCTGTGGGTGGAAACGCCTCGTTAATGAGAGAGGATAGAGGGGAATGGCATGTTTGTTTCAAGCTGACAGGAAGGTGACAGTAACCTAAATAGCCATGGGTCAGAACAGTGATGTGGTGAAGAGCATCTCTGAAAGTACAACCTGTCGAACCTTGAAATGATGGGCTACAGCAGCAGAAGACCATGAACATACACTCAGTGCCCACTTAATTAGGTGCAGGAGGTACTACTGACCACTGAGTGTAGATGCATTCATTGGCAATTGGAGAGTAAAGGGGAAGCAGGAACCAGTCTAACTAAGGAAGCACCAATTGACCAGGCATGTGCATTACAATTTCATTGTCATCCACATGGTTTTTTCATTCCATGTCACTTTCTCCTTACCTTACAATCACACTCTGATTGATATCTCTGGTTCAAGCCCTTCTTCTGTGTGGGAGTTAGCACGTCCCATTGGGAAATAAAATCACAGAGCGTGATTAACATATTTCCATCCTTGTCCAGTTTGCCTGTGGGTATATTAAAGTGAACCCAAGTTATTTTTTATTGACAATTACTGTATAAAGTTTTGCACACTGATTACAATGCCTAAATCAAAGTGAACTTGAGATTATTGTGTCAAATTGACATACAACAAATATATCTTTTACATACTTATACATGTGTAAGGGGTTTCTTCCTTGATGTTACCGCTAAGGCTAATAAAATGGCTTCTTTGTTATGTTATAATAAAATGGCTTCTCTGTGATATTAACTGCTGAGACGGTGGTTCTCTATAGCAGCTTGTTTGGGTTATAATTACTGATAATGAGAATTGTATTCATTTGCTAACTAATTGGTATAGATGTTATTCTTTCTTGTGTGTCTGTAAGCTAGTGTTTTCGTGGGCTTTGGGCAGAAGGCGGATGGGGACAGAGAGAGGAGATGGGATGCTGTAAGCTGGGCAATGGAATGGACCCCGAGCAGGAGTCCAAGGCCCAGGGTCTGCAGCGAGGAGAGGAGACATGGACAGACTCATAGAGCGTTTGGTCGATCACCGAGGGTGGTCCCATTCGGAGTTCGGAGGACATCGACTCTAGGAAGGGGGACACAGTTCTGTAAGAGCTCCAACGATGTGTGCACGAACTGGTTAATAATAATGGCACCTTTTTGTTTTTTTTAAAAAACAGCTAAGCAGTTCTTACAACACACATCAAAGTTGCTGAACACAGCAGGCCAGGCAGCATCTCTAGGAAGAGGTACAGTCGACGTTTCGGGCCGAGACCCTTCGTCAGGACTAACTGAAAGAAGAGCTAGTAAGAGATTTGAAAGTGGGAGGGGGAGGGGGAGGGGGAAGATCCAAAATGATAGGAGAAGACAGGAGGGGGAGGGATGGAGCCAAGAGCTGGACAGTTGATTGGCAAAAGGGATATGAGAGGATCATGGGACAGGAGGCCCAGGGAGAAAGAAAAGGGGGGGGGGGGAACCCAGAGGATGGGCAAGGGGTATAGTGAGAGGGACAGAAGGAGAAAAAGGAGAGAGAGAGAGAAAGAATGTGTGTATATAAATAAATAACGGATGGGGTACGAGGGGGAGGTTGGTCATTAGCAGAAGTTTGAGAAGTCAATGTTCATGCCATCAGGTTGGAGGCTACCCAGACGGAATATAAGGTATTGTTCCTCCAACCTGAGTGTGGCTTCATCTTTACAGTAGAGGAGGCCGTGGATAGACGTATCAGAATGGGAATAGGACGTTGAATTAAAATGTGTGGCCACTGGGACTGCATCTGGTGCTCCCGATGTGGCCTTCTATATATTGGCAAGACCCGACGCAGACTGGGAGATCGTTTCGCTGAAAAAGCAGGATCTCCCAGTGGCCACGCATTTTAATTCCACGTCCCATTCCCATTCTGATATGTCTATGTGATCCTGAGAGCAATGCCGTCTGGAGCTATGCTCCTGGTAGGGTCACCCATACCGGTAAGGTCGACGGTGAGGTCCCTGACAAAGAACAAACCAACCAAGACCTCAACGGTGGAACAGGCGGACGAAGTTACTTCGAACTCAACGGCTGTGAAGGCGGATGAAGGCTGCAACAAATCCATCAGCTCCAATCGTCATGGTTTCCATGCCATTGGAATCAATTGGTTGATTTGTGAAGTATCGTGTGCTTCTTGGAGTGCAACATCAAGTACACATTAAACAAATACACGCACAGGCGTCTTCACTCTGTGGGCCACTTCTTTAGAATGAAGATCATCACCCTCGGGCTCGAGGGATAGCCACAACGACGATGACAACATGGCACAAATGAAGGCCATTGATGGAGATCTACCTTTACAGTTCCAGACAATGCTGGAGGAACTTCCTGGAGCCACATCCAACTACGTTTAACTGCTTCTGTGACCTCCTTAACATCATAAGCTGAGAAGTGTTCAGTGATGAGTCTTACCATCTTTCCGTCTCCAAAGAAGCCTGGGCTGTCATATTGCAGGTTATACTTGTGCTAACTTCTGTCGGTAAATTACCATTTCCTATTGGTGCATAACCAAGTCTTCTATCATTTAAGTCTATGACAATAACTGAGCACCTCACCATTAACGTTCTGGGTCAAGTCATCTTTGAAAAAAAAGCTTAATTGACCAGTCAAAGAATTGTGAACCTCCAGAGAGATTCAGAGGTTGGGTACCTTAAAATGAATGTCTCACCATCCAATTCACCAAGCCATTCCACCACTTCAAGATATTTTCCAACACTCGTATGGGTGAGTGCTGTTGCAGTTTAAGAAGCTAGATGCCACCATGGGCAATTAGTCTCCTTGCTCAACTGCCCATCCATTTCAAGGTCCACTCCATTCACCACCAGCACGCAGTCCAGAATGTTGTAAATGTAGTAAGGAGATGAACCTGTGACGTCAGTGAGCTATGGGAAGGATACCTCTCAAATCTATAGAGTGTCCATGGCTTCTGTGAAGTCATGTATGGTGGTTAATGCTAATTCCTGCATTTATCTAGTGTTTCTGCCTATTGAAGATCATATCCATTTTTCTTTAAGATACAACTCAGGCAACAGCTCTTGGACACTGGAAGGAAGTAGATTGAGGACATATATGGTGATGCATCCTGGCATCTGTTGTGTAAATGCTTAATGCTATTCCCTTCATCTATCTGGTGTTTCTGCATTTTGAAGATAATATCCATTGTTCTTCAAATGGGCCTTCACATGGATGGGCAGTCGAGCAAGTAGACCACCCTGGGATTACCAATATCACACCAGGCGTTCCTTGCGAAGCTGGTCAGGAATATGGCATCTCTGTGTTTCCTTGGCACATCATTCTCTTCCCAGACTTGGGAGGAAAGGTTGTGAATTTGTATCTGAAGTTCTTCTCCACCCCGTTTTAGAACATCAGGGATATTATCTTCTTGAGACTTCATCATTCCTCATTTGACCTTTTTTTTCCAACATTTTGCTGCTTGGGGCAGTACCAAGGCTGGACAGACTAACATGCCATGGGATGTAATCAAGGAGACTTGCACCAAGACAGAGTTAGAGTTCTGGAGTTTTTCATAATGCTCCTTCTGGCTGGTGTTGATTATCTCCCTGTCCTTGATAATCTCACCTCAATTATTGGCTCTTAATGGAGCGCTTGGTCTTGGGAGTGCTAAAGAATCCACTCAGGTTCAGGCAGTTAGTGAGTTGGCAGATATTTTGCTCTCTTTACACTCATCACCTATCTCTGGATTATGAGTTTTAAACCATAAGACATAAAAATAGAATTAGGCCAGTTGGCCCCATGTCTGTTCCACCATGGCTGATTTATTATCCCTCTCAACCCCATTCTCCTGCCTTCTCCCCATAACCTTTACTAATCAAGAACCCATCAACCTGTGTTTTAAATATATTCAATGACTTGGCCTCCACATTCATCTTGGACAGTGAATTCCACAGATTTGTCACCATTCCCAATTCCAATTTTCTATTGGACTACTGCCATTAGGTGACTATAGAGCTGTTTCTTTCTCTCCCCTTGATATAATGAGAGTCTCCAATCCAAGAACACATTGCTTTTGCATTTAGCTCTCAGACCTCCGCAGCTTGACGGAGATGCCAGGAGTCTCTCCACAGATGTGACATGCTGGGCATTAAAGCAGTCCAGGCACCACAGACACACTGTGGTTCCTATTGTCCATAGGGTATTGCTTGAGAAGAACAATAGTCTTAAAGTTCTTGAATCTTTCAGCATTTACTTCTTTTTGTTAATTTTTGATAGTTTCTTATGGTCTCATTGCTATTGTTTTGGGGTCTGACAATGAAAATGGATTAAGTAGTGGTTAATCCAATAGCTGTCAAGGTCCAGACAGCCGTGAGGTATCTCACTTGGACAGGGACATATAGCATGGTTTATTCTTGCAAATATTGCAAGAATAATCCAACAGGTGCCAATATCCAAACTAGGGTTTAGAACTCTCCTTTATGTTTATCTGACAAAATTCTATTGCGTGATGGCATGCAAGCTGTGACTTTGATGAATCTCGATGAAGACTGTTGCCAAGCAAGCCTTTGCCATCTAACAGTTTTTCTCCCCATTCTGCACCTTACCTCGGATGAGGATTAATGGGAAAATGATAAACCTGCGTTGTCTCTGCTTCAGAATCAGGGCACTCCAGACTTGGTGCTTCAGTTGCAATGGTCAGGCAATGCTTGCATGATGTGCACTGATGCAGGAGAATGGACCTTACCATAAACACTCTCAAAACAAGGATCCTCCACCAAGGTCCGTGACGAGACTCTGACACACTTTTGACATTTCATCTTTCAATGAATTGATGGTAAGATTCACCATCACCTTTTGTTTGCAATAAATTTTGGCTATTAAGTTAAAAGAGAGTACTTACAAGAATAAACCATGCAATGCCTTTTCTTTCTTTACATTTACAGTCAATGCTTTCAGTACTACTCTATAACATTCCCACAGATCAATAGCATTGCTGTCACTCATGTGCCGTCTAGGCTAGTACACTGTACACTATTACAATAATTAAGGGGCTTCCTCACCCAAACCAGCTTCTCCCTCTCCAGTAGCAAAAGAACCCTACACTCTGGACCTTCCCCACATAGCCCCTGCAGTGGCTACATCAAGCTTCAGCGCGTCCCTCAGCACGTACGCTGCCTGGAACGTGCCAGTCAGCAGTATTCGTCCACAGACATCTTGATGTGCTGGCAGACCAAAAACTTTCAGGCAAGCCAAACGGAGTCTTTCACTGAGTTGATGATCTGGCGATCAAGCCAAGATTTAGACCTCAAACCCACAGAAGTAATTTCTGCTGTCCTGTACACTTCGGTGATATGGAGCACCCATAATAGCCACCACATTTTATTAGAGAGATACCATGAACACTGTCTCCGCAAAATGCTCCACTGGTAGGAATCAATGCCAGTGCCCTCTCAGAGAACATCTCCAACTTTAGGACTTGAATTATACTCTCCCAACCCCAATGAGGATGCTATTTGCATGCACCACATCAAACTCTCAAAACAGGAGCTCTACACCATACCTAGTCACAGAAAAAAAAATATACAAAGTGGGCAAAAGAGCCCAGGAAAAAATGGTATAAGTAAGACACAATCTTCCCAATTTACCTCCCACATGCCCCATCAATCTCTGAGGAAAGAAGTGAACTCCCATTCTAAACTGGATATGCATTGCTGTGTTCATTTCCACGGGGGCAAAATTCTGGAGTTTTTCTTCCCAATAACAAAATGAGAGCATGTTCACCAAGATGGACAATGAGAGATCCAGAAGGTGCATCAGTGGCAACTTTGCCAGTGAAGTCCACAGTGCGAAAAATGAATTACACAGTCTAACACCAAACACAAACTTCTAAAATGATTAGAAACTTTGCTTTAAGTTCTGCAGGAAACTTCATGCCAGGGATCTTATTTAAAAACAAAAATTTAATTGGTTAATTCCTTCTCCCTGACCCATCTATCACCTGCCAGCCTGTACTCCTTCCCCTCCCGTCCAACTTCCTATTCTGGCTTCTTCCCCCTTTCTTTCCAGTGCTGATGAAGGGTCTTGGCCCGAGATGTCAGCTCTTCATTCCTTTCCATGGCTGCCGTCTGACCTGCTGAGTTCCTCCAGCATCCAGTGTGTTACTCTGGATTTCCAGCATCTTCTGTCTTTGTAATTAAATTGGAGGCCTTAACTTGATGGATGACAGGGTGAAGATATATCTCTAGCAAAGGAAGTGCAAGGCAGTCCTTCCCTCCGCTAACCTGCAGGTCACCCTTGGGCAAGATGTAGCACCAGCTTAGCCCCTGATCAGGGTCACGTGAAGCCATGGGGGCAGGTGGTGGATGGTCATACGTGCGATGGTGCTTATCACAAGTCCTGGTTATGCAACCATGGATGTCAGGTCAGTGGTCACCTGTCTTATAGAGATACTGCCTAGAAGAAGGCACTAGAAAACCACTTCTGTAGAAAAATTTGCCAAGAACAGTCATGGTCATGGATTAGACCATGATCGCCTACGTCAATATAAGATGATGTTGATGATGACGACGATGAAGACGATGATGACTTGACTTGTAAAGCACATATAAAACAGGAAATACTTGATCACTCAGCAGGGTAGGGAACATTACTGGAAACAGCGTTAATGTGTCTTCTGAACCGAACAAGCTGCTGAGAGAGGCAGGGGTGGAGAAGACAGAGAGGATGTCTGCACTGCGGCAGCAAACCAGCATTGCAGGTGACACCTCGATTTGGTGCCATCTTGTCGATAGGAACAGTCAGAGGGAAGGAAGAAGAATATGCTGGCACTTGGGATGCACAACGCATCAGCAGCTGGAGATCGGAAACAAACCAGATAGGGAGACTGATATTAAAAGGTTGAATTCAGTGTTGAGTCCCAAGGGCTACAATATTCCCAAATGGAACATAAAATGCTGTTCCTTCAGCTAACGTCGGGCTTCAACGGAACTTTGTAAACAACCAGAGAAGGAGTGTGACAGAGAATTAAAGTGGCAGGCAGCTAGAAGTTCGGAGCCACCTTCCCCAACAGAGACATTCCACTCTATTGTCACTCAGTCTGTAATGCAAACATTAAATACTGAACACACACAAAATACTGGAGGAACTCAGCAGGTCAGGCAAGATCTATGGAAACGAATAGAGAGTTAACATTTTGGGCTGAGAGCCGTCAAGAGTGGAAAGGAAGGGGGAAGAAGCCAGAATAAGAAGTTTGGGGGAGGGGACAGAGTACCAGCTAGAAGGTGCTAAGTGAAGCTAGGTGAGGGGGAAGGGAGATGGGGAGGGGGAAGGTAAATGGGAAGGGGGTGTGGTGAGAGTCTGGGAGGTGATATGTGGAAAAGGTAAAGGGCTGAAGAAGGAATCTGAAAGGAGAGGAGAGTGAACCTTGGGAGAAAGGGAAAGAAGAGGGGACCCAAAGGGAGTGAGAAGCAGGTGAGGAGAAGATGTCAGGGGGAGTGAGAATGGGGAATATAAAAAGAGAGAAGGGGAGGGGGAAGGAATACTCAGTAAATCAGCTAACATCTGTGGAAAGAAGCAGTCAGTATTTCAGTGAGACCCTTGGCTACCTGACCTTCTCAGTGTTGCCAGCATTTTCTGTTTTCATTTCAGATTTCCAGAAACTAATTTTTCCTTTGTTACCCAATCTGTGCTTTCCCAGTGTAGAAGAAACTATACTGTAGGTACTGAATACAGTTCACCAAATTGGACTTGCAAGTAAACAGCTGTTTCACTTGCATAAACCGTTTGGCTCCCTGGTTGGTGGAATGTGAAGAAACAAAGCAGATTCTTTGAACTTTACTGTTTAATGTAAAGTTTCGGCATAGCCTCAGAATAGAAGGACAATCCTTCAGAACACAGATGAGGAGGAATTTGAGACATGAGAGTGATGGATCTGTGGAGGACAAGTCTCAAAGTTTGTGAGGAGAAGGCAGGAGAATGAGGTTGGGAGGGAAAACAAATCAGCCATGGTCAAATGGTAGAGCAGACTCAATGTCCTAATTATCTCCTTACCAATCCGTTACTCAGCAGGCAACAACATGGCTGCTCTTAATACAGCACCAATCTACTGCAAAGAGATCACAAGAGTGCAACAAGGTAATTTATTATTCCAAGGGTTTTCACTGAGTCTTCACTTTAACCTTGTCCAATTACATTAATGAAACCAAAAAACTAAACAGCAAAGTTGACCTCATATTCACTTTCTAGCAAATTCTTCGAGATCCCCAAAGAGGCCATAACTAATGTTATATCTTGACAGCAGTTTCAAAATTAAAAGCATGTATTTACCTGTAATTAGATATTCTTTCTTCCCACTTGTATCGAGCACGACTCCACACACTGCTGATGAAGGGGCAGTGTAAATATATTCAATATTGTATTCTGGTCCTTTGAACATCTGTAAACAATGGAATTTGCCTATTAAATTAGTGGAATACCAGAAAACAGGAGGGCAATTTGGTTAAAACATAGGAAATTGTGAAATCCATTGATTAACTATCCTTTATTAAAAAATGTCACCTCTTTTCAACAGTCATATTCCCTCCACCATCAGGCTCCTGAACTGGTGTGGATAACTTGACTCACCCCAATACCGAATTGAGTCCACAACTTAGGGACTTGCTTTCAAGGACTCTATAACTCATGTTCTCAAAATCATTTATTACTTATTTCTTCTTTTTATTATTATTAATTTGTTTTTCTTTTTAAATTGGCACAGTTTTGAAGATTCAAAGTACATTTATTATAAAAAATGTACAAATTACACAACCTTGAGATTTGTTTTCTTACAGGCAGTTGCAAAGCAAGAAACCCAAAAGAACCCAATTTTAAAAAAATAAAATAATGACCAACCCCCAATGCGCAGAGAGAGAAAGAAAAAAATACAAATCATGTAAGCAACAACGGTATTCCGAACAAAGTTTGTTGTCTTTTGCACATTGGTTGTTTGTCTGTCTTTGTATGAGTGTAGGTTTTCCATTGATTCTACCATGTTTCTTTGTATCCACTGTGAATTCCCCCAAGAAAATGAATTTCAGGTTTGTATATGTACTTTAATAATAAATTTACTTTAAACTTTGAACTCGGTAGACTGTGTTTTTGCATAGGTTAAAAGCAAGCATATGTGTCATGTGTTTTAAACTTAATCTTTTAAGTATGGATGCTCATGCATTTACTGAAGGCCAATTCATGCAATTTGTACATCATATTAGTCCTGCTTAGCAAATGAATTCCAGGTGCGATATTCATTTGGGAATCATAGAGGTGTGCAGTTAATTCAGCCGTATAGAATGCCATCAGTGAAGCTTACATGAAAGACAAAAACAAACAACTGGCAAAAGTACAGAATTTTTGCTATTATAGAGTAATGAGTTTTTTTCATTTTAATATAGTAAGGAAATTCTGGGGGCAATGTACAATACCTTAAAATGTCTTTTCAAATGCAAGTGAATCTTGCATAAACCCCTACCCACCAGTGTCATGGTTGATTTCTTTTCCCGTTCTCATTCTGCAGCTCCAGCATCATCAAAGAAACTTTTTATGTTTTAGGCAGCTAGATAATCATCTTTGGATAATGGTACTGCTGAATTATATATCTGCGGCTCTCTCTCCAGCTCCAGCTGTGGTCTGACATTTTCAGATGCAGTGATGTACAACAGATCTTAGACATCCTACAGTGATAGAATTATGGAGCTGGGCAATTGCCTGAGGCTAATTTCCATCACCGTTCAATATCACGGTTATCCTTTGGTTAAGTAATTTACCCTTTTATATGCCAGTTGCAGCTGTGACAAATCAATATTCATTAACTTTGTTCTGCTTTCTACCATAACAATTCTATGCTTTCATGTAACTCTGAGTGAAGAGATGAGTAACAGGTATTTAAATGATTCATTTCCAAGGAGGTAATATGTCTACATCCCAGCCTCATCACATTCAGCATTCGATGAATCACCAATTATGACTGTCATTTTTTTCACAGCAATTCCAGAGGAGTCAACCGAATAGCTATTACATACTCCCTCCAGTTATCTAGGCATCTTGCAGATCATCAATACAGTGGGTATTTTTGTTATAAAGCATTATGGAATGTAAAAACTACTTCATTAATTAAATACCACATCAGCAGGAATTATTCCTTTGCAGACACGATAAAGGTGCCAAGTATACAGTTCAAATATGATGCTAGCAGTCTCAATTTTCTCAAGGAAGAATCAGTCGTTTTCTGGATTATTGCTCATAATAATCCTTTACTACTAAGACAATGCACAGGATTATAACCAAAGTCACCTTACATATCAGCCCAGTAAAACTGTTTTTGGACAGTTCAGCCATGCGAGGGGTGATTGATAAGTTCGTGGCCTAAGATAGACAGAGATGAGTTATACGGCTGTTGTTACATGCACATGCAGTTCAACTCTTTGAGTAATTTTGCAGAAAGTTTGGTTAATCACTCATCGGGGGTGATTGATAAGTTCGTGGCCTAAGGTAGAAGAAGATGAGTTATTAACTTCAAACTTTCTGCATAATCACTCAAAGAGTTGAACTGCATGTACATGTAACGACAGCTGTATAACTCATCTCCTTCTACCTTAGGCCACGAACTTATCAATCACCCCTGCTGAGGACACTTTCTGAAGGTCCAAGATCCCTATGCTCCACGACCGCTGGACTAAGTGTGTAAATGTAGGAGGGGCAAACATGAGGAAATCTGCAGATGCTGGAATTTCAAGCAACACACATAGGTACAGTCGATGTTTCGGGCCAAGACCCTTTGTCAGTCTCGGCCTGAAACGTCGACTGTACCTCTTCCTAGAGATGCTGCCTGGCCAGCTGCATTCACCAAATATAGGAGGGGACTATGTTGAAAAATAAATGTGCTAGGTTTTCTAAAATTGACTCCTTCTACCTTAGGCCACAAACCTATCAATCACCCCTCGTATATATTCTATTAGGGAGCCATGGTAGCCTGGTGGTTAGCACGAAGCTATTACCGCTGAGTTCAGATTTCTGATAAAGTTTGTACATTCTTCCCATGAGTGCATGGGTCTCTTCCTTGTGCTGCAGTTTCCACCCATAGTCCAGAGACATACCGTTAGTAGGTTAATTGGTCATTGTAACTCGACCTGAGATGAGGCTAGTGTTAAGTAGGTGAATTCTGGATGGTGTGGCCTGTTGGGCAGGAAGGGACCTGCCCCATTCTATTACCTCTAAATAAATACTACCAAAATTTGTATGAGTACCAAGAACATGGAGATCACATCATCTTTTTCGTCATTTTTAGTAACTGATCTAAATTGGGGGAAAAAAATCACTTCAAAGATCTGTGAGAACCTTCTCGGAAGAAGGGGATGGGTTCGAGGGGGAGGTGGGTTCAAGGGGGATGCGAGGGGAAAGTTTTTCTACTCGGAAAGTGGTGGATGCCTGGAATGCACCACCTGGTATGGTGGCAGAGGCAAACACATTAGGGGCTTTTAAGAGACTTTGGGTAGGCACATGGATATAAGGAAGATGGAGGGATATGGACACGGTGTAGGTAAAGGAATTAGTGTTTGGGCGTTTTATATTTGCTGTTGTGCTGAACCAGCTAAAAACTGTGGGCCGAGTGGCCATTCCTGTGCTGTACTGTTCCATATTCTATGTTCCTGATTGTGAGTGTATGTTCAATCCAATAACAGGTCAAGGATTCAGTATGCATTGATAAAACCATCATCTTGTATGGGTTTATAATTTATTGGCTCAGCACGCTGGTACTTTAGCATTTTATCCAACATCACAGTGCCAGCATCTCTGCCGCAGTACTCCAAGTTTCAGTAGATACTAATGGGATTCATTAAACATAAAACAATACAGCACAGACAAAGGCCCTTTTGGCCCATGGTGTCTCTTCTAACCATGATGCTAACTTGAAACTAATTCCATTTGCCTGTAGCTCCTGCCTGTCTGTGAGACAGTCTAAATGCATTTTAAACGTTCCTAATAGTTACTGTATGCATTTCAAAAGTTTAAAGTTCAAAGTAAATTTATTATTAAAGTATGTGTATGTCACAATATACTACCCCCGAGATTCATTGTTTTCACAGGAATTCACATTAAAACAAAGAAATACAATAGAATCAATGAAAAACTAAACACAAAGACGGACAAACAAACCAATGTGCTTTAAAAAAGGGGTGGGGGGCAGAAGATAGGGACACTGTCGATACTGAGAATATGTGTTGCAGATTCCTTGAAAGTGATCCATAGGTTGTGGAATCTGTAGTGATGTTATCTAGCCATTTATAAATGAAGACATTTAGCCAGTTTGGTGGTAGTAATGGCTAACCAACCAGTTTACTCAGCATACCCATCTTAAACAGGTTAACATAAGGCATTTGTAGTCAACTGAAAAGACCTTTGGATCTATGTTGTGATAAAAATCACCCAAATCAAATCAGCAATCAAAAAGGAATGCAGACTGGGGAGAAGTTATCACTATTAAACATCTGGTTGATTTAGAAGTAACCACACACTGCTTTAAAACAGTACATTGTTGATGATTCCCATATTAGTAAACTCTGCATTTACAATAAAAATGTCCCTCCCTAGATTTACTATTGAGCAATGCTATCATTAAATGTGGTTACCGTGTTGGAAAATAAAACAATCCACCAGCAGGGGGAAGCAGCATGGAAAGTTCCCAATCAAAATTCCTTTAGCACGTTAGCTTACACGTGCCATGGGATAATAGCTGTATAAAGGAGCTCATTTTGGAACAAATACTGTCTCTGTAAAGCTTAGATCAAATACACTGAAGGACAGCAAGCAAGCTGTAGAAATTCTTTCAATTGCTTGGCAGGTCGCAACCTTCTCCTTTAGCAGAAGTGACTCCTGGCAGAATCCAGATTTGTCACTTCCCAGCTGTGTCACAGAGGCTTCATAAACAGGGGTAGCTAGTCAATGTCCCTGTACTTGGTTGTACTTGTTTCTTAAGAAGAATTGCAAGCTCACCTAGAAAGGATGGTAAACAAGACAGGTGGGGAAAGCCACCATCGAGCACATCGACAAGGAACGCTGCCACAAGTAAGCAGCATCCATCACCGAGGGCCCCCAGCATCCATCATTGAGGGCCCGCACCATCCCCCATCCAGGTCATGCTCTCTTCTCAATGCTACCCTCAGGAAGGAAGTATGGGAGCATAAGGCTCCACACCACCAGGTTCAGGAACAGTTATTGCCCTTCAGCTATCAGCTCCTGAACCAGCGTGGATAAGTTCACTCACTACAACAATGAACCAATTCCACAAACTGTGGACTTACTTTCAAGAACTCTGCAACTCACGGTTTTTATACTCATTTTCATGTGCACATTATTTATTTACTGAGATACAGTACAGAGTAGGCCCTTCAAACTGCACCACCCAGTAATTACCCCCCCTCCCCCAATTTGATCCTGGCCTAATCATGGGACAATATACAAGGACCAATTTACCAATCAAATGGTGCAACTTTGGACTGTGGGCAGAAACCGGAGCACCCAGAGGAAACCCACACGGTCACGGGGAGAACATACAAACTCCCTTATAGGCAGCAGGGGGAATCGAACCCGGGTTGTCTGCACTGTAAAGTTCTTTTTGCACCTAGATTGTTTGTCAGTCTTTGCTGTATGTAGTTTTTCATTGATTCTATTGTATTTCCCAGTTCTACTTTGCATGTCTGCAAGAAAATGAATCTCAGGGATGTATATGGTGACATATATGTACTTTGATAATAAATTTACTTCGAACTTTATAAACGACTGCTTGACTGCCAGAAGAAAGATACTCAGACCCTTGGTTCCATCCTCTTTATCTCGAGAGCACTGAACCCAATGTAGCTCGTCTGTGCTTGATAAGCTCTCTTGGTCAACAGAAAAAAAACACTTTGATGTCCTTGGCACACTTGGCTCAAACAGAAGTTCCACACAGGCATAGGGAAGAGCAGACCTTGGATACAGACAACAAAACTGACCTCACATAGAGGTTTATAAAACCATGAGAGGGATAAATAAGGTAAATAGTCAGAGTCTTGTCTCCAGGGGAAAATTTAAAAGGCATAGGGTTATAGTGAAAAGTTTAAAAAGGGGATTGAAAGGGCAACTTTTTCTAGACGAGGTGATGGTAAGTATGTGGTACGAGCTGACAGAGGAAGTGGTAAAGGCAGGTACAATTACATTTAAAAAGACATTTGGATAGGTACAGGGATAGGAAAGATTTAGAGACACATGGGCAGATGGGACTAGCTTAGTTAAGCAACTTGGTCAGGATGGATGTGCTGGCCTGAAAAGCCCCTCTCTCTCGCTGTACTGCTCTATGAATTTGTGCTGTAAGGAGGAGAAGACGGCAGCGCGCGTGGCCTCTCCAGTGATGAATATCTGTTATCTGTCAAGTAGGGGGCCGTGCACAATCCTGATTTGATGAAGACAGACAGGAGAGTGCGAAGGAACATCTGGAAAACTTCTGAAAAGCCCGCTTCGCTGCCGCTGCTACTGTGTGGTAACCGGAATCTCTGGAGCAGAAGGCCCCAAAATCCTTGGCTTTGCATGTTTCAGCGGCCGGGGTGAGGTCGAAGGCGCTCAGCAGAGGATGGCACTCCGGAGGCTGTATTGGAGGAGCAGGTCGGAAGCTCGAAGTTTTCGGACGGACGGACTCAGTGTCCGCTGTGGTCGGCTGCTTCCAAGGTATCGGCAAGTTGATGGTGCCTGGAGGTTTATGGCAGGGAGTTTCTCCCTTTTGCCGCCTGCTATCAGGGACTCGGGAGTTGATCAACTCGGGACTTTGAGACTTTTTTTTTTACTGTACCCATGGTTTGTTCTTCATCAAATTATGGTATTGCTTTGCACTGCTGTAACTATATGTTATAATTATGTGGTTCTGTCAGTGTTAGTCTTTGGTTTGCCCTGTTTTCTGTGATATCACTCTGGAGGAACATTGTATCATTTCTTAACGCATGTATGCATTTCTAAATGACAATAAAAGAGGACTGAGTGTTTTCGTAATCTAATAGAAGTCCTGGTATGGACCATTCTCGTGGAACCGCTGGGCAATTATGCTGCTAATGGAAATCATGGGTAGAGACAGTGACTTCGTAAAAAACCTATGTCTGGCAACCTCCTATTCAGTTTAAGAGTTCACATAAGAACATTCAGTAACTAAACATTCAGCATCTAAAACCCTTCACGAACACTGCTGGTGTCTCCTTGGGCACCTTCAGTGCCAAGGAAATTAGTACTGCAGCTGCACTCCCTGGCTCACTTCCACTGCTGTCTGAATAAAAGAGCAAAGCAGGCAATCTCAACAGCTCTGCTGAGGTCACCATCACCTGCTGAATCGTTGACCTAACAGCTCCCTAGTTGATTTTGCACACAGCTTCCCTGAGGGACGTTGAGGATGACGAGGAAGATAAAGATTAGTTTTATTTATCACATGCAAATTGAAACGTACAGTGAAATACATCACACACACACGCACGTACACACACACACACACACACACACACACACACACACACACACACACTCACTCACAAGATATTGGAGGAACCCAGCAGACCAGGGAGCATCCACAGAGAGAAATGAACAGTTGACATTTCAAGCAAAGACTCTTCACCAGTCCCGATGAATGGTCTCAGCCTGAAACGTCGATTGTTTATTCCTCACCATGGATGCTGCCTGACCTGCTGAGTTCCTCCAGCATTTTGTGTGTGCGTGTGTTACTCTGGCTCTCCAGCATCTGCAGGAACTCGTGTTAGTAAAATGCATCATAGCCTGTAATGTTCTGGGAGCGATCTGCAAGTGTCACCACACTTCTGGTGTCAACACAGCATGCCCACAACTTACTAAGCCTAACCTATACACTTTATTTTGGAATGTGGGAGGAAACCCACATGGTCATGGGGAGAAGGTACAAATTCCTTACAGACAGAGGTGGGATTTTAACCCTGGCACCCTGATAGCGTTAAGCTAATCACTACACTACCATACCATCCATAGAAGCAGACTTAAAAATTACAGGAAGCTGGTAATTTCCATTGCACAAACCAGCCTTGTACTCACAGGGAACAAAGCTGATGATCTTTACCGAGATCACAGAGGTGCAAGTAGATCTTTGGGTGACATTCAGACACTTTCTCAGAGAAGTCTGAGAAGAACCTTTGCTGCTAATGATCACATCATTAGGCCGATGAGTTCTATTGCCCTTGGCTCTGTGCTATGCTGTCACCAGCATTCATCCAACATTATGTCACCAAGAGATATGCCAAGAGCAATCTCATCCCTTCAAAGTCACTGTCTGTGTGAAGGTTGGATCAAAATGCATGCGATGACTGGGTGGGAATACAGGAAGGCAAGAGAATATTGGCTGGAGCAAGAGGTGCAAAACTCAATGACGCCATAAAAACTGTTTTGGAAGCTACAATAGAATGTGTAGACTCTAGACTTATTTACCAGACATGAAGCATGACCTTCGTTTATAGCGCATCTGGTTGACTGAGGCCCCTGTATCAATCAAATACATCACTTAGATCTGATTCTCAGCCCAGCAAAAATATACTATTTTTGTTTAGCACCATAATTGGGCAATTACCTTTGTAGTGATAAAATGACATAAATATATTAATTTCAAAACTCTGCAAAGGACCTAGCGTCTTTCCCACACCAATTATATCACTGAACTGTACGGGATTGAGACCACATTAGATTAAGAAGACCAGCTGTAATGAGTGGAGTTGAGTGTCACCACTATACCACTGTAACATGAACAAAATACAGTTATTGTTCTGTTGGTATGTTGGTGACTCAGAACATAACAGGAATATTCACTATCATAAGTTCACTGTATTTCATTCTTATTTTGGGTGTCACTAACATACTGACAAAACATGTACTAAATAGTATTGTTGCTGTGCTGGTGACTCATAACTTAACAAGAATGTAATACAGTTCTGAATTTGGAGAATTAAATTTCTAATGAAAAACAGAATATTCGTTCAGTCTTTGTTGTAGGTACCTTAATCTGTTTGATCTCATACTGGATCTTCTGGATGGGATTTCCGTAGATATCATTCCCAGAACTCACTTCTTTATTTGTAATGACTTTTGCTCTGATCACTGGAAAAGTTAAAAAAAAAGGAGGTAAATTAATTTCCAGCAGAAATATAGTTAAAACATCAAAAATGCACCAGGAAGAGCAACTTCCGATGTTAGAAGATTAAAGAACAGTTTTGCAGAAGATTCTACCCACATGAATAAGCAAAAGGCGAACGGCCGGAGGAACTCAGTGAGACAGACAGCACTTGTGGAGAGCAAAGGGTAGACAGATGAAGGGTCTTGACTGGATTCCCACAGCAATTTGTTCTTTGCTCCGGATTCCAGCATCTGTTTGCAAATGTATAAGCATTTGCTTTATAACATAACGAACTCTCTTGTGGCAATGCTTGATTTAAGGGGCAGGAGAATTGCACATTAGGATCTGTAATATACTTTCCCGCTGAATGTATTATTTATAACTTGACGCTGCTTTCAAGCCACAAGGTGTACTTGCAGATTAGAGACAGAGTGTATCATTTGCATTAATCATCACTTAACACTCTCTTCTCACTGCTGCCGTCAGGAAGAAGATAAAAGGATCTCGGAACTCACACCACCAGGTTGAGTAACAGTTATTAACCCTCAACCATCACGGTCTTGAACCAAAGGGGATAACTTCACTCAACTTCAGTTGCCCCATTACTGAAATGTCTCTTAAACCAATGTACTCACTTGCAAGGACTTTTCATCTCATGTTCTTGATATTTATGGTTATTTATTTATTATTGTTTCTTCTTTTTGTATTTGCACAGTTTGTTGTCTTCTGCACTCTGGTTGAACACTCTAGATGGGTCGTCTTTCATTGATTCTGTTATGATTATTATTATTCTATAGTTTTATTGAGTATACCCACAAGATAATGAGTGTATGTGGTGACATATATGTACTTTGAGAATAAAATTTACTTGAATTTCACATGTCTCTACTGAAAAGGGCAATAGGAAATGTAGATTTATGAATGAAAGCAAATAGACAAAAGACCCCCACACATTCAGCTCTGGTTAGGGCCAAGTGGGGGACTTTAACTTCACCGGGCTTTGGAGACGTGCACAACTTCATCCTTGATGATAATCAAGTGAATTAGTGTAGCCGGGAGCCTGACCTGACAAGATTGAGGTCAAGGGTTAAAGGGGGGGAATTGGGGCCAGCTTGATTACCCTAGGCCTAAATCTGGAGACTAACGAATACACTTCAAGCACAATTAAATCAGTGGATTTTTTCCAGTTAGAAATCAGACTAATCCCTTCTCCTCCCCCTATCAGATAATTATGATCACTGAGAATCTTTTGGAAGATATTTGCCTTGTAATTCACCACAAATGAATTACTCAATTTGCGCAATTCTTTAGCAATTCAGTAGCAATGAAGGAATGAATTTCTTGTCAATTATGTTCCAAGATAATACCAATTAAATATAGATTCCTGAGGAAATTTTCCTTTCAGATAGAGGCCACTTAGTTTCTAAAAAATCTTCCCGAAATCCCCTAGAATTTCCTGTTGTTGGGTATTTCCTGATTTCCTGTTGTGTTTCTTTTGAAATAGCACCATTTGCAAGTAAAATATATGTCTATAGATGATAGTAATATACTTTTTCTATCTTTGTGCTGAATAGTTGAATACAAAAGAACTTGCTTGTGAGAATAAGCCAGTTTACATCAATGAGGGAATTAGTCCATTTGATACCCTAATGAGTAGAATTAGAAATTAATTATTTTGCTGGCATTGGAGAAGGTCCAGAGAAGGTTAATGAGAATGATTCCATGAATGACAGGGTTAACTTATCAGGAATGTTTGATGGCTCCGGGCCTGTACTCACTGAAGTTTAGAAGAATGGGGGAGGGGGAGATTCTCATTGAAACCTTTTGAGTATTGAAAGGCCTAAATAGAGTGGATATGGAGAGGATGTTTCTCATTGTGGGTGAGTTGAGGACCAGAGGGCACAACTTCAGAATAGAGGGACATCCATTTAGAACACGGATGAGAACAGATTTCTCTAGCAACACACAAAAAACGCTGGAGGAAATCAGTTCAGACAGCATCTGTGGAAATGAATAAACAGTCAATGTTTTGGGCTGCGACCCTTCTTCAGAACTGGAAAGGAAGAGAGAAGACGCCAGAAATTAGGTGGGGGGAAGGGAAGGGGGATAACTAGAAGGTGATAGGTGAAGCCAGGTGGGTAGGAAAGGTAAAGGGCTGGAGATGGAAGAATCTGACAGGACAGGAGAATGGACCATAGGAAAGTGAAGGAGGAGGGACCTGGAGGAGGTTATAGGTAGGTGACAAGAGGTAAGGGACCAGAGTGGGGAAAAGAGGAAGAGGGGAGGGGGAGTTTCTTTAGCCAGAGGATGGTGAATCTGTGAAATTCACTGCCATAAACAGCAGTGGGGGCCAAGTCATGAACGTATTTAAAGAGGAGGTTGACTGGCTCTTGATCAGTAAAGGCATCAAAAGCTCATGGAGAGAAGGCAAGAGAATGGGGTTGGGAGGGATAATAATCAGCCATAATGAAATGGCAGGGTAGACTTGATGGGCTGAATGGCCTCATTCTGCTCCTACGACCTATGATCTTATTCTCTGTTGAAAAAATGCAGATTGAAACACATGGCCTTCAAGATTCAAATGGAATTAATGGGATAGCTTTTACTACACAATGAGTCTGCTCTATGGGTGCAGTCCTTCATTGATTCTATTACAGTTATTGGATTTATTGAGTGTGCCTGCAAGAAAATGAATCTCAAGATTTTATACGGTGACATATACTGTATATACCTTGACGATAAATTTACTTTGAACTCTCTCTCATTGCAAAGTTCAATAACATCTGCACTCTTGAGACTCAACAAGAGGCTTAACAGAACTCTTGCTATCAAAGTGCAACTATTTTAAGTGCAAAAACAATGCCAAATTTTTACAGATCAAAATAGCAGGGTGCCTAAGATATGAAATGTTCCACTTTGAGCTTAACATAAAATGGACTGGTTATGATCATCAGCTACCTGGTAGAAAATGGATCTTGCTTACACTTGGTGATGGCAGTAGTTCTTTTGACTTGGTAGAAAAATTTTAAATTAATTATATTTAATTTTTAGTATTTTAAATTATTAAAACCAATAATAAACTTTACAATGAAACATTAGTGTATACCCACAAGGCTTGTGTTTCTAAAATTATTATTCCCTGAGAAATATTCGTGCAAAGGGATTTTAAAGCAGTTTATAAAGTATCCTTGGCATCCGGACAGACCAAACCATTTTGAGTGGGCTGACAGGATCGAGTGGTGAAGCTTCAGTTTGTGGAGTCATTTTTTTTTTTGCAGATTCATACATTTCTGGACTCTGTACTTTTAAATCATTGGCATTAATGCTTGATGTTGTCCATGAGAAACATTTTGGTGTTGGCACATTTGCATCTCATTTTGGTTAACGCTGCTAACCCTATTAATACAGCTTTCAGGGAGACACTCAGTATCCGTTCAGCACAGCGGAAGCATGTTGTGTTGTTCATGGAAAAGACGTGACAAAAAAAGTGCTGTAGTCACACACACACACACACACACACACACACAATGCTGGAGGCTGTGGGGCTGTTTTGGGCTTCATGTCTGAGGACCTACTTTCATTCTAAATACTATTTGCTTCCTTTTATTGTTTGCACAGTTTGTTTTTTCTCTCTCTCTCTCTCTCTCCCCCCCTCCCTCCCTCCCTCCCTCCCTCCCCACATCCGGTGTTTATTGCATTTTTCTAAAAATAGGTTCTTCGGAGTTTCTTGTTTTATGGCTGCCTGTAAGGAGACGAATCTCAAGATTGTATAATGTATACATCCTTCAATGATAAACATGCTTTGAATTTTGAGAATGGAGTTGACAGGGATAGTAAGTCAGCCATAATGGAATGCTGCAGCAGACTCAATGGGCTGAATAGCCCTAGTTCTACTTTAACAAACTTTATGCCTAATAAAAATATTTACATTCAATGCCTTCTCATCCTGTACATTCATGGTCAATGCTTTCCATACTGTTCTATTGCATTTATACACATCAATAGCACCACTGACACTCATCTAGCCTTCTGGGGTGGTATACTACAACAATAATAATTGAGGGGCTTCCTACCCCCCCCCGCCCCACCTGGCCCCTCACTCTCCAGTAGGAGAGCAACCCCATACCCTGGTCCTTCGCCACCGAACTCTTGCGGCGGTTTCACCAAACTTCAGTGCTTCCCTCGACACGTACTGCTGCGGCCTGGAACTTGCCAGTTGGCAGAATTCCTCCACGGATATCTTGATGTGCTGGCAACCTTCAGGCAGACCAAAAAGACCTCTTTCACCGAGCTGATGATCTGCCAGCAGCACTTGATGTTTGTCTCCTTGTGAGCCCCTGGGAACAGCCCCTAAACCAGAAAGACCCCTGCCATACAGCTGCTCGGGGTGAAGTGCAATACAGACCTTTTCATCTTTCTCCACACCCTCTTGGCAAGCCCACAGTCTGCAAAGTGCTGTGCTACTGTCTCTTTCCCACTACAGTCATCCCACAGGCAGTGGGTTGTGGGAGTGATGCTCGGGGCACGCAGGGAGGATCAGACTGGGAGGGCCTCTCTCCCTGAATGGCCCAATTCTGCTCCTGTGTGTTATGGTCCATGTTCCGCACGGCACCAGAAGGCTTTCACGCAACAACTGAGTTAAGGGATCTTCACAACACCTTTTACTTGGTGCAGTGTGGCATCCTGATAAATAAGACTTCACTAACTAGAGAATGGCTTTACTGATCAACAGTGAAGCATTCTCCGTGAAGCACAGCTAGTGAAAGAAATCTAATCTTCTCTTTGAGGTATTCTCTCCTTTAATCATATCTGAATAAGCCAAGCCCATTTTTAAGTGTACATGTCCAAAGTTAATTGTAGTAGAGTTCAGTTGCTAATCAATCACTGCTTTCCATAAGGGATTGGATAGGCATTTGAGTGTTAATAATTCGTAGAGTTATGGTCAAAAGTGGAGGAGTGGGACTGACACAATTACTCCAAATCTTGTAAGGACTCAATGTACCAACTGTCTGCATCTGTGCTCAAAGACACAAAACTCATGTCCAATTAAAAAAAGTATCAAAGCAACCCAAAATGGGCGCCAATAGAATCAGAGGTAATCAAGAGCACAGTCTGACACATTTGGCTTGGAAAACCACAAGAGTCAATGAAAACAGTGTCATGAATGAAGCATTGTGAATGTTAAAACCTCATTGTTTATCAAACCTCATTCCTGCCTAAAATCCATTGTAAGCCAGAATGAGGCAGCCAGATGTACTAGGGTAGATTTACACAGCTGCTGGGTGGATGACTTTCTCTCCAAAGATGGTCACCTCGTGGTGGTGGAAAGGCTTTTGAGTTCCTGAGATCCCAAGAGCAATGCCACCTGCCGCTTAGCTCCTGGTCGGGCCACACATGGCAGGAAGGTCAAGGAGGAGGTTCTGGGCAAAGAGAGATCCAGCAGTAGATTGGTGGAAGATGATGACATCACAGTGGCAGTAAAGCTGGAGGAAGGCTGCAGCAATGAAGGGTTCCAAGTCGTCTTGAGTCCCATGCCACTGGACCCTGATCCGATCTATCAAGGTGGCTACCATGCATCTGCCTCCATTACACAAAGTCACGCACAAGCATCCACACATAAGAGAATTCACCCTTCCATTCCGGTTATGTGGATCCCGGATCTGCCTCTACAGACCCCCCACCGAGAATCCACCAATAAACAACCCTTTAGGAGAGCATCTTACTCCACTCGAGTGATCAGACTACCACCAGCATGAGGAGCAACTAGTCAAGTGGGAAAGTTAAATCTAAGTGATTAATTCCCAAGTTTTGCTCACTCACTGGGCTGGAAGAAGTGTGGAAACCTGCCAGATTCGTGGTCAACATTTATTATACATGCAGCAACAGCAATCACCTTGCAGATTTACCCAAGCTCTAGTGGCAATAAAGTAAAATCTACATCTCTATCTCTTCCCTCAAACCAAATAAGTCGTTCCAGCCAGCTGCCTGTGATCTCAAGAGGGAAACAAAGAATCTTCCCAAAAGAGGATGTCATTCCTGAATCTTAGCTCAACACTTAGTACTGGCTGCATGAGGATATATTCCCAACTGATCTGGCAGAACACCCCTACAATTAATAACTGTAGGCTTATAGCAGCAAGCTAATCTTTGGAATACTAAATATTAAATGCATAATCAGCCTTTTGATTTTATTTTTGCAAAAGGAATGTGACGGGTTTAGAAGCAAACCTGAAACCTCCAACAGTAATTAGCAAATTAAGAAAGATTCAAAATCTGATCCAAGTAAGACTCAATACTTACACCACCAGGTTCAAGAACAGTAACGAGCCCACAACCATCAGGCTCCTGAACGAAAGGGGTTAACTACATTCACTTGCCCATCCATTGAGATGTTCCCACAACCAATAATCTCACTTTAAAGACTCTGCCTCATTATCTGATATTCTCATTACTTATTGCTACTTATTTACATTTACGTTTGCAAAGTCTGTTATCTTCTGCACTCTGGTTGATCTTTCATTGATCCTGTTAGTGTTACAATTTTATAGATTTGCTGAGTATGCCCACAGGAAAATGAATCTCAGGGTTGTACACGGTGACAAATGTACTTTGATAATAAAATTTTAATTTGAACTTTGAGATCTGATGACCTGACAGATGCTTGAAGATATGATGTTGAAATCAAGCAAGAGGATGCCCTTGTCAGACGCTAACACAGACAAAGCTCAAAGTAAACTTTATTTTCAAAGTACATACATGTCACCATATACAACCCTGAGATTCATTTTCTTGTGGGCATACTTAACAAATCCATAGAATAAATACAGCAGAATCAATGAAAGGCCGCACCAACTTGGACGCTCAACCAATGTGCAAAAGACAAAAAACTGGGCAAATACAAAACAATAAAAAATAAATAAGCAATGAATATCGAGAAAATGTGATGAAGAGTCCTTGAAAGTGAGTTCAGAGGTTGTGGGGACATTTCAATGATGGGACAAGTGAAGTTGAATGAAATGATCTCCTTTGGATCAAGAGCCTGATGGTTGGGGTTAATAACTGTTCCTGAACCTGGTGGTGAGAGTCCTGAGGCTCTTGTACCTTCCTCCTGTTAGCGGCAGTGAGAAGAGAGCATGCCCAGGGCGGCGAGGCCCCCTGATGCTGGATGCTGCTTTTCTGCAACAGTGTTTCACATAGATAAGCTCAATTGTGGGGAGGCATTACCCGCGATGGACTGGGCCACATTCACTACTTTTCGGTATGATTTTCCCTTCAAGGGCACTGGTGTTTCTATACGAGGCTGTGGTGCAGCCAGTCAATATACTCTCCACTACACACCTAGAGAAGTTCGTCAAAGTTTTAGATGTTATGCCGAATCTTCTGTAGCAGATAACCAAACTCAGTGCAAATTCCATATTAAAATATGTATATTAGTAATGATATATAATCATTCTTCTCCAGGAATTTTAAATTTAGGGCAACATCTTTGACTTTAAAATGCATGTAGCTTTTACTCTAGAGACTTTAGAATAGTAACAAAAAGATTAAACCCATGTTCTGAAACTATTGACTCTGTTCAAAGTGTAGATGTTTCATTGTTTCAAGTAGTTTACTAAAATATGAAAATAAAACTAAATTGTTGAAATCACCAAACCTAAATATTAAATCAAACGCATTGTGCAAAGTTTACAAAAGAGATGCTGGAAATCCAGAGCAACACACAAAATTCTGGAGGAACTCAGCAGGTCAGGCAGCGTCTCTAAGAGAGGAACAAACAGTCAATATTTCAGGTTGAGACCCTTATCAGGACTGGAAAGGAAGGGGGAAAAGAAGCAAGAACAGGGAAGAAGCTCCTCCACCTTTGTATTCTGGCATTATCCCTTTTAAATCCACTCTAAGAAGATAATTTAGCTTGTATACACTTTTTCCACGACTTATTATTATGGGACCTTGGGATTAATGATGGGATCACTGAAGATATTGAACTGGAACTGCTGCCAACTCTTTCACATGCGGCAATGTTCCTTTATTTTAAAACCAATATTATCATTTAAATTCAAGAGTAATGAATTGCAGAATTTTAAGTGCAACTTCCCATTGTTTCCAACAATAATATATTTTCTTGACCTATTGCATTAATAAAAGTTATGTATAATGGAATGAACTGTGTGATCACTATTTTCCAAAATGTGTACTTTGGTCAACGTTCTTCACATAGTAACCAGGATGTGGGGGAAAATAATATTTTTTTTCAAATTGTTCACCCCCTCGACCCCAGCCCATCCCTTCAGAGACCAAGTATGACTCATTACTTCAGAATAACAGTAGATGACACTGCGTTTCTGGGCATGGCTCCAGGTGGCGGGAACAACTTCTTGCTGCTAATTTATTGCGCAGATGCCCAAGGGGCTTCCCTCAACCTTGCTGTAAGGCAGGACGTGAAATTTCCATTGTACACTTTGGGAAAGATCCAGAAACCTGGTGATTTTGCAAACTTTTTATGTCTGATATCTTGTAATGAGCAAAAATCCAGACTCCCACATTTCTCATCAACTCCATCACGGATGATCCCAAAGCCGGCTCTGAGAGGAGAAGGACGGAGCATGGGGCTAGCAATCCTGTCTTGTAAAAACCCAGCAGAAGCTCCAAAGACCTTATCCTTAGGAGAGGGAGGATCCTTGCCTGGAAGGTATATGAAGTCATATGGTGAAAGCAGAAGCCACAGGGCTGATCAACCTTTAGCCCAGAACAGAGGACTCTGGCGAGCGGCTATCAGCAGCCTATGCCCAGTAGGAGTGACGGACTTACAAAGAAGACTGCCACTTCTCATCATAAAGCAGGAGGTACCAACTGGAAGAGTGAAATTGTATTTCAATTTTGTCACCATTTATTTTATTTAAAACTCTTTCAGCTTAAGTATTAAGAGCTGCAAGGTGTAACAGTTGCTACCAGTTTCCTGATGGCAGAGACTGAAAGTTTGTTTTAAAAAGGTGTATCAATCAAGAAGTGAATCAGACCAGGAGATCAGAAACAGGTTTCCCCTAATTACCACTGCATCAGACTCCTCAGGCTGATTCGAGCTCAGCTGGATCTGGCTAACAGTACCCGGTATGGGCCCCTATCCAGGGTTACGGATCCCATTGCCTTGTGGGTATCTTTGGAAGAAGAGAAGGCTAAGGAGAAAACCCTACACAAATCCGGAGTGGAGCCCCTAAGGTGGTTGGATGACGTATCACGTCACCTCCTGGCAGCTCCCGCAGCCAAGCTGATGCCAAATGTACTGCTTTTCACAATCCTTTGGACCACATCCGCGAGGCCGAGAGAGGGATCTTGATGTCTGGGCAGCCCAGGATCTCCATATTCTTCACCCAGATCTGCGCCCCGGATGGGCGCATCCATTGTCTAGTTAGACAGACAGAGCCACGATGATGAGACTCCTCAGCATATCTAGGGATCGTCAATATATGATGCCCTATCAGCAGAGGTTCCAAACAGAAACAACACCCACAGCTTATTTCCGAATGGAATCACAGCAGAGTTTCAAAAACTGTAGCACAAAGAACCTTGACGGTCTGTTCTGAATTGCAGTGCGATGGCCTCATATTAAAACACCAGCACCCAGGAACAGAAAAGTCAACTAAAAGTGGTAACTACAGCCCGGTCCATCACAAGCAAAGCCCTCCCCATCACTGACCACATTTACAAGGAGCGCTGCCACAAAAAAAAAAGTAACATCCATCAACAAGAACCCCCAGTATTCAGGCCGTGCTCCCTTCATGCTACCACCTCCAAGCAGGAGGTCCATGAGCCTTTGGTCCCTCACCACCAGGTTCAGGAACAGTTATCATCCTACAACCATCATGAACTGGTGTGGATAACTTCACTCATCTCAACACTGAACTGATCCCACAACCTAAAGACTTACTTTTATGGACTCATTAACTTATGTTCTCGGTATTATTTATTTAATTATTAATTGCACAATTTGTTTTCTTTTGCACATTGGTTGTTTGTCAGTCTTTGTTTGTGTATAGCTGTTGTAAATTCACTGTATTTATTTTCCTGTAAGAAAATCTATCTTCAGATAGTATATGGAGACATACACACTTTGATGATAAAATTACTTTGACATCACTGAAGTGCAAGTGGAGTGTCCGATGAGATGGTGTAGAGGGAGCTTCACTCTGTGCACCATACATGTCCTATGCTGAGACTCTTCATCTTATTCTGGCTTCCGCCCCCTTCCTTTCCGGTCCTGATGAAGGGTCTCAGCCCTAAATGTCAACTGTTTATTCCTCTCCACAGATGCTGCCTGGCCTGCTGAGTTCTTTCAGCATTCTGTGTGTGATGGCTTATAAATGCTACCTTTACAATTGATGCTTGTGTCCCACAAATGATTTTTTGATAAAAAAATGTATTAAATGACAATTCAAGAGGAATACTGAACAAAGACTTTGCATTATTGAGTTGGAACAATCCCAGCATTCCTTTAGAAGTTATCAAGTGAACATTACAAAAAACTGATTAAAATTGCCTCAAGTATTTCCTGAGGTAAACACCCATATTTTGGAAATTATTTCCCATTTTAGCTTTGTTTTCACCTCCCACCCCAAAGCAAGATTCTCCCATGGGGAATGGGCATCACCCAACTTCATTGCTTCCTCCTTTGGCCAGATAACAGTCAATCTGATCCATTTGATTGTGATGCTTGATGGAACAGTAGCATGTCCCCGTTTGTTCTACCATAGAAGAGAAGGAGTTGACAATTTAATTGGCGACTGCAGAAACTGGGGGATCTTGGTGTAATACAGGCAGAATAAAATAGGATCGTTGTGAACAAGTCCCTCATGGACAGTGAAGACTCAGTCCACCATGGGTTTATGGACCATTCAGAAATCTATCTCGTTATTCCAGTTTTGTGCTATTTTTGTAACTTGTTGTAATTTTGCATTTTTGTAATTTATTTTAATTGTAGTAAATTTGTACAGTACTGCTGCCACAAAGCAACAAATTTCACCAGATACTCAAGTGATAATAAATCGGATTCTGCTTGTGTCTGTTTCTGTACTGCAAGACTCTGCAAATAATCCCCAAGCAGAGAGAATTGCAATGAATCCAAAACAAAAAAAAACTTTTCATCAAGACAACAAAAAGAATATTTGCTGCTTTATGTGACAAGTTTATTCTGACGGATCTTGTTCCTGAGTAAAGTTGCCATGGTGAGACAGCCCACCATTGTTCAACCTGTTTCTTAAGTGTCATCACCACTCTGGCATCATCTGACTTTTAAAACCTATAGAATAAATGCAGGTTAAGATGAAGGTTGAAGTAAAATTCAACCCTGGGCACTGACTTAAGTAGAATTTAGTGAGAAACTGGAATCCGCCGAACAGGGGCTCCCAACCTTCTATGTGCCATGGACCAATACCATTATGCAAGGGTTGGGAACCCCTTGCACCTGGAGTATTTTTAGCTGAGATCAAGTTGAGTGGAAGTTACCTTGTTCTTTTGGTTTAGCTATGCAAATATAATTACATAAAGCCATGCATACAATTTAGAAAGACAATGATCACCTATTATACTCGATACCTGTACCCAGCTTAAAGGCCAGAAGAGTTTATTTGCTAATGTTTACCTATTAAAAGTCTAATTTAGGGTGTCACAGTATCGGCATACATCTGGAAGGTAACCCAAATGATAAGAGATAATCCAAGCAGGGTACATAAATCGACAGCAATTTGCCCGCTAATATGATGAACTGAGACCAAGGCTTTGGGCCTACTCAGAGCTGCTCCAGAGATTTGAATCCAAGGACTCAGTTTGGTTTGGAATGCTGTTGTTGTTGCTGCTCGCTTCTCTTGTTTGCATGATTCATTTTGATTTTAAAAAAAAAACTTTCTCTGTGGGTACTGGGGTCTTATTACTAGACATCCCGCCCTGCAAAAACTCATTTCAGGGAGGTAGCACCATCAATTTGCGGGAGACTCCCAGAACTTCCAGGAGAGGTGGGATGTCTGCAATACAGTAGCTTCTTAGCAGCTAGCCAGCTAATTTAAATAACGTTAGCTATGCTAATAAACGAATGACACCTGTTAAACTCACCTCAACATGTCTTTTACAGTCCTAAACCACCATGGGCAATAGAAGAGTCACTGTTGCAAACAGTGCAGCGAGCAACACTGTCATTATTTTTGACCCCTGTTAGGCAGGGGTACACTTTAGGGTAGTCTGGGGTGATGTACGTTTTATATTTTCTTTTTTTGGAACACTCTGCCATGGCACTCGCTCTCGCGCTCTCTCTCTCTCGTGGTTGCTCTTGCGCTCTCTCTCTCGCTCTCGTACTCTCTCTCTTGAGGTCGCTCTCTCTCTCTCGTGGTTGCTCTCGTGCTCGCTCTCTCTAGCGCGCGCTCTCTCTCTCTCTCGCATTCTCTTTCTCTCGCTTGCCTGCTCTCAAAAAATTGATTTCTGGGATATTGTATATAACTTGCGGGCATCAGGGAGCCTCTATAAATATGCGGGAGACTCCTGGAACTTCCAGGAGAGGTGGGATGTCTGTATTACTCTTTGTTAAATTGGGTTCTTTCAGGTTTCTTGCTTTGTGACTGCCTGTTAAGCAAACAAATCAAGGTTGTATAATTTATACATTCTTTGATAATAAATGCACTTTGAATTCAAGATCTACTGTGCTGCATAGGAAAATTAGCAAGCTGTTATGTTTTTGAACTATTTTTATAACTACATCAATTCAAAGTGGAGGAGAAAGTTTAACTTCCGTTAAGGTTTTTGAAATACAGCTTTAATTTTATTCTTGTCTCAACTAAAGAATCCTTCCTTTTCTGAAGTGGTTGGGCATGTTGTTAACTCTTAGATTTATGCCAGCTTTGCTTTTTGAAGGAATTCTTCCAGCTAAATTTCCATCATGCCTCAGTACCAAACAACCTTTGGGGTCTGAGTCTGCTGCCCTTATTTAGTCTGAGCAACACCTGGCTCCAGATCTGCGGTGACGTGGTCGATAGTGACTTCCCTTGGAAATGGCCCATCAAGAAAGGCGAAAGCAGAGTATAAAATACAGAAAAGGGTAAAACTAGATGGGCCACCAAATACAAACACAGGAAATTTGCTCCCAGCCTAGTCACCCTCATGAAGACCTCCTTGCCAACATCTGGAGGTTCAACCCCATGAACTAATCTGACACTTACTCACAGATGACATGCACACTTCTACAACACAATCCCTGGGTAAATCCCACTGGCAGAACAGTCCCACCATAGGTAGAGGTGTAGTGATGTACATGCTGATGATAATAGTCCTTGGACCTCAACTTGATTCTAGAATCAGTGTAGTCTCATGGCAAGAGGGGACAGAAAACCTTCTTCTGACTGGCTCTGTCCTCCCTCAGCTGAAGAATTGAAGCAACACTTGAATTAGCACTGGAAGTAGCAGACAAAATAAAGTCTAGATGGAGCACCTCAACATTTAATCCCCAAAACTGCCAAATAACATTCCTGGCCAGGCAATAACCATTTCCAACAAGAGACTCCTGCTGTCACCGTTGTTGAGTCTGCCGCCATCAACATCATAGTGGTCATTATTGACCAGAAACTCAACTGGACCAGCCCTGCAAATGCTGTGACTGCAAAAAACAAGTCAGAGGATGTAGACAGCTTTGTTCCTGATACTTTAAAGGTTTTCCATCAACTTCAACACACACATCAACTCCAAACCAACTTCATCCAGGACAAGCAGTCAACGTCACTTATTGAGATACAGCACGGAATAGGCCCTTCTGCCCTTCGAGCCACACTATCCAGAAAATCCTGATTTAACCCTAGCCCAATGATGGTACAATTTACAATGACCAATTAACCTACTAACTAGTAAGCCTTTGGACTGTGGGAGGAAACCAAAGCACCCAGAGGAAACCCACACAGTCACAGGGAGAACATACAAACTCCTTACAGACAGCAGCAGGAATTGATTGGCACTCCCATCAATCAATCCCTTATCCAAGAATATTTTTGACACCTCCATTACCACCCTGGCAGTATATCCCAGGCACCCACTACTTTAAAAGTCTGCACCCCCCTACCTCCCCACGACCACCTTAAGTGAATGTTCCCTAGTATGACCTACCTTGAAAGAAAGATACCAGCTGTCTACTCTTATGTATACCTCTCAATCTTATAAACTTCAATCAGATCTCCTCCCAGATTCCATCATTCCAGAGAAATCAACCCAGGTTTACCCAACTTCCTATGGGCACCTTCCCTCTAATCCAAGTAGCATTCTGGTAAACCTCTTCAAAGCCTCCATTTTCTTCCAATGATGGGGCGACAACAATAGGATGCAGTACTCCAGGTGTGAACCAATCAGTTTTACAAAGCTGCAACACAGATTCCCAAATCTCGAACTCAGTGGTGTGGCTAATAAAGCCAAATATACCATACACCTAAAAACAATTTTAGGTAGAGGTGTGGTGATATACGTGCTTGTGATATTAGTCCTTGGACCTCAGCTTGATTCTGCTGTGAACTGTGGCTGACCATTTACATTTGAACTGCAGGGATTCAGAAAGTCAGCTCACCACCTTCAGAGACATAGTTAGCAATGTATAATGAATAATAAACAAGAAATTCTACAGATGCTGGAAATCCAGAGCAACACACATAAAATGCTGGAGGAACTCAGCAGGCCAGACAGAATCTATGAAGGGGAATAAACAGTCATTGTTTTGGACTGAGATCCTTCATCAGGACTGGAAAGTTCTGGACTCTGTCGCCTTCCTTTCCAGTCCTGATGAAGGGTCTCAACCTGAAATATTGACTGTTTGTTCATCTTAGTCTCTATAATGCCAGGTGGTTTTTGTAAATAACTTTCTCTAAACTAGGCTCTACTCTTTTCCATGGATGCTGCCTGGCCTGCTGAGTTCCTCCAGCATTTTGTGCGCGCTGCTTGGATTGCCAGCATCTGCAAATTTTCTCTTGTTTCTCAAAAAGGTTGGTTGCTCTGAAGAAAAACTTCAATTTACAAATCTCACCCCCATCCCAGAAAAGAATGAATGTTACCCAAAAGCAGTTTTAATAGATTGCAGTCTGATCTCCAAGATGAATAGCAAATAATAAAATATTTTCTTCTCCCTCTGGAGACCTTTGGTCAATAAATATTTACCAAACTATCAGTAGGTCAGGCAGCATCTATGGAACTGAATAAACAGTCAATGTTTCAGGCCAAGTCCCTTCTTCATGGAGAATGAATGCTGGCTCAGCCAGTGAAGGTCACATCGCCCAAGCTAATCCCACCCCTCCAAAAAGGAGGTCCTGATAAGAGTTACTAATGACACCCTATGCTGCTGTGACAAGCATGATCTGTTCTTCATTCTTCTGAGCCAACTGCAGCCTCTGATGTGATGGAGTGCACTAATCTCCGTAAATCTCTCTCCTGTCATCTAGTATACACCTGGTCCAATTCTTGTCCGTAGGTTGTAGCCAGTCAGTGGTAACTTTTTTTTTTGAAACCATTATTCCCTTCATTAAATCTGGTTCAACCCCCAACCCTCTCCGTACCAATCCTGTGATCCACTCCTCTTTCTGCCTTGTTTAAAAGTTAATTTTATTATTAAAGTAGATACACCTCACCATATACAACCCTGAAATTCATTTTCCTGTGGGGATACTCAGCAAATCTACAGAACAGTAACTAGAACAGGATCAATGAAAGATCAACTGGAGTGCAGAAGACAACAAACTGTGCAAATGCAAATAAGTAGTAAGAACATGAGATAATGAGGTAACAAGTCCTGGAAGTGAGGTCTTTCACTGTGGGTAACACCTCAATGATGGGGGCAAGTGAGTGTTGTGGCTCCATGCAATAGCATTGCTGAAACTTTGGTCTCCTTATTACCCCAAAATTCTTGTCAAACACCCAGTACTGGCCAGGCAGAGATCTCTAACAAATACAGGATAGCAAAAGTCCTCATCTTCAGTCCCAGAGACCAACTTCGTCTCATGTCTACTCACAACTATTCCTCTTTCTGAGAAATAGTCAAAACTGAAGCAACCTGTTCAGACCTTTCAGTAATGTTGAGTAACACTGAACTGTGTGTGACCAAGTTGGATTTCAGTCCTTGTGCTGTCAACGTCCACCTCAATAATAACACAAATTTCTCTCTTGTTGCTACAACCCCAACATATTCCATTAATACACTGTATTGTTTATGTTAATATACTGAAAGCAGACAGAATATGACAAGGAGTAACTTTGGAGTTTAACTAGAACTCTGTTATCCTGTCACAAGTCATGCCAAATACTGTTCACCTACAATCCCCATGGTTATTGATCCATTTTATCAATGTTTTGATTTTAAAATTATTATATTTCAGGTCAGATCCCTCAACAGTCATCTGGAGCTCCTCCACCCAGTTTTTGTTTAATTAAAAAAAAAATGGGTAGCTTGCTTTCCTCTGCAAGTCCTTTTAACCAAACACTTTTACTTCAAGTTCATCTTATTCACTTGTTCATTTACTGGCACTTAATTAATTAGTTAAATTGAGCCTTTGTTTTAATTACCAAATGTGAATGCACAGTTTATAAACTTCCATTCAGATATGTTGCTGGATTGTCCAACCCAGTAACATAATCCTAATGTTACCATTCCCCCTACCATGTTCACTATTCACATCGAGTGTTATGAGCCAATTTTCTGAAAAAGCAAGCACAATGACGAAACTGAATACTGCTGTGTACTGAAAGATGTTCTCTGACTAGCCTCTAAAGCAGAGTATCATATTAATCACCCACTTACTCAGATATGGAATTCAATCACTCACCCAAGCGAGAAACATCAAGTGCGATCATTAAGTGTTGTCCATGTTCAAAATGTATAGTGCGCACAGTGGAGGCAACGTTGAGATATAATCACCTGATGCAGTCTTTAAAAAGGCATTGACCTACCCAGAGGTAACACTGAACAAGACTATTTCCTAAACAGTGGCTGAATTACTTGAGAGAAGTACCTTGCACAGGGTTTGATGCATTAGTCCAGCTTGGATTGTTAAAACGAGAACTTCTGCTGATGCTGGAAATCTAAAGCAACACAAACAAAATGCTGGAGGAACTCAGCAGGTCAGGCAGCATCCATGGAAAAGAATTTACTTAGAGATACAGTGTGGAACAGGCCCTACTGGCCTAATGGGCTGAGCTATCTAACCCTAGCCTAACCACAGGGCAATTTACAATGACCAATTAACCTACCAACCAGTACGTCTTTGGACGTGGGAGGAAACCGGAGCACCCGGAGGAAACCCACATGGTCATGGGGTGAAGTACAAACTCTTTACAGGCAGCGAGGAAATTGAACTCCGATATCCTAAGATAATGATGTTGCACTATCTGTGGTGCCCCACAGTATTTTAATAGATTTCTATATTGCCCAGTTTTGATGTACATCTGATATTTTCTACATTACAATAAGAGAGCATGGATATTTTATTTAGGCAAGGTTTTGCAGAACCTGTCTAGTCTCAAGAAGTGGCCTGCACAGTAAACTGTGTCAAACAGAGAGACAGCCTCACTCATCTTCTGCCACCTTGAGTTGGGCAGGAGTCAGAAAGCTGAATGGACCTCAGGTGTGAGGTCTGAAGACTCCTCCCTCACTCCCAACCCAGCCCACACCAAGACCCTGTATGTCCTTGAAGGTCAGACTGGGTTGGAGCTTTATCACCTGCCAAAGTTGGAAGAGGTTCCCGCAGTTCTTAAATTTTGGATATTCATAGGTAATTAAAACTGAAACATTTACAGTTTTTAATTGAAAATATAAAGAACACACAATAGAAATAATTAAACCTTTTCAAAATATCTTAGTGTTCAAAGTAAGTGAGCATATACAATCCTAAGATTCATTTTCTTGCAGGCATACTTAATAAGTCCAATAAACATGACAGAATCAATGAAAGACCACACAAACAGGGTGGACAACCAGTGTGCAAAAGACAACAAACTGTGCAAATACAAAACGAAAATAACAATAAATAAACAATAAGTATCGAGAACATGAAGTCCTTGAAAATGAGTCTATAGGATTAGGAATATTTCAATGATGGGGCAAATGAAGTTATCCCCTCTGGTTCAAGAGCTAAAGATTGAGGGGTAATAACTGCTCCTGAACCTAATACTTCAAGTACTGAGGCTCCTGTATCTTCTTCCTGGTGGTAGCAGTGAGAAGAGAACATGACCTGGATGGTGGGGGTCCCTGAAGATGGATGCTGCTTTCCTATGACAATGCTTCATGTAGACGTGCTCAATGGTGGGGAGGGCATTACACACGATGGACTGGGCTATATCCACTAGGTTTTTTAGGACTTTCCATTCAAGGACATTGGTATTTCCATACCAGGCAGAAATGCAGCCAGTCAATATACTCTCTGCCACACATCTATAAAAGTATGTCAAAGTTTTAGATGTCATGCCAAATCTTCGCAAACCCCCAAGGAAGTAAAGATCTGCTGTGTTTTTTTCGTACTTGCACTTATGCGTCAGGCACAGGACAGATCCTCTGAAATAACACAGAGGAATTTAATTTTGTTGACCCTCTCCACTTCCGATCCCCCAATGAGCTCATGAACTTCTGATTTCCTCCTCCTGAAGTCAATAATCAGCTCCTTTGTCCTGCTGACATTGAGTGAGAGGTTGTTATTGTGGTACCACTCAGCCAGATTTTCAGTCTCCATCCTATACGCTGATTCTTCACCATCTTTGATTTGGCCTGCAACAGTCGTATCATCAGCAAGCTTAAGTATGGCATTGGAGCAGTGCTTAGGCAGACAGTCATAAAAGTAAATAGAGAAGAGCAGGGTTGAACACTCAGCTGTGTGTTGTACCTGTGCTGATGGAGATTGTAGAGGAGATGTTGTTGCTAATCTAAACTGACTGGGGTCTGCGAGTGAGGAAAATAGAGAATCCAATTGCATAAGGAGGTATTGAAGCCTAGGTTTTGAAGTTTGTTGATTAGTTTTCAGGAGACGATAGTACTGAATGCCGAGCTGTTGTCAATGAAGAGCATCCTGGTGTATGCATCTTCACTGTCCAGATGTTCCAGGGTTGAGTGAAGAGCCAATGAAATGGCATCCGCTGTTGAGCTGTTGTGATGGTAGGTGAACTGGAGCGGATCCAAATTGCTTCTCAGGCAGGGGATGAAATGTTCCATCACCAACCATTCAAAGCACTTCATCACAGTGGATGCAAATGCTACTGGATGATAGCCATTCAAGCAGGTTACCACGTTCTTCTTAGGCACTGCGAAGCTTGCTTGAAGCAAGTGGGTACCTCAGACCACTGAAGTGAAAGGTTAAAGATCTCAGTGAACGCTCCAGCCAGTTGATTAGCACAGGTCTTTAGTACTCTGCCAGGTACCCCATCTGGGCTGGATACTTTCCGTGGGTTCACCCTTGAAGGATGCTCTCATATTGGCCTCAGAGACAGCAATCATGGGGTCATCAGAGTATGTGGGATTTTGTGATGGTTCCTCCATGCTTTGATGGTCAATTCGAGCATAGAGGGTAATGAACTAATCTTGGAGTCCTGTTGTCACCTATGTCACTTGATTTCACTTTATCAGAGGTGATAGCATTCAAGCTTTGTCACAGCAGTTGAGTATCCTTCATTGATTAAAGTTTAGTCTGGAAAAGCCAAGTGCCGATGAATTTACTTTCTGGAGATCGTACCTGGCCCTCTTATAATTTTCTTTTTCACCAGACTTGAATGCCCCTTACCTGGCCCTCATGCAGACTGCGGACCTCACGGTTCATCCACAGCTTCTGGTTGGGGAAGACTCTGAATGATTTTGTGGGGACATGCACATATACAATCGTTTTTTTTATATATAAAGTTCAGGACAACCGTGGTTTATTCATTCAAGTCCACTCTTTGAATCCTTGAACACAGCCCAGTCCACCAACTCGAAGCATTCCTGCAGTGCTCCTTTGCTTCCCATGACTACCTCTTTGTTGTCCTAATATCTGGAGTCTTGCTCTTTAGCCTCTGCCTGTACGCAGGTCAGAGAAGGACAGCCAACTGATCAGATTTCTCAAAATGCGGTCTAGGCATGGAACAGTGGGCATTCCCAATCGTAGTAAGACAGTGGTCTAGTGTGTTGGAACCTCTGGTGCTATAGGTTATATACTGATTTCTTCAAACAAGCTGGACTGAAATGCGTTGCGTTGGGGTGGACTGTTTCTTGTTTGGTGATGGCATCATGCAATATCTCAAACGCTTGATTACAGTTGGATACTGGTGGTACATTATGACACACAGCACTCTTATATTGTATTTTCTTTAAAAGAATACTTCATGTCCACAAGCTTGGGATCTTCACTGAAATCAGAGTGCTGATGCAGAATATGAGTGGCGATTCCCCACCAAGTGACAGCTTGTATCACTTCTGGCTCTACATTTCATATCGCTGCTTCCACCAGGCTTGCCTTTCAACTGAATACGGACTTCCACATGAACTCTCATTGCTGCTTGAGGTCCCATGTCTGAGTGAGCGAGTGAGTGAGTGAATGATGGATTCATGATGTGATGCAACCTGTCATTGGACTTGAAGCAATTAGGAGTCCAAAGCTTCATTCTGCTCAACTGGCCGAATGCCAATCATTTCCTTTAGAATCGCCAGCCATAGCCAACAAGATTCCGCCCATTGTTACTTACGAGTCCCTGTACAGTTCAAAGATGAAAGTACATTATCAAGGTATGTATACTATATAGCCGACCGGTGGTGTAGTGGCAACTGTACTGGACTTTGCAGAGTGGTCCAGGGTTCGAATCTGGCTGGCTTGTTACACGCTTTCCATCTGTGCTGGGCTTTCTGTCAAGCCAGCAACTCCACCTCGTAAAAAAACAGACAAAAATGCTAAAGAAACGGCAAGGTTGCCAACCGATGTGCCACAGGGCGAAGAAGGGAACAGCAATGTACACTATATACATACCGAGATTCATGTCCTCACAGGCAGGAACCAAACAAAGAAACCCAATAGAACCCATTGATAGAAATAGTCAAACACCCAATGTGCAGGGAAAAAATACAAATAAAAAAAACAAAGTAAGCAAAGAACATTCAGAACTGAAGCTTACAAAAGTGAGTCCACAGCCTCAAAGACAGTCATCACTGCAGCCAATCCAGGAGCCCGTTAGTTGCGGCCACAGTCTCAGTTCAGCGCAGAAGCAAGTAAACCTCAAAGCAGTTGGCTGAACACTGGTCCATCCTTTGCCTCTGGTCCCGACACACTGACTTGGTGTTAAAATGACCAAAAAGTGGGTCATTCCTCGCCCCTGGAGCCGGGCACTGCCTCTTCGATATGCTCTTGGGCCTGGGACCCAGCGCATCGATTTGGCCGGCACCCAACCTTTCCAATTCGACCCAGTGCTTAATTTGATCAAACCTCGATCTCGGGCCTGGACTCCAGCACCTTGACTCCGCCTCACTTCAGTCCACTCCAGCAGCCAAACATTGTTTTGCTCCCCAACTCTCAGGCCCTGGCCACGCTGCCTTGATTCAGCCCGTACACGCCACAAAAGTCCTGCATCTTCGAGACTTCAGTTCACAAAGCTAAAAAGCCAGGACGTACTGACAGTTCAAAAGGGAAGTTACAGGCTATTGATTACAGTGACCGAGGAAAAAATATGATTGATAAAATAATTAGTAGTTGTTTTTGATGCCAGCAAGTCATTACTGCACTTCAGCAGCACCATATTAAACCTGAAACTAACCTTAAGGGGGCTCTATATTCTAAGGGTTTAGTTTTTGCTAGTCTAACTAAAACAGTGTTGGGGTGTTCAGCCTTTACTACACACTGAGAAGCGTCTGAATCTTGAGCAGTTTAGTGGTTTAATAATGAAAGTTATCCTTAGTTGCTGTTTATCATTTCGAAGAAGCTTATGAGAGGAAAAAGACCAAGTACTCTGAACTGGCAACTGAAGCTGCCCAGAAAGGCTGGAAGACCAAGATTTTCCCTGTAGAAGTGGGATGCAGGGGATTCATTGCTACATCTATGACCAGTCTATTGAGGAAGATGGGGGTGAGGGGTCACTCCCTCCAACAAGCAATCAAGTCCTTGTCAAATGCAGCAGAAGAAAGCAGCAATTGGATTTGGATTAAAAGGAAAGACAACAACTGGGCTGCAAGATGAAGACAGGAGGGTATGGAACTGAGGGGGGATGTATCTGGGACGCCAGGTAGCACCGTTGAGCCCTCTGGAGACGTTATGGGCTTATCAACGAAATGTCAAAGAAGGAGGGTGCCCACCTGATGACCCCGATGACGTACCTACCCTCCCTCCCTCCTTGTCACCACTCCAAGCCCACTGCCAACATCGAGAGTGCCAACTTACCATAGGGATTGAAACATCAAGTCCTAGTAGCTCTACTTAGGCAACAGTGGTCTGGTGATGTGTAGTTCCTGTGAGAATCGCTCTAAATAGACATCCAAATTCCTAGTGATCTCACTCAGAGATAAGAATCAAATTCCAGTGAAGCTTGATGATCCAGAAACAATTAGGCAATCTATATTACCACAGAGGCAGTATTTATTCTGGTTCCTGATACTATATATCAGCAAGAGTCTTCAGCCCAGCAAAGACTAAACTTAAGAGTTTAAATTTTTTTAAGAAGTTTGGTTAGCTTCATTTGTCACATGTACATTGAAACATACAGTGAAATGTCGTCATTTGTGTCAAATCAGTGAGGATGTTCTGGGCAGCCCCGCAAATGTCACCATGCTTCCTGTGCCAACACACCATGCCCATAGCTCACTAACCCAAACAAGTACATCTTTGGACTGTGGGAGGAAACCAGAACACCCGGAGGAAACCCACGTGGTCATGGGGGAGAATGTACCCCTTACACCAATGGGAACTGAACTACCATCGTTGATATTACTGGCACCGTAAGCGCTTTACCTTAACCGTCTGCTACACTACGGCGTCGGCCTACCGCGTTGCTGGCGATCAACTGAAGAGAATGTATCCCAATCTCTAATCAGAATCAGATTTATTATTACCTACTTGTATGAGGTGAAAGTTGTTGTTTATAACACAGTAGTGCAAAGACAGAAAAATTATAAATTAAAAAAAAAACTGACTAGTGGCAAAGAGGTAATAATTAGGTAGTATTCACAGACCATTCAGAAATCTAATGACGGGGAAGAAGAAGCCATTTCTGAATCACTGAGTGTGGGTCTTCATGCTTCATTATCTCCTTCCCAATGGTAATAATAACAAGAGGGCATGCAGTGGATTACGAGGGTTTTTAACGATGGATGCCACCTCCTTGAGGCATCAACCCCTGAAGCTGCCTTCGCTGGTGGGGAGGGTTGTGCCCATGGTGGACCTGACCTGGCTGAGTCCACAACCCTCTGTACCCCCTGGCATTCCTGTGCATTGGCACCTCCATACCAGGCTGCGAGGCATCCAGTCAGAATGCTCTCCACCGTACACGTATAGAAGTTTGCAAGGGCCTCTGGAAGCCGACTGAGTCTCCTCAAACTCCTAAAGAAGTAGAACCATTGGCATGCTTTCTTTGTGATTCCTAATTGTGCATCTCACTAATACAAATTACAGGTCAAAAGTCTAAAAATAACAGACCCAAGCACATCCTCTGGAGGATGTCACAATTGTACACTGAAGAAATTCCTTTGAAAGTGATTAATAAATTGCTTTTCTTCGGCCCCCCCCCCCCCCACAGGTCCTTTTAACTCAATTCAATTCTAACTATCATTTAACCATACATGAATATAGCCAAACGAGACAGCATTACTATGGGGTCAAGGTGCAAAGACGCATTATCAACAGTCACATACAATATCACAATCATGTAATAAGAGTCCCATCACAATCACGTAATAAGGGTCCCAACACACCCCCACCCCTCAATGCCGCAGTTTGATGCCCAGTCCATGCACATTCAAGTCAACAAACCTATATAGGATATCAGTAATGCACAGTACAACAATGCAGAATATGGATGCATTTAGTTTAGACCCCACAGCCCACCGACATCATGTGTTGACGGACCCCAAGGCCTGCTAGGCGACACCACAGCTTTGAGGCCTGGCCCATGTACCAATGCCCACTATAACTCACACCAAGTTCTGCTTTAGGGGATTTTTATTCACTGGAAGATAAGCCTTTGAAAGTAATTTGTTAAATAGTACCTTGTCTTAATTATCCAGTGTGAAAACTGACTTTAATTCCGTTAAAATTACAATAATTTTTCACTTGATGTTGCTTTAATTAGCTTTAGCCTTCAACTAAGCAAAGAATACCACAAAATCTACAGGCACAATTATATTAATTTTGTGCCTGAGTGATACAAACACCTTGTCCGAACCTAACTACATAATTCACCACAACGCTGTTAGTCTAAATCCTCAATTAAGTAAGCTGTGAGACTTAATTTAGTTTGCTACATTGCAAGTGGGTGGTATCTTAGCAGGTATTTAGCAATGGACACAGAGTCGAAACGACAGCAGTGACTTCCAATGACCATGCTACATAAAGGCATAATTAATGTCTTTTTTTCCAAAAATACATACCATAGGAAGTATCCTATCCAGATGCATTGTGGCTTGTTACAGCAGCTACTCTGCCTGAGACCGCAATGAACTGCGGAGAGAGTTGTGGACACACAGCTCAGCTCATCATGGAAACCAGCCTCCCTCTCTGGACTCTCAAAACTTTGATGCCTCAGTAAATGAGTCGACATAATCAAAGACCCCTCCCACCCCAGATATTCTTTCTTCCCTCCCCTCCCATTGAGCAGAAGATAACAAAAAGCCTGAAAGCATCTGCTGCCAAGCTTAAGGACAACTTCCAACACGTTGTTATAAAGTTGAAATGACATCTTCTACAAGACATACCTTGTGCTTTCCTGGCATATGACAAATAAACTCTTCTTGGGCTTCCAGCTGGGTACAGGTATCGATGATAAACTCTGCCATCTTCATCAGGAATTATGCCTGGGCATGTCTAGTCCGGTGGTATCTCTACTCTTGTACCACCAGAATAGACATGACCAGGCATAATCCCTGATGAAGCTGGCAGAGTTTGTCATCGAAACGTTGGTTAAAATTGATACCTGTACCGGCTTGGAAGCCTGAGAAGGGAAGTTTGATAATGCGTCTTTGCACCTTGACCCCATCATAACACTAAACGAGGAAATGTGCAAATGCTGCAATTTCAAGCAACACACATAAAGGTTGCTGGTGAACACAGCAGGCCAGGCAGCATCTCTAGGAAGAGGTACAGTCGACGTTTCGGGCTGAGACCCTTCGTCAGGACTAACTGAAAGAAGAGCTAGTAAGAGGTTTGAAAGTAAGAGTTAGTAAGAGATTACTAGCTCTTCTTTCAGTTAGTCCTGACGAAGGGTCTCGGCCCGAAACGTCGACTGTACCTCTTCCTAGAGATGCTGCCTGGCCTGCTGCATTCACCAGCAACTTTTATGTGTGTTGCCCATCATAACGCTGTCTCGTTTGGCTATATTCATGTATGGTTAAATGATAATTAGAATTGAATTGAATTAAAAGGACTGGAGAGGGTGGGAGAAAAGTGCAACATTAATCACTTTCAAAGGAATTTCTCTGGAACTGTAATACTATATTCCACATTCTGCTGTTACTTTTCCTTTGTACTACCTCAATGTACTGATGTGATGAAACGGTCCATATGGACCAAGCTTTCCCACTGTACCTCAGTACATGTGACAACAATAAACCAATGTAAAGCTACTGAAGTGATGGTACACAAAATGCACAGTTACTGTACGCATTTTACTTATTTACCTGGTTTACTAAGCCATATTAGGCTGGGCTATCTAGAACATGGCGGCATTCTCAAAATAGGGAGCCAGACTTTTAAACCCGAAATGAGAGGAAATGTCTTCACCCAGAGTTTGGGGAGCCTTTGAAGTTTATAGTACTGGAGGACTGTGAATATTAAATATTAAGGGTTTTAAGGTTAGTGTCAGAAAATGAAGTACGAGATCAGCCACAAATCTATTGAATGGCAGAACATGATGCACTCCTAATACTTGTGATGTTATGTTCCAAGCAAGAAGTCAGGCCTGATACTGTTTTAGACCAGTACAGCATAGTCCAGACTCTTCAGCCCACAAAGTCGTGCTGACCATTTAACCTACTTAAGATCAATCTAACCCTTCCCTCCCACATATCCTCCATTTTACTACCATCCATATGCCCACCAAAGAGTTCCTTAAACTTCAATAATGCAACTGCCCCTACTACCACCCCAGGCAGGGCATTCCACACACTCAGCACTCTGTGTAAAAAAAAAATAACTCTGACATCCACCCCCCAATTCATTTCCTGCAAATCAACTTAAAATGATGCCACCTTACATATATTAAAATTAAAATGTTTGATCTAGGCACCAAGTTTCACTGATTCACAGGGTTAATGCCAGAATAAGGAACCATCCGTCAGCACATTGCTAAGTCGGGGATTCCAAGCACCAAGGGCACCTGCAGCAAAGCAAAGGGTAGCTGTGCCCATTGCCGAGCTCAGTATTATGTGGGGTTATCTAGTGCAAACTAGCAATGCAAACAATGTATAAGGAGTTTTATTTATTCATTTGGGATACAGTGCAGAACAGGCCCTTCCAGCCCTTCGAGCTGCGCCGCCCAGCTACCCCCGATTAACCCTAGCCTAATTATGGTACAGTGACTAATTAACCTACTAACTGGTATGTCTTTGGACTGTGGGAGGAAACCAGAACACCTGGAGAAAATCCTCAGGGACCCTATAGATGAGGCGAGAATTGAACTCTGAATTGAATGTATAGCGGCTAGCCCGACGCCCCAAACTGTAATAGCATCATGCTAACTGCTATACCACTGTGACACCTAGGTGTATGTCAAGCCTTTAGAAAGATATGTGAAGTGCCATGAACATTTGCTAACACGAGGAAATCTGCAGATGCTGGAAATTCAAGCAACACACACAAAATGCTGGTGGAACACAGCAGGCCAGGCAGCATCTCTAGGAAGAGGTACAGTCGACGTTTCGGGCCAAGACGCTTCGTCGGGACTAACTGAAAGAAGAGATAGTAAGAGATTTGAAAGTGGGAGGGGGAGGGGAAGATCCCAAATAATAGGAGAAGACAGGAGAGGGAGGGATAAAGCTAAGAGCTGGAAAGTTGATTGGCAAAGGGGATACAAGGCTGGAGAAGGGACAGGATCATGGGACGGGAGGCCTAGGGAGAAAGAAAGGGGGAGGGGAGCCCAGAGGAAGATGGCGGGCAAGCAAGGAGTTATAGTGAGAGGGACAGAGGGAGAAAAAGAGAGAGAGAAAGAAAGGGGAAAAATAAAAAATAATAAATAAATAAGGGATGTGGTAAGAAGGGGAGGAGGGCATTAACGAAAGTTAAAGGAGTCAATGTTCATGCCATCAGACTGGAGGCTACCCAGATGGAATACAAGGTATTGTTCCTCAATCCTGAGCGTGGCTTCACCTGACAGTAGAGGAGGCTTCCTTACGACAATTATTTTCTGAGATTTCAAATAAAATTAACTACTGAATATTGTAACAAACTGAATAGTTCTATAGTGAGTTCAAATCTCCCACTATCACCAATGCATCACTGGCACCAGCCTACCCACTGTCAAGGGCATACTATATACAGAGAAAGTTGCCATAAAAGGCCAGCAACATCACGAAGGCTCCCACCCACCCTGATTATGGACTGTTTATTCTACTCCCATCAGGGAAGAGGCTACACAGCATCCACACGAGGACCACTGGACAATTACTTCCTCCAAGCCGTCAAGTTGATTAACACCTCCATCCACTACATCCCACCTCATGTGCATCAGTCGATGTATAAGCTAATCTTATGTACACTGTACATGGCCAGAATCAACATGTGTGTTTTGTTTTAATGCTGCATCAAATATGGAGTAACAATCATTTTGTTCTGCTCTACGCTCGCACACTAAAGAACAACAAACAACCTTGAAATGATTGGCTTGCTGTATGTTTAGCCAAATCACAATGCTATACACTCATTGGTAGATAGACAGCAAAATAGTTGTAGACGATCATATGCAGACAGAAGAGACCTGGTACAATTTAGCATAATGTTCAGCTTAGTCATCATGAGGTAGAGGGTCTGTTTCTCTGCTGCACAATTCTATTCAATTTGTATTCCTATGTACTGTGATGTCACTATGTTCACTTCCCAGAGTGTAAACGAATTACACTGGATTCCGGTTAACTGGATCACATCAGAACCAGTATATTTTAGCCCAATTAAACAACTGCACCAATTAGCCAAAGTTTCTGGAAATAGTTGAAATGGTATAAAAACAAAGATAAACTACTATTTAACTGAGTAACAAATAATGTGTTCTTATGAAATACAGAGAAACGTAGAAAGCTGCCAATACCTCTACAGCACTGTAAAAGTGTATTAGTTCCCAGTAGTTAGGAAAGAAATTATACTTTATACTTTATTGTCGCCTAACAATTTATACTAGAATTTACAATCATCACAGCAATATTTGATTCTGCGCTTCCCGCTCCCTGGAGTACAAATCGATAGTAAATATTAAATATTTAAATTATAAATCATAAATAGAAAATAGAAAATGGAAAGTATGGTTGCGCAAAAAAAACCGAGAGGCAGGACTGGATATTTGGAGGGTACGCGGGTCAGGATCTGTTCAGCAGTCTTATCGCAGTTGGAAAGAAGCTGTTCCCAAATCTGGCCGTACATCCAGAGTACGAGTTCCTTTGATTGACTTTAAATGAACAAAATCAGTGCAGACACCGACAGCATATAATGGACTGCCTTCATACAATGCTTTCGATGATTGCATCCTCCAAATCTTCATTTTCATTGTAACATTCAAGATGCTTGTCGACACCATCAAACTCTTTGTAGTTCCCAAATTGTTGAAGCAGTGAAATAGTTTCATTTTTACTCCCGGCTGAATGCTTGAAACTGCTGTGAGCAAAATAGTTCCGATTTGTCTCACTGCTTATTCCCCACCAACCAACAGTGACAAAAATCACTGCTTTTTGAACACACACATGCAGCGAACACTATTTTGATACTGCTTGCTCTAAGCATAGTGCCTGACAGCCGCACAAGTATACACGTCTGACAGTAGTCCAAACCCGTTCGGCAACAGTCGCCAGTCCCCATTGTGAGGCATAGTTTCTGAAATAAACAAAGGCAATCCCGGCTATTTTCTCGATTAGCTTCTGTTCTTTAAGAGTTATGCCAAATAAGCAGCTGCCCTGATAAATTAGAATTCACTGTATTGTCTTGCAACAAATTCCTTTGCCCAACGTTGACATATCTTCGCAAGGAGGAAAAGAGACTGCTTCAAGCTCAGTCTTCTTCAATGATAACCTGGAGTTTAACCTAGAAAGCAAGTAGTAGATCTGCTTCTCCTAATTTGTCTCCCTACCCAAATGAACTGTGTCCCTGTTTCCACAAGGTCAGTTTTAAGTCTCAAGCTCGACTTTGACAAGTCATTGGGTATGATTAAAGAGGAGGTTGAAAGGTTCTTGATTAGTAAGGGCATCAAAAGGTTACAGGGAGAAGGCAGGAGAATGGGGTCGAGCAGAGTAGTAAATCAGTCATGATTGAATGGTGGAACAGGCTTGATGGGCCGAATAGCCCAATTCTGCTCCTGCATCTAACGGACACAGAGCAGTTTCAATTTATTTGCTTGGTTTCATTTTTTTGAGCAGCAAGCCAAGGGTTAATTACACAGGGATGTATTTGGCTGCTTTTTTTTGCACTGGGAAATAGAATCCAAAATTCTACTCTATCCTTTACTACTTCCCTTGGCAACCATTTTACAGGAATGAAGTCATAACAAATAACACATGTTATTATGTCACTTTAGGCACACCTATACTAGGCATAAAAATATTCTTTTATTCCTTTCTCTCAAAAGCTGACTTCATCACAGGGGCATTTCACAAGAACTAATATTCATCTGTCAGCAGCAGGGGAACATGCACATTTTTGTTAAGATTATCTAATGCTTTCTTAAATCCAACTTTAAAAAGCTTTGCAAAATGCAATATGATTAAAGTATTCCTAATCTTACACAATAAATGTACTACCTACTTTGTCAATGAAATTTGGATAGCACAGCCAAGCTGTTAATCTCTTCAGATTTGCCATCTGTTGGCAGAACTGGCTTTATGAACTCATGCAGGCACACTGCTCAGCCTTGAGGCCCATTTCTAAACACTTAAAATAAGTTAAACTCTGACTAATTTGCCAACAAAATGGAACTTATGGCAGCGGAGAGAGAAGAAAGGGTGGGGTTAAGTGGCAGTGAGGAAGGAATTGTTGGACCCAGCTGAGCTTAAGTTCAAGTTTCAGTTTATTGCCATTCAACCATACACATGTACACAGCTGAACAAAACATTGTTCCTCTGGGACCAAGATACAAAATGCAGTACATATAGTCACACACAGCACACATAGTTACGAACCAGCACATAAAAAAAAAATCACAAAATAATACTAGAGTATTTTGTATTAACGTCCAACAGGATCATAAGAAAAATGTCCAAGACAAACATTTGCTTCATTTGTTAGACCTGGAGAGACCGCTGCAATTAAGCGCACAGCCATCTTAGATCGAGATTCTTGTGCACATTTACAAATACTTAAACAATTAAAAAAAACTTGCAACACTTTAACTCTTTCTCAAAAAAAAACTAATTCAAATTTACAAGTTCAAAGTAATTTTATTGTCAAGGTATGTGTATTTCACCATATATTCCCCTCAGATTAATTTACTTGTGGACAATCTATAAATAGAATCAATGAAAAACAAAGACGGACAAACAACCAATGTACACAAGACAAGTTGTGAAAATACAAAAAAAAACAAACAAAAATAATAATATTAAATATCAAGAACACGAGTCGTAAAATCCTTGAAGGCAAGTTGTTAGGTTGTGGGAACAGTTCAGTGTTGGAATGAGTGATGTTGAGTGAAATTATCCACTTTGTTTCAGTAGCCTGATGGTTGAGAGGTAATAGCTGTTCCTTAACCGGCTGGTGTGGGTTCTGAGGCTCCTGTACCTCCTTCTCGATGGCAGCAGCGAGAAGAGAGCGTGGCTGGGTGGTGGGGGTTCTTGATGGATGCAGCTTTCCTTGCAATAGCACTCCTTGAAGATGTGCTCAACAGAGGAGAGGACTTCATCCGTGATAAACTGGCCTGTATCCACTACTTTTTGTGGGCTTTTCCGTTCAAGGGCATTGATGCTTCCATGCCAGGCCATGATGACACCAGTCAGTATATTCTCTACCGTACATCTATAGAAGTTTGTCAAAGTTTTAGATGACATGCCAAATATTCTCAAACTTCTAAGTAGAGGCACTGCCATGCCGTCTCTGTACTGGCACTTAAATGCTGGACCCAGGACAGATCCTCTGAAATGATAATGCCAAGGAATTTAAAGTTGCTGACCTTCTCCACCTCGGATTCCTTGATGAGGACTGGTCATGGACCTTTCTCCTCCAGTAGTCAATAATCAGCTCTTTGGTTTTGCTGACATTGAGGAAGATGTTGTTGCCGTGGCATCACTCAGTCAGATTTTCAATCCCCCTCCTGTATGGTGATTCATCACGACCTTCAATTCAGCCAACGACAGTGGTGTCGTCAGCAGATGCAAATATGGCACTGGAGCAGTACATAGCCTCACAGTCACAAGTATGAAGTGAGTAGAGTAGGGGGCTAAGCACATGGCTGATGGAGGCTATGGAGGAGATATTGCTGCCAATCTGAGCTGACTGGAGTCTGCATGTGAGGAAATGGAAAATTGTCTTGCAATTGAGAGTCCTCAATTTCAGAGCAGACATTGGAAGCATTTCAAGCCAAAACTACCAACCAAGTCAGGATAGCTGGCTAGATAATGGGTTCCCCCCCCCCCGCCCCCACCTTTAATGACTAGTCTCCCCTCTTCACCTAACAGCTGAGAGAACAGGGCACATCACACTGCAGGTTTCTCGTGCCTTCTATCATTTCCAATCCCTTAACAACCCATAAGAATTTCAATTTCTAGCAAGGACAGCTCGGTTCTGCTGGTCTTTACCAAGCCTGACAGGGGCTGGCTGCCAAGCAATTGCACATTTGTCTAGCATTCCTGCTGAGAAATGGGAACTAGTGTTACCATTTCATTCTGAATCAAGCTAACCAATTTGTCAGGTCTTTGATGCCCAAGCAATAAATCATTTTCTGAATTTTTAAACAAAATTTCAGAAAACCAGTTATGTTATGACATTTCTACACAATATGACTACCTTTGTGACATTTCACAATGCTTTCGATTATAATCGTAATTACCCGTACGAATCTGTCCAACACAGGGGTCAAATACCACTCAACAGCTCTGTAATTTGCTGGTTTCCTAACTTGGATAATATTTCTTCTGCAGCTCAAAATGAAACGTAGACCTCGAGCTATTGCCCCAACATTCCAGAGCCATGTTTTACTATTAACAATATTAAATTCATGCTTTAGAACCTGAGTATCAGAGTTCAGATTTTTCATGAAATTACAAAATTCAGCTGTAATGCACTTCAAGTTGCAAATTGGTTTAATGTCACAGCTACCAAGGTACTGTGACAAAATTTTGTTTTGCTTGTCATCTGTACACATCATTTCAACAGTGAACTGAGGTAGTATGAGGGAAAACAATGAGAGGGCCAAATAGAACACAGCCACACAGCACAGGAACAGGCCTTTCGGCCTACAATGTTATACCAAACCAATTACATCAGTAATTAAATGGCTAACCAAACTAATCTCTTCTGCCTACACAATGTCTTCCTCACATTCACCTGCCTATCTGAAAGTCCCCAGTGTTTCTGCCTCCACCACCGCCCCAGGCAGCGTATTCCAGTCACCCACCACTGTGTTACAGTGCAGTACAGCCACACAATATCATACTGGGCTACACTGAGGTGTCAACAGACCATTTTACTGTACCAAGGGACCATTCAATAGTCTACTAGAGACGCCCGTGAAGCTGGAGGAACTTGCTTTTGGATTTTTGTATCTTCTGCACAATGTGGCGGTGAGGAACAAGTGCAAGTATCTGGGGTAGGTGGGGTCTTTTTAAAAATGTTGTAAAAAGGGTAATAAATGTGTGGTAAACTATATTATATATAGTAACTGTCCGGACACACCCCTCTGCTGACTGCTCCTGTTGCTCCTCCCACTGACCCCTGAATAAAGGCAATTGTGTCACTGCTCCTCCTCACAGTCCAGGACAGATACTCAGCATGGACAAGGTCCCATTTTACTGCTAATAAAAGCCTTTCAGTATTTACTCTACTTCCAGTCTTTTGGAGTAATTGATAGTGCATCAAAATGTGATACATTGTATCAACTTACAGGGGAAAAAAAACCTCCGAAAATTTTATATGCTGGGAAGATTTCGGAATATGACAAGCTAAAAAAGTGAAATACCCTCATTTGAATTTTGCTGGCTGTCTCAATTCTGCTGATACTGTATTTTAAACCTAATTTGAAAAAGTGCCTTTCATAATAAAAACTCATGGGAAAAAAAAACAGGTTTTATCCTTGCATGATCTGAATTTCTTGCTGAGCGAATATTTCACGAAATTGTCTGCCTCAAGTGAAAATTGGATTTAAAGGAATAATTAATGTAGAAAAATAAACATAGGGACAAACACCAGGATTTATTTAAATGTACGTGTTCACATTCTTGGTTATTCTCAGCATACTGGCAGCGGAGGTTTCGGCCTCCTGTATAATGAGGTACCCAAACTAAAGCATTAAAACCTGCTGATATTCCTTCTGCAAACTGTGTGATAAAAGCCTAGAAGAGATTGAAAATCGGTGAGGTAATCAGCAGCTCTCTGAAAACCGCAGGTAAGGAGCTGCCACAGCTCAGCTGCTGCTGGGTCCCTGTTGATCTTGTATGCCTCTGTAATACTACAAAGCAAAAGGGAAAAGAAAAACTTGTGGCTATAAATTGACTCAATCTGCTCAAAAAAAAATTTGACCCCAAATGTTCTCAAGCACAAAGTCATTATGAGATGATTGAAAGTAGTTCAAATATACCAGTAAATTGTTAAAAATAAACATTTTCAGCACAGATGAAATAAAGCTGGGATAATACTATTTAAACCTAGCACTATATTTCATAAGGAGTTCGAGGAGATACAGCATGACACGGAAAACACTCGCAGATTTCTACAGATACTGTAGAGCGCATTCTAACTGGCTGCATTGCTGTCTGGTATGGGGCAGGGGGCCAGCTACTGCACAGGATCGAAGTTAACAACTCTCTGCGGGTTACTAAGTCAGCTGCATCTTGGGCACTACCCTCCGAAGTATCCAGGACATCTTCAAGAAGTAATGCCTCAAAAAGGCAGTGTCCATCATTAAGGACCTCTATCACCCGGGGCATGCCCTCGTCTCATTGCTACCATCAGGGAGGTGGTACAGGAGCCTGAAAGCACACAGTCAACGAATCAGGAACAGCCTCTGCCATCAGATTTCTGAATGGACACTGAACCCATGAACACTTTTTTTTGCACTAATTATTTAATAAACATGTTATTATTTAATGTATTGTACTGTTGCTGCACAGTTAACAAATTTCACGACATATGCTGGTGACATTAAACCTGATTCTGATACATTCAGATCATGTGCCCATGTATCTAGGGAGACATTGTACATTTGATATCAGAAAGATGAATGGAAAAGGAATTTATATGATCATAAACACAAGAGCTTCTGGAGATGTTGTAAATCTGGAATAGTACACGCAAAATGCTGGAGGAACTCAGCAGATCAGGCAGCATCTATGGAAAAGGAACAGAGTCCACGTATCAGGCTGAGACCCCTCATCGGCGCACTGTACTTATTCATCAACATTTCTGCCATTTGCATATTTACTAATAAATTATTTTACATATGAATAAGTATGCGGTTTTCAGTATCTGCAATAGTTGCTCATCGTGGGTTGTCCTGGCTCTTTCAGGAATAAGAAATATAGCTCAAGTCACATCTTGACAAGAGTTATGCTGCCCCATACCTTTCCAGTGTTTACAGAGGACAGGCAGATGCAGCATCTCTGAAGAGCTGGTCAGCACAGTTCTGCTGCTTGGATGGTAACACAAGTTCCTTAGAACCTACTCGGTAAAGATTCAGCAATGACACAGCATGCCCTATAGCTGTGGATCTGTAGACAATGAATCCGTAAACATGGTTTCTTGCAGCCAATGGATTAGAAAGAGCAGAGCCAACATGCAGAGCGGAGCATCAGTAAGTAACAAAGAGGCATCGGAAAAGCCACGATAAGTGGGTAGAAGCCTGGCAACCAAAGGATGGAGTTGTTGGGATGTGTTTGAGATATTTGTTATTGCCTTGGACTTTTCCATGTCTGTTGTATTTTGTTAAAATATTGCTGTTTACACACAGAACAATGATAACAAGAAGTTTTTAAAAAATCCTTACTAAAGGGAACACTAGAAGTGCTGTGCTTACTTAATGAGTCGATGCCAAGCTGTGCCTAATACTTGAGGTATGCAAATGTGGACGTCTTGGTATTCCGAGTGCTAGGCTTCCAACATTACGTCCCACTAGAAAGAGCTTCCTGAGAAGCCACTGTGGACCTTCTGCTATTCAGTTGGCTATTGATCATAGAAGTTGGAGTGAGATATTTACAACGGAGTACAAAGTATTCTTAAATGGTGAGGGTTGTCCAATACATGCTTAAATAGAATATTTTTAAAATAGATCATTAATTGATGGTACTCTGAAAAGTTTTCACTACTGTTCCTATATATGTAGTTCTATTTAGTATAAAATATATACTTATTTTAACAGGGCCTTTGAGCCGTGTCACCAGCAGCCCCCGATTTAACCTCGCCTAATCACAGGACAATTTACAATGACCAACTAATCTACTAACTGGTATGTCTTTAGAGTGTGGGGAAAAAACCAGAGCACCCATGGGAAACCCACGCATTACATGGGGAGGACCTGGACAGCGTGGATGTGGAGAGGACATTCCTTTATATTGGAGGAGCCTAGGACCAGAAGGCACAGCCTCAGAGTACAAGGACATCACTTTAGAACAGAGATGAGGAGGAATTTCTTTTGCTAGATGGAGGTGAATCTGTGGAATTCATTGCCACAGATGGTTGTAGTTGGATACCTTTAAAGCTGAGGTTGATAAGTTCTTCACAGCACGAGTGTCAAAGGTTACAGTGAGAAGGCGAGAGAATGGTGCTGCATGGGATAATGATGATGGAATAGTACAGTAGACTCAGTGGGCTGAATGGCCTGATTCTGCTCCTGTGTCTTAAGGTCCTGAACTTGCGTCACCCAAAGGAGTTATTTCACAAAATCCTCTTCACTAGCTTACCACTGCAATCATTCACGATCTTCTTCATGACACTCTGGATCAGACTGAAGAAAACCAATGTCAAAACTCAGCTAATAGATTTCAGTGACCTCTGGTTACCCAGTCTAAATTGGTTTTACAGACAGGAGCGGAACAATCTGCTGAGCATCTGAACAGAGGCAAAGCAACCACGTTTCTAACTTTCAAAAAGGGTAATCTCTTGTGTAATTCAAGGCAGCGTAACTGGACATGTCCTACTCATCCCCAACACCCCACTGACTCTAGCAGTGATACATGGGCAGAGGCTGGACGTCCTACCAATGTGCTGCTTGATTCAAAACCAAAGTCAAAGTTAATTTGTTATCAAAGTACGTACATGTCATCATATACGACCTTGAGGATCATTTTCTTGCAAGCCTGCTGGTCCCAGGGCAGAACCTCTGACATAATCATGCCAAGGAACTTAAAGTTACTCATCCTCTCCCCCTCTACAACTGTGACAGATATAGTTGAAGAACAGCAACAGGTTTAAGGCCAATCCCCAAAGCTTAATTTTAAACTATTCACCTGCATTACATCATTCGCAATGACTATTAAGTAACTTCATTCATACCCACAGCTCTGAATTCCAACAGGATGCCACTGCACATAAGCAAATATACTGTATTGTGCAAAAGTCTTACAGCTAGGCTGCTTAAAACTTTTTGCACAGTACTGTAGAACCATCGAACACTACAGTGCAGAAAACAGGCCATTCGGCCCTTCTAGGCTATGCCGAAACATTATTCCGCTAGTCCCATTGACCTGCATCCAGTCCATAACCCTCCAGACCTCTCCCATCCATGTACCAATCCAATGTATTCTTAAAGCTTAAGAGTGAGCCGGTATTTACCACGTCAGATGGCAGCTCGATCCACACTCCCACCACTCTCTGAGTGAAGTTCCCCCTAATGTTCCTTTAACGTTCCCCCTAAACCTTTTCCCTTTCACCCTAAAGCCATGCCCTCTCATATTTATCTCTCCTAATCTAAGTGGCCTCTTCACATTTACTCTGTCTATACCCTTTATAATTTTGTAAACCTCTATCAAATCTCCCCTCATTCTTCTATGCTCCAAGGAATAAAGTCCTAACCTGTCCAATCTTTCCCTGTAACTCAACTCCTGCAGACCCCGCAACATTCTAGTAAGTCTTCTCTGCACTCTTTCAATCTTACTGATATCCTTCCTATAGTTGGGTGACCAGAACTGTACACAATACTTCAAATTTGGCCTCACCAATGTCTTATACAACCTCCCCATAACATCCCAACTCCTATACTCAATACTTTGATTTATGAAAGCCAGGATGCCAAAAGCCTTCTTTACAACCCTGTCTACCTGTGACGCCACTTTCAGGGAATTATGTATCTGAACTCCCAGATCTCTTTATTCCTTCCCACTCCTCAGTGCCCTACCGTTTACTGTGTATGTCCTACCTTGATCTGTCCTTCCAAAATGCAACACCTCACACTCGTCTGCATTAAATTCCACCTGCCACTTTCTGGCCCACCCCTCCAGTTGGTTCAGATCCCCCTGCAAGCTTTGAAAGCCTTCCTCGCTGTCCACAACACCTCCAATCTTAGTGTCATCAGCAAACTTGCTGATCCAATTTACCGCATTATTATCTAGATCATTGATATAGACAACAAACAACAATGGTCCCAGCACAGATCCTTGAGGCACACCACTAGTCACAGGCCTCCAGTCTGATAAGCAATCATCCACTACCACTCTGTTTTCTCCCACACAGCCAATTTCAAATCCAATTTACAACCTCTCCATGGATACCTAGTGTCTGAACCTTCTGAACTAACCTCCCATGTGGGACCTTGTCAAAGGCCTTACTAAAATCCATGTAGACAACATCCACAGCCTTTGCTTCGTCTACTTTCTTGGTAACCTCCTCGAAAAACTCTACAAGATTCATTAAACACGATCTACCATACACAAAGCCATGTTGACTAAACAGCCCTTGGCTATATCTGATCTCTCAGAACGCCTTCCAATAATTTACCTACTTCTGATGTCAGGCTCACCGGCCTGTAATTACCTGGTTTACTTTTGGAGCCTTTTTTGAACAACGGAACAACATGAGCTACCCTCCAATTCTCCGGCACCATACCCGTGGCGAAGGACATTTTAAATATTTCTGCCAGGGCCCCCGCAATTTCTACACTAGTCTCTCTCAAGGTCCGAGGAAATATCATGCTAGGCCCGGGGGATTTATCTACCTTTATTCGCTGCAAGGCAGCAAGCACCTCCTCCTCTTTAATCTCTACATGTTCTATGACACCGTAAAATTAAAAAGAACAATTTCATGACATGCAAGTGATGATAAACCTGATTCTGATATGGGTCTCTATTGTGGACCGAGAGTGGGAAGGGGGCAGGCAGAGGGGAATCATAGTTGGGAAAAGGGGAAGGGAGAGGCATTTTGTAATGATCAATAAACCCGTCGTTTGGAATCAAATGGCCTTGCCTGGTGTCTCAGGGCCGGGTGATGCTGCACCTGAGCTACTCCACCCCTGCACCCCGACTCTGGCACACCTCTGTCATCTGTCCCACACCCCTCCCTCCACCATCACCATTTCCAACATTTACAAACTGGTGGCAGCAAGGGATATTCATGTATAATATAGCCTGAATTCCCAAGACTTTTGTACTGTCCTGTACAACTTAGGAAAGGGTTGCAAATGATTTCTGCAAATCAATAGGATTACATTTGCACAACTCCAGTTTGATTTAGTCAGCACATGTACCAGTAGAGACTGGTGTGTTCTCCCACGTTAAAGCTGGGTAACAAAGATGCAAAAGGGTTTGTGGGGATAGTGGGTTTATGAGTTGTCGTGGAAAGGCACTGCTCCACATTGTTACTTATTTAAGCCCATCCTTGGACATAGACTGTCGACAGCAGGTCGCCAGAGTCCTCTGGCCTGGGCCAGTCTTTCAAGTTGTCCCCAGGGGTAGCCCATCTCCCAGGGTTGATGGCTTTGGAACTACTGTTGGTATTTGTGTAACTCTGGGGGTTTTTAAAAATGGGGTGGGGTTGCTTGCCCTGGATCAACCCTCCTCCTTTCACAGGGGCCTGAGGACCCTCCACGGCCGAGTTTCCTCTATTAGATTTGCTAAAAGTAGCATTGCATTGCCCCTCTCCCACGAGTAGTATAAAGCTGCTGCATTTATATGGTTCATGTGTACTAAATTATCTTCACTTTACAGATTCTTTTGAACACACTATGTTAAATACTACCAGTCAGCAAATTGAAATTAACTCATTATCTCTGGAGCTTCATTCCATCAACTCTAACTTCAGAGGTTCCCAGCCTGGGGTCCACAGATGCCTTGCTTAATGGCATTGGCCCATGGCGTTAAAAAGGTTGGAACCCCTGTTCTTGGTTGTTGGAGGTTATGGGCAAAATAATATTTCTTTGATTTTTTCTTTTGTTCTTAACCCAGTTTTTCTTCACTTTTTGTTTCTGTATCCCATTGACATTGA